>NC_089841.1:179438150-179749400 GCF_035609145.1 Eleutherodactylus coqui
TCATTATTTTCAAACTGACAATTACCAAATCTAACTCATGAAAATGAAACCTGATGCCAGAATATAGGTGTATAAAATGGCTCCACAGTGTAAAGCAGTGTAGCAGCAGCATAACATGTTTTAAGCAGAATGGAGTGATTAGTCAAACCCCCCCCCCCCCCCAAAATTTTACTTTGGTGCAGCGCACCTGATATTCAAATGCTCTTTCTCAAGACAAAAGGGCTGCGCCATTGCAGCTCGGAGTTAGATCATCCCTTGTAAAACCCGGTCTCTTCATGCACTCTCTAACCCCCCCTTTCTGCTGATGTCAGTGCTTGTAGTACTAAAATCTTACATAGATGCCATGCGCCTCTCCTGTCTCCTCTTCTGGCACACGTGCAGGTCGCCAATGATGTTGAGGCGTCTGCATCTTGCTTCACGGCGCTGCACTGGAAAACGAGACACACGTTACATGGGTGAGATTTCCATGTTATGTACCTATAATCTGGTGACCGGTTCCCATTAAGCCTTTATTTATTTATTTTTTAACCCCTTTTTGGAAAAAAAAGATGTCTTGATACTTGCAACTATTGCAGAAATTTACAACCTAATTAATTGCAAATTGTGAGCAAGTGACGTGATTTTATGTGACAGTGAATCTTGAAGCCTAAAGATTTACTCCCTCCCATCTTGCAAACTTTGTGTTTGAGTGAGATTGTAGTCATATGTGTTATTTAATGGTTTGATCAGCCCAGAAAAACTAATTTTTTTATATATTTTTATTTTAATCTTTCATTTAGAGCCCAATGAGATATGACACCTTTGACAGCCTGTCTTTAAGTATTCCTTCTGCCACTTGGGTATGTATGCTCTGGTAGACCTCTGCTATAAATTCAATTATTTTCAATGAGATTTCTCCGGTAATGCCTAGATACAAAAAATCCCCAGTTGCTGTCCTGCCTTATATGTATAAATGGAAAATCCTGCAAATTGTGATAAAAAGTTAGACAGTAAAGCTGATTTGCTAGAATATTAGATATTCCAGATGGTCAGTATTCGTTGGAAAGTAAATGGACAGTCCTTTAAAGAGTAGACGGCTTCCAATAATACCTACTGCCATGTCAAAAAGAACTTCAACTTTGGACTACATGTACATTGTAATTTTTCTTATAATCACTATTTTTGGAATACTTGGATTGTCATCTGCTAGACTTTAGATTGTGTTAAATTGTCACTAACGTCTAGCAGATGACAATCCCACGCAGGATAGCATTGGGGCGAAGCACAATGCTAAACATGGATAAAATCTGGAAAAGTAGGGATATCAGTATAGCAACTAAACGCAGGATAGTACAAACCACCGTATTCCCCATAGCCATGTATGGATGTGAAAGCTGGACTGCGAAAAAAGCCGATAGGAGGATTGATGAGTTTGAGCTGTGGTGCTGGCGAAAGCTGCTGCGTATGCCCTGAACGGCGGGAGTAACAAACAGAGAAGTCCTGAATCGTATAAGACCCGATATATACCACAAAATCTTAAAGCTGATTTCCAGGCTCTGGGGACCCATATAGGAAAGTTTGCGTGTTGGTATAGAGGGTCTTGCACCTGGCAATATGCTATAAAACCCAAGATGTCAGTGAGCGGCCTTTTGTGCTCAAATCCTGTACAGGTCTGTGGACTTTTACTTTAGAACCTAAATATGTGCAATGTCTTTGTCCCGCCAGGGCCGTCCAATGACCCTTGATAACTGCCTGCAGCATTTCATCTCCACAGAGAGCGTTAAGGATGTTGTCTGTGAAACCTGTACCAAAGTAAGTCCTGCCTGCTGCCATACTGAAGATCTGTGTGTCATTGTACAATATGTAGAAACCGACACTAATATTTTGCAGCATTTTATTTCCTGGTATCTATGTAGTTTTGACATATTCTGAAGCACGGATTGTATCCACTTACACGAATCCCTGTTTCCAGTGAGCACACGGTGGCGTACCTACCATACCGGCAGGGCGCCTGGCTGCTTCCCCTTACATTGTCATAAGTTAACTGCAAACGCAATTAAATGAAGCTCACTGAAAGCAAATTTATACACTAGCTCAATACTGTCTGTATAAGTACAATTACAATTAGCTTGCCCCTTGCCCCTTTATTACAGTTAATAGTGGACATTAGTCGCCTAGTAGTAACCTGGTATGCTAGGCTGAAAAAAGGCACATGTCCACCCAGTTCAGCAACCCCCCCCCTTCCCCCAATGTTGATCCAGAGGAAGGCAAAAAAAACCTCAATGAGGTAGAAGCCAATTTTCCTTATTTAAGGAAAAGAAAAATCCTTCCTGACTCAGGGTGCGTTCACACGAGCGCATAAACGGCGCGTTTTTGCGCCCAATCGTATAAACGTGACCATCTGAGGCGTTGGTTTCCAATGTATTCGTTCGCACGGGCGATTTTACGGCGCGTAAAAACGGCAACCCGAAAAAAAGACGGAACATACGCGACCGAAATACGCGCCAACGCATATTTGATGGCCGAAAAGATAGTTTGCAAAGTAGGAACAAACGATAATACGCTTTCTAGCTCTGGTCATGATTGACGAAAAACGTTCTTTCCGGCGATTAAACGCTGTGCACGTGCGAACGTAAATACGCCTATGCTCGTGTGACCGCGCCCTCAGTCTGACAATCGGAATAATCCCTGGATACACAACCCTTCTGAAGTAATTAGAGACTACATGTAGTATGATGCTCAAGAAAGAAGTCAAGGCCCCTTTAAACTCGCTTATCGAATTCGTCATCCCCACATCCTCAGACAAAGACTTCCAGTCTCACTGCTCTTACTGTAAAGAACCCCCTTCTATGCTGGTGCAGAAACCTTCTTTCCTCTAGACGCAGAGGGCGCCCTCTTGATACAGTCACAGTCCTGGGTATAAATAGATGATGGGAGAGATCTCTGTATTGTCCCCTGATATATCTAAACAGAGCTATTAGGTCTCCCCTCAGCCGTCTTTTTTTTTTTTTTTTTGTTTGTTTTTTCTCTTCCAATAGTGAATAACCACAATTTTCATAACCTCTGTGGGTGTTATACTGTGCACATTCCGTTTATTATATTAGTTGCCCCCTTTGTACCTGCTCAAGCTTTGATATGCCCTTCTTGCGTACCAGTGCCAAAAACTGTCCACAATATTCCATGTGTGGTCTGACCAGTGACTTGTAATCCATGATCCTATTTGCCTTGGCAGCAGCTGCCTGACACTGGTTGCTCCAGTTAAGCTTACAGTTAACTAAAATCCCCAAGTCCTTTTCCATGTCGGTGTTTTACATCTAGTGTGTAATGGTGACATGTATTTTCTCTGCCCATGTGTATAACCTTACAATTATTAGAGTTAAGTCTCATTTGCCGCTTTTCTACCCAATCCCCCAACGTATCCAGATCTATTTGCAACCGCATTGTATCGCACAACACAACCTCTTGTGTTAATTACTTTGTGGAATTTTGTATCATCTGCAAATATTGCTATTTTACTGTGCAATCCTTCTACCAGGTCATTAATAAATATATTTAAATGATATATTAACTTTAATAATGGCATCTCACAAAATGTCCATAATAACTGTCTTGTTTTTATGATTATTCCAGATTGAAGCTGAGGAAAGACCAAATAGACAATTGGTGGAAGACCTGAAAACCACATTTGTTAAACAGTTGAAGCTGGGAAAGGTGAGTTGTTGAGGAGCGTAATCAAAAAATACCCCCCAATTACTGTAGAGACAAAAAAAGAACCCCAGTGTGCCTTGATATATTCCGAGGATACCAAAGGAAAAGTTTATCAGGTATGGGCCATTTGTCAAATTTAGGGGGAAAAAAATCCTAGTGTGACTGTATCTGTGTTCAAGTTAATGTTTCTGTTTTCAAGATGACGTATTTTCATATGAGGTTCCGTTTTCTGGGAAACCTTAGGAAAGATAAGAATTTAAAAATGACACTTTCAACATATTTTCATACCTTGGGGTCATTTAAATTAAAGTCATTACTACTGTGGTTCTCCAGATGCAAGTTGCCATGACGCTCTGTATGATTTAGTTCCTTAACGCCTCAAGCAATGAGATGGCTGCGTGTTACTGGGCTGTACAGAAGAGGTTGCCAAAATGATGCATTTTCTTCAATATGACTCATGTGATTCAGCTATTCACTAAATTGCACCCACCGAGCTTCCTGCTCTGTGCTCTGAACATAACCATAAAAGAGCTTCCTTCCAGAAAATTCCCCTGCTTTCTAGTCCAAAGTGCAGGAGGAAAAGGCTAAAACCGAGCAGAAAGCTCCTGGGTATTAGAGTTGCAAGAAAAGTAAGTGAACACTTTGGAATGATCTGGATTTTTGCATCAATTGCTAATACAAATTGGTTTGATTGTTAGCCAGGTCACAATTCTAGACAAACTAGGAAAGCACAAACCGTTGTACTGTTCATGTCTTTTTATTGCGCATATTGAGAAAACCTCCACAGTGCTCTGGGGAAAAAAGTAAGTGATACCGTGTGCTAATGGCTTCTCCGAGAAGGGTTTCAAATCTGAAGATGTAATTGGATGTGTGGATTTCACATGTGCTTTGCTTCTAAAATATAATCATGCAAACCCCTGGTTATTAACAAATATAGAGACCCATGTGGCGCAGAGTGCTAAGGCAGCAGAAATGCAGTCCTAGGCTCTCGCTCACGACCTGAAGGTTGAAAGTTCAATATCCGCATGGGTCAGGCAGCCAGCTCAAGGTTGACTCTGCCTTCCATCCTTCCTAAGTCAGTAAAATGAGTACCCAGCTTGGTGGGGGCTAATAAATAAATTACCTGAAAGAGCTGCAGAATAAGTTGGCGCTATACAAATAACAAGGTTTATTTATTTATTTTTTCTAAATAAAGATTGGTTAGTGGGATGCTTTGATTCAGACAGCTTTTCAGGAGTGAATCGCAGTGATTCTCCGCTCGTGGACAGGGGGGCTGCGCTTTCCATAGCAACGCTATGGAAAAGCGTTACAGATGAGCGAGCGTACTCGGCCACGCCCCTTTTTCGCCCGAGTACCGCGATTTTCGTACGGGCGAAAAGATTCGGGGGGCGCCGTGGGTGAGTGGGGGGGAGAGAGAGAGGGCTTCCCCCGCGCCGCTACGCCTCCCCCCGGCGCCCTCCGAATCTTTTCACCCGAGTACTGAAGTACTCGAAAATCGCGGTGCTTGATCGAGTAATTACTCGAAACGAGTACGTACGCTCATCTCTAAAAAGCGTGCATTGCGTTCCCCGCGGACGGAATATCGCCGCTGGAAACGCAATTCAAAAACGCCCGTAGACAGGCGGCCTAAAAGACACGAACACTTGCAAATATTTGTGTGCTTATTAGTTTGTCTATAACTGTCAGACCGCAATATTTCCAAAGGGTTCACTTTTCTTACAAGTGTATGTATAGTATGATGGAGTGCGGAGTAGGAAGTCTGTGCTGCAACTTCAGCCAATGGCTGCAGAGCACTGAGGGGTGATGGAGAAGGAGGCATCATTTTGGCAGCTTCCTGTACTGGGCACCTACATATGCAGCCAGTTTGTTAATGATTGTGGCATTAAGATTTATAGTGCATTCTTCCTTGGAAACTTTAATTTGATGCTCCAGTGTGAAAAAACTCATGCGATGTTCCTAGTAGCTCCATTTTAGTAACTATGAAAATTTTGAGTTCCACTTTTTAAAAAGGTTTAAAAATTGATAACGTATTCTCAGGATAGGTCATCGATAGCTGATTGGTGGTGGTCCACGTTACAGAACCCCCCCCCATGATCATCTGTTTACCAGGTTCCTGTCATGGTGTGTGGAGTAGGAAGCAGATGGCTCTGTACATTGTGCTGTGGCCTGTCGTGGTATTGCAGGCACAACTCCCATTCACTTCAATGCTTGCACTACGATGCTGGGTCACTACACATTATGCAGAACTCTCTGCTCCCTCCTCCATGCACCGTTACACTGGCCTGGTGAACAGCTGATTGGCAGGCGTCTTGGGCACAATATCCCTGTCAAACTGCTATAGATAAGCTGACCTGAGGACGGGTCATCACTTTTTTTTTTTTTCTGGAGCTGGAAGATTGCTGTAAGGAAATGCATTTGATTATTGACGCCTGGTCAACTGATTAAGCAAATTCTGAGCAATATGTGTTCAGTTCACAGAATATCTTGCCATATGGAACAGGGGCATTGTAAGTAAAACTTTTTACTGTTGAAGAACTTGTCATTTGACATTGTCATGTTTTTTTTTTTTCAATAGCTTCCTCAGTGTTTGTGCATCCACTTGCAGCGCCTGAGCTGGTCCAATCAGGGTAGCCCTCTGAAACGTAATGAACACGTCCAGTTTAGTGAATTCCTGGCCTTGGATAGGTATAAGTATCGACTCAATGGAAATGTATGCTGCCAGCGCCAGTGCACTACTGAGGCTGGGACAGTGCATGCGACAACTGATGGATCAGCAGGTGAATATCTAGATATTCTTACCCTATATTTTGTGACTATCATAAAATTGAAAATATCTAAGAAAAAAAAAAGGAACCCAGTTATATATGAAGTAGTAATAATGGCCAAGGCTTCATCCATGGTGTCTTGAAGAAAAGGCTGGTCCTGTCTTGAAATGTTTTGATGTTCTGCATAAGGCCTCTTGTCCACGGGCGGATTGGATTCCGCATGCTGATTTCCGCAGCAGTAGACCTGCGGATCCAATGGTTTTTCTGTGCGGATACACTGCGGATCATCCGCGTGGAAAAAAAATCCGCAACCCCACCTCCCTAATTGATATTATCCTTCAAATCTGCAGTGTATACGCAATTGTGTTTGCAGATGCACTGCGGATCATCCGTACCCATTGACTTCTATTGAGCCCATCCACGTGGAACCCACACCGAAATGGAGCGCGCAGCGATTTGTTTTCCACACCAAACGGTCCGCAAATCAAATCTGCATGCTTAAATTCATTTGTGGATGCCAATGCTTCCCTGTGGGCATTTTGAATTGTGGATCTTCCACAGATTCCGCAAATGAAATCTGCCCGTGGACATTGGGCCTTAATAAAGGTTTTATTTATCAAATATTCGGAGACCTATTGAAGAATCTTCCAAGTGGAGCAGCCTTCAGTTTCTCCCCACCCTCTTGATATAGAATTGTCTTACATACCCTTCTATTAGAAGAATATGGAAGGAATAGACTTTTGGTGCATTATCAGCAAACATTGGATTTAAGTCGAGGTTCGCCAATTATGAGATATCTGCTTGTGTATGGAGTCGGTATAAATCATGTAGTTAATCACTCTGCTTTATTCATTCTTTATTGCACAGCATCCCTATGTAAGGTCAGGAAATAAAGGTATACAGGGTGCTCGCTTTTGGTAGTTAAAAAGTGACAACTTCGTATAGTGTCTGAATAATTCCCAGGGGTGCTGTGTCAACTAGTCAATCCACCATTGTAGTACCCTTGCAACGGGCATGGGCTCTGATTACATCTGCGTATGCAACCAGCATGCTGCACTACTTTGGTATAATGGAAACCTGACTGACCCCATTACAGTGAATGGTGTCTGTCGGGCAGCATTTGTGTCTGTAATGTGTGGGATCTGTCATAGGAGCACAACAATGAAAATCACGGAAATCCTTAACACAGAGCTTTATTTATGCGATGGAGTATCTGTAAAGGTTGTGTTTTTTGTTTTGAAGTCCGCTCCATGTATATACTATGATCTCTAGATATCAGTTACTTTGTATTTTACCTGAGTAACATGTTAGCACATTTTGCTCAGCAATAATGCGTATTACTCTCTTTTATCTTTGTTATTTCAGCTTCTGAAGGGCCTCACAATTCCAAGGTACAGCTACTGAATGGAACCTATTCCTCATCCTTACTGTCATCTCCTTACACAAATTTCAAGTCTTCCAGCCCTGAGTGCACGTAAGTGATTCTTTGATATAGAGTTACAAATAATGTTTCTTGGCAGTATCTTGCAGGTATAAGCACATTTACCTTTCCTTAAAGCAACTTCAGGAGTTCAGAAAATATATGCAAGTCACTACCTACAAGGGATGATTACCTACAGTTTATTCTCCTCAAATTGTCTTCCTTTTTAAGCTGTTTTTCAGCTTAAAGGGGTTGGCCCAATTCTAGCTATTTTGCTGCAGAAAGCAGACTGCTACGTACATTGTCAGTGGCCCAGGTTGATACTGCAGACTGAGTCCCATTCACTTCAATTGAACCCGGTCTATACCGGTAGTACCAACCAGGGCCACTGCACAATGTATGGAGCTGCCTGCTTCCTGCAGCAAAACTGCTAGAAGTAGGACTAACTTGTAAAACCGTGGAATATCCCATCAATCTCATTAGATCAGGGTTGTGACTACAGTGTATGAGAAACGCCCCTCTTAACATTGGTTTAAAATCCTGCTCTGCCTCCTTTTGATTGGCTGCTGTGTATAAGCACAAGCCCATCACATACTAATCAGGAAGTCAGTGCATGAAGACCAGATTTCTATTACATCAGTTGCAGAATAACAGAATAACTTCAAACTGTCATTGGGGGACACAGCTGAAGACCATTGGGTATAGCTGCTGCTTCTAGGATGCAGACACTAAGTAAAATAATGTTAGCTCCTCCTGCCAGATATACTGCAACTGCAGGTACCAAGCTAATCAGTTTTAACTTGGTGTCTGTAGGAGGCAGACCTCTTCCTTTGCTGTTCTTCAACTCATGTTTCCTTTTCTGGACTGGCAATACAGGGCTGGCACTAGACTCCCCCTGTTACCCCATCGAGGAGGGTCTACAGCATGGAGTTAACACTTCTAGCTCCTGCTAACAGCATCGGTCGGGTCTTCTATGATGCCCATCTGCGGCTTGGGCTGTACTCAGGAGTAATTGAAGAGGGAACAATGCCTTGAAGTGTCATGTATTAATCCAGGCTGTTGTTTGAGGCTTAGTGCTGCCACTCCGCAAGGGAGGGGCAAGCAGGCGCCTTGTGGCTAATCAGGGGACTTTGAGCAGGCAATGGATATAAAGACACCATCTCAGCCTATTATGTTTGCCCAGGACTGGGGAGGGACTTCACTTCCAATCAGGGCCTTGGGCGCCTTTTTCCTGCATTCCTATTTATTCCCACGCTCTCTCTGAACAGAGTCTGCCTCCAGGTTGTTTCTCCTTCCTTCCCAGCCTCAGTCTCCATCCCTGTTCACTGCTGTGACCTGTGGTACCGCACATGTGGTCTCCACTCGGCCTTACTGGGCCACCTGTACCGGATGGGATAAGCTCTGCTTGGTGGATAGCTCCTCTTATCTCTGCCCTCTCTGCAGCACCTCTAGTAGCAGGCCTATCACAGTCACACCATGTTTGACCCTAGGGAAAAAGGCTCTAGACGGACCAGAGCCACGCGTTTCACTACCAGCAATCCATCTAGTTGTCTGTCCCCTGCCGCAAAACAGTCGGCCACTGGAATGGAATGGGTACACTTTCTGTCATTGGCTGTCCTGGACCTTACTGAAGTGTCCAAAACAATCATTGATATGCTAAACGAGCCTTTCCATCTTCCACTGCTGCACATGTCTGATGGAGATGACTACTCCATACCAATGACCACTCCCGTGGAAAATCCAGAAAGCATTCTAAGGCATCTCACTCACGACAGTCCTCTGAGTCGCAAGCTTCGTCTACTCTCCAGCCCCCCTCCACCCACGGGATGTGCTCTGAGATTTTTCCATAGACTGCTTCCGCTCTGAAGAGTAGGTGTCCAAATCTCCGTCCAGATTCAGATCTGGACGAGGAACATTCGTCCAAGCTATCCTTTATAGTCGATGGCTTGGCTTAATAGTCATCATGAAAGATATCTTTCAGGTAAAAGATCCAGACCCAGAAACGTCTACAGGGGCAGTTTATTTCACGTATCCAAAATGTTCTCCTAAAGGGTCTCTCTCTCGCAAGGAATTTGGGGATATCTTGACTTAAGTATGAAATCTCTCTGCCAAGCGTCTTACTAAACCCCAAAGCACTCTAAACGCATTTCAGCAATTGGTGGACCAAATGAGTTCTTCGACCCTCCCAGGTACCATATAGTTCTTCATAGGTATGGTGATTTATAATCTGGATTCAACAAGATACCCCATCATATATGTTATGTTACACAGTGTCAACTGTCTTAACTAATTGTAACTGAGTTGTATACTTGAACCATGTTATACTCAGGTTTGTCACTGAGTAATATAGTTTAATATGTCGTCTTATTTCTCAATAAAACGAGTAAAAAAAAAACAACAACCCCAGAACAACTGGCAGATATTGCACAACAAATCAGCTAGGCAGGAAAATATCTGTTGTGGGGCCCCCCTGGATGATACCAGGCTTTTAGCTCCGGCCTCGGCTGCCCTCGCCTCCCGTTCTCCAGTTCCACATTGGGATATTAATCTGGTCTAGATGCTCTTCAGAAACGCTATTTTTTTCTCCTTAGGGAGAGCACCTAGACGGTGAGTGAGTGAGAAGAGTTAAAAGGCCATTCATGCTCCTCTGGGTAATATGCAAATAACCTCACCGTCTAGGTGCTGTCCCTAAGGAGAAAAGATAGTGTTTCTGACACCCCCGCCCCCCCCCCCCAATCCCAGGCCTCTCACTAGCAAAGTCAGACTCCTAGTGTACACTGATGAAGGGCAAGCACCCTGAAACAGCTGTCTGTTTATGGGCTCTGACTTTGCTTTCAATTCCTGGTCATTGTTGCAAGGCTTGTATAAAGAGTCTAGCACTAACTTTAGGTATTGCTATAGGTGGCGCTGTGGAGGTATTGTTCCATTTTCCTCATTTGCAGATGCTTTTCAGTCACATCCCTTTGAGCCTCTGCGCAACATGTCGTGTCGCATCCTGGCGCAAGGTGCCATTTTTGGAGGCTGTCACCTCAATTAACCAGGTCTCCAAACTGGCAGCTGTGTTGGCCAAGTCTCCCTTTACCATACTACATCAGGACAAGGTCGTCCTCCATCCTGTGCCCGCTTTCCTGCCGAAGTTGGTATCCACATCAATAAGGACATTGTTCTACTGTCCTTCAGAGTCTCACCTAGAGGCACGTCCTCTACATAAGTTGCATTTAGCTTGTTCTGTGAATTTTGCTTGTCTCAAACTCCTACCTTCAGGAGCTCCAACTCCCTTTTAGTGATTTTGGATGGTCAGAGAATGGACCTTGCGGCTTCCAAAGTTGTAATTGCACATTGAATCAGGTAATCCGTGGTGGAGGCATACTGTGCAAAGAGCAAGGAACCTCCCTACTGTGTTATTGCACATTCTACTCCAGCTGTGAGCGCCTCTTAGGGTGAAGCCACGCGAACGTATATCGGCTCGGCTTTTACGCCGAGCCGATATACGTTGTCCTCGTGTGCAGGGGGGGGGGGGGAAGGATGGAAGAGCCAGGAGCAGGAACTGAGCTCCGAGCCCTCTCTCTGCCTCCTCTCTGCCCCTCTGCACTATTTGTAATGGGAAGAGGCGGGGCGGGGCTAAGTGACAGTAATTAGCCCCGCCCCGTCCCACCTTTCCCCATTGCAAATAGTGCAGAGGGGCGGAGAGGAGGCAGAGAGGGGGCCGGGAGCTCAGTTCCTGCTCCTGGCTCTTCCATCCTCCCCCCACCCCCCCCCACCCCCTGCACACGAGGACAACGTATATCGGCTCGGCGTAAAAACAGAGTCGATATACGTTCGTGTGACTTCACCCCTTAGGCAGCAAACAACGGTGCTTCCGCTCTTCAAATCTGCAGGGCCACCCAGTGGGCTTCTACACACTTTTACAAAGTTCACACATTTACATCCACTGGCACATTTTGCAGATGGCCACATAACTGACTGCATGATTTCTTAACTAATTTCACCACCTCCCCCACCGCCCGGTTCCACAGGGGCTACTTTAGAACATCCAACGTTCTTCAGCTGTGTCCCCCTACGACACTGACAAGAAGAAAAAACTGTTTTGTTTTTTTCCTTCTTTTTTTGCACTTACCGTAAAATACCACTTTGGTACTTATGATTCTCCGAGACCATTGTCCTTGTTGGAGTGTTTGCCCCTCCAATCCCCCTCCATAAATCTGACGAGAAAGAGATTCTACGGTGAGTGCAAAAAAAAAATCTAATTTCTAAGTCAATTATGATGACGGTACTGCCGGTTTTGTGCAGTGATCTTTCATGGCATGAGAAAAATGTACCTACACCAGCAGACCAAGAAGATGTCCTTGCCTGTCCATGGGCAGAAGGGAAGGCATCACCTCCTTTGGATAACAGGACTGCTTCTAGAGATTCATTATGTCTAAGGCCGCTCCCAAACAGCCGCCTTTTAGCCGCAATTAGCGTGGCCTTTACAAACGCGCTTACCTCGGAACGCTGCTTCCATTGATTTCAATGGGGCCTCACAGACCAGCGCTGGAATGCAAAGTTTCGAACGCCATGACTTTCTAGCACTGTGTGCTTTTTTTTTGCGCGTTTTAACGCACCTCATCACCCATCACAATGATGGGATGCGTTAAAAATGCTGTAACATGCATTAGAAAACACCGTGTGAAATTGCGGTAAAACGCTGCAGTTTCAGACATGGCATTTTGTGACTGCATGTATGAGAGTAGCTTAAGGGTGGGTTCCCACGAAACGGAAATCCCACGGCTGGGCTGCACCGAAAAGCCGCAGGAGACCTGCAGCTTTAAAACCCGCGGCATTTCGCCACGGGTTTTGGAGCAGTTTAGCCGCCTGCTTTCTCTTCCTATAGAGAGGAGTGGGGCCGTAATGGGAAAAAAAAATTTACATGCTGTGGCTGTCTATTCTGTGTCGCATCGCCAGTTCTGCCCGGCTTTGCCGTGACAGATTGACTGTCCCTGTGTGGACGAGATTTTGCAAAATCTCGTCCACGTGGCTGGCTAATCCCAGGATTAGGAGCTGCGGGCAGATTTGCCACACAGAAATTCCGCAGCAAATCCACCCCGTGTGAACCCAGCCCAAGACTACTGCAGATCTGAAACACAGTTGCATTTTGTAATTTACTGTTTATTTATTATCTTGAAGTCACTCAACTTTGACTACTGCTGGAGATTTTTGCAATGATTGCCTATCTGCATGTAAGGGTGAACGTTGATGTGTTTCTCTTTTTTGTTTTTGTGCAGCTCTTCGTATCTTTTCCGTCTGATGGCAGTCATTGTTCATCACGGGGATATGCACTCGGGACATTTTGTTACTTATCGGCGTTCCCCTCCAGCAGCTAAGACCCCAAAGCATTTAAGTCAGCAGTGGTTGTGGGTCTCTGATGATTCTGTGCGCAGAGCAAACATACAGGAGGTCCTCTCCTCTAATGCTTACCTGCTGTTTTATGAGCGTGTCCGCTCCAAATCACACAACCAAGAAAGTGAGACTCGAGAAGAATAATGCTGACACGGTGTTAAAAAACGGATCCATGCATTTCATATGATCTTGTCAACATTATGTATCTGATCTTGTATCCTAAACTTTGGGAATGTAACATGATTCCAGTTAAAAACTAAAGGGGAAGAAAGAAACTTTACTGGAGTGTAACATGTACCAAGCAGTGAGGTCCTGTACAAGGGCCTCGGATTTCAACTTCTTGCAGCTGGATCGTATTGTGGAGTTCTGTATCCCAGGCAGCTGTGTAAAGGTCCTTATATATGGACAGATAAATTGCTGAGATTGACGCTATGATGATGATCGGGCTGATGTAAGGACCTTTAGCACTGGACAATTGAGGACCAATGGTCATTCATGACTTATTCATGCGACTGTTTTGTTTCCATTATTGGTGTAGCCTATTCCCTGTTTACACAGGAAGATGTGCTGCTGACAAATGATGATTGCTGCAATGTTTATATGGGGCAGTAATCAGGAACGAACGTTCAGATGACCAATCATTGGTCCATTTTAAACCAGCTTTAACCCTTTCCAATCCATTTATTTTTTTCTCACCCATTCTCCCCAGCTCCAAATAAATTGGAGCTGGGGAGAATGGGTGAGAAAAAACACATTTTCTCTGCCCCCTCCTGAACTGACAGAGTTCAGGAGGGTGCAGGGAGGGACCTGCTTACCTGTCCGGCGTCTTCCGCATTCTCCTTCTGCCTCCCGGCTCGGCGATCATGTGACCGCTGGGGTCAGGTGGCACCTGTCGGTCACATGATCGCCGAGCCGGGAGACAGAAGGAGAATGCGCAAGACGCCGGTCAGGTAAGCAGGCACCCCACGGTGCAGGCTCCCGGCTCGGTGTTCATGTGACCGCCGGGGGTCAGGTAACACCGGCGGTCACATGATCGCCGGCCGGAATCTATGCATTGCATAGCGCTAATTGAGCGCTATGTAATGTGTAAAGGAGAAGGCAGAAAGGGTTAAAAACCCTTTCTGCCTTCTCCTCGGGGGTCCTCGATGAGGACCAATGCAGGAGTGTATCTGCACCCGATGTGCCTGACGATCGGGTGCAGATCCACTCCTGCACTGCAGTGTCGGGCCTGCCCCGACATCGGAGCTGTGGAGGGAAATTATGATGTCGGGGCAGGCCCGACATTGGACTGGAAAGGGTTAAAGTGACCCTTCAATTTCTATTGCCTACAGTTGTTTTTCTGTTGGCCCTCCAATTTGCCAGTTCTGGACCCGTTTTCAGCTGTCAAATGTTCGCAGCAATTTTCAAACTACCTAATGTCCTCTTTTGCACTGCTCTCCGATTGGCCATTGCTGATTACGTGAGCAGCTCTGGCTAATCTGAGAGCAGGTATAAGTCATTGGTTGGCTTAGGAAATCTGAAGATTGCATGGGCTATTTTGGATAGCCGAAAAAAGGGACCCGAAACCGGCGGATGGGAAGAACAGCAGAAACCACTTGCAGGTAACGTCCTGGGACCGGAGGGGCAGTTATAGTCCCTAATGCCCCTCTCATCTGCTGGTTCTGAGTCCTGTTTTCAGCTGTCCAAGATGACTAGCGCAATCTTCAGATGTTGCAGTATACAGTTATGATAGAACTTTACTTGCTTTCTTGGTGACATATCCAGATTATGCGACATTCCCATAATAAAAAGCTACATTTCAACCATTCAGCATGTACACAGAAGAATTTCATCTTTTAAAGGTTGGCGTCCTTTGTAAAAAAAAAGTGCAGCATATGAAATGAAGATGTAGAATTGCCGGTCCTGGCTCCATTGCTCCTTGCGGCAGATGATTTATTACCCTGTAATTTTAAGTGATGAGAAGTATTTTCCTGAACCTGCCAATCAGCCGTGCCGTGCCCCTTCTGTAATCTGTACGCCGCGCTTATATATTCAGGTAATAGTTTCCAGGCTTGTGGTTTTGGCCTCTGAAAAGTGCCACAAAAGATGGTTTTATTGATGTATGAATTGTATTTCATGTACATAGATGTATATAAGAGATATTTATTCTTATCTGGACAAATTGTACTAAATGAATTGTTATTCGCTGGAATAGTTTTAATATGGTAAATTTCAATGGTAATAAAGATGTTTTGTTGAAGAATGTCACCTTCGGATGAGTGCCGGGTTTCTATCTAGCTTATTTTTAAAATAAGTGATTCTTTTTTACACTAATGGTAATTAACACTACATTGAATAGCACTTCAGCTCTCTATGTAAGGGCTTGTTCACATGGGCGGATGCTGCGCATTGACGCATGCAAAAAAAACTGCAGAGGGACCTATTGCTTTGCTCTGCAAATACACAGGTTTCCAGCATATTCACTGCATGGCTTAGCTAGTCGATTAAGTTCAATGGCCTATTTTGATGCGCCATAGGCAACAAAATAGGGCATGCTGTTTTTTGTTTTTTTTCTTTCACGCAACCACATATTGTGTGCGGAGAAAAAAAACAAAACAGCACATTAAGGCCTCATGTCCACGGGGAAAATAAGAATTAAAATCCGCAGCGGATTTTAACTCTTCTCCCGCGCGCGGATCCGCATCCCATAGGGATGCATTGACCACCCGCGGGTAGATAAATACCCGCGGATCGTCAATAAAAGTGATTTAAAAAAAAATGGAGCATGAAAAAATCTGGACCATGCTCCATTTTCATGCGGGGCTCCCGTGGGGACGGCTCCCGCGGGCTTCTATTGAGACAAAAATCTGATTTAACTCACACGCTCCGGTTCTTCTCTTCGGCGCCGCGCCATCTTCTCTCAGTCGCGGCCGGATCATTTTGCTTCGGCCCGGCGCATGCGCGGGGCACGTCACCGACGTCATCATGCACATCCGCCGAGCCGAAGAAAGAAGATCCGGCCGCGACGAGAGAAGATCACGCCGCAGCGAAGAGAAGAAACGGAGCGGATCGGAGGTAAGTTTATTCTCATTTATTCGTATTTTCAGCCCCCATGTCCGCGGGGCAGGAGGGACCCACTACGGATTCTACATGGATCTGATTTTCCCCGTGGACATGAGGCCTAAGGCCTCATGTCCACGGGGAAAATAAGAATTAAAATCTGCAGCGTTTTTCCCGCACGGGGATCCGCGCCCCATAGGAATGCATTGGCCACCCGCTGGTAGATAAATACCTGCGGATTGTCAATAAAAGTGAATTTAAAAATTTCTGGAGCATGAAAAAACATGGACATGCTCCATTTTAATGCGGATCACGCGTGTGGGAGCTCATAGAGCTCATGGCTCAATTGATCTCCCGCATGAAAAATAAAAGACAATTACAGTGCATCCGCAGCCCAAATCCACGTTACAAATCCGCAGCGGATCTGATTTTCCCCGTGGACATGAGGCCTAATGATGCAACAGCCACTAAAGCCTCCAGCTGACTGTGAACCTCTAGCTTCTGACTCCACGGCCTCACAGCGAACCGAGCTTCAATAGTATTGTCCCAAAACTAAGGAGCTGTTTTGTCATGGTGACATATATTCCCTAAACAAAAGCATCCAAAGGAAGACCTGTAAAAAAAAAAAAAAATGTAGGGGAAGAGGATAAGGGTATAGAAACGAATGCAACATCTAGATTGATTTGCGACAGCATATAGTTTCGCGGCCCGATATCCCATTTGGCGGTGTGTAGGAAGACTATGGTCTCATGTCCGTGGGCATAATTGAATTGCAGAATCCATGTATGTCATCCGCACGTGCGATCCGCAGTTCAATCAGCCCATAGACAATCATTGGGCATCTGCAGGTAATTAAATACCTGTGGATGTCATTTTTCCAGATTTGCGCATCACACAGAGGGGAAAAAAAAGAATGTCGCAGAATGCTCCATTTTCTGCGGATTCCCACACGAATGTCTGATCCGCGGCACACCCACGGCTGACACTGCACATGTGCCGCAAATACGCGGGAAAGCAGGTGATTAAAAATTAAATGCACTGTGCATGAACATGGCTCGCTATGCAGAAGAAAAAAAGATCTGGCAGGGATGGAGAAGACCCGCATCACATTTGGAGAGAGGTAAGAAAATGTCCATGGCTGCGGACACGGGTGAATTCCACTCCGGAATGCCACACTTGGAATCTGTAGGTGCCGTAGACATGAGGTCTTAGGTGAATTTGATTTACAAAAGGCTGGGAGATGAGGTTGCAGACTTTTTGCTGCGCTGATGATTCACAGTGCATCCACGTGGGGGGAAAACAGTCTACGATCGTTCAGTTTAACCCCTGGAGTGGCACGCCCGGAAATTTTCCGGGACGAGCTCCACTGCCCATAGCGATAGAGCCCGGAAGATTTCCGGGCTATGTATCACTATGGGAGCTGCAGAGCACAATGCCACAAGCTCTGGCATTGTTCTCTGCCTGCACTGTCCCACAGAGAACCAGTGCAATACTTTGAAAAACAGAAGCTGGGAGACATTGCCGATCTGCCGGCAATCTCCTGCACTGGTTTGTTTACAGGTTGCCATAGAGACCATGAGCTTGTCAGAGGCAAGCCAATGGTCTCTGTGGCAGGGAGAGCTGGTGCTTGGCTGTCAGAACAGCCAGGCACCAGTTCTTACAGCAGAGATCAGAGAAAACCTCAGAGCTCTGCTGAGTTAACCCTTTAAATGCTGCAGTCTGTGACTGCAGCATGCAAAGGGCTGTCCCCATCAGACCCCCGGAATGTGATCAGAGGGTGGTGATGGGGCTCTGTGGAAGTCCCCTAAAAGGGCCAAAAAGTTTAAAAAGTAAAAAAATTATTAAAACAAACAGACAAGTGTTACTTTGTAAAAAAAATTAAAAATAAAATTACACATGTGGTATTCCTGCGTCGTAATGACCCAGAGAAGGAAGTTTGGTACATTTTACCCCTTACTGACAGGCCCCCCTTTTTTCTTCTCTGGGTCATTACGACGCAGGGATACCACATGTGTAATTTTATTAATTTTTTTTCACAAAGTAAAGGGAGACAAGTGTTTTTAAATTTTATTTTTTAAATTTTTTTACTTTTTTAATTTTTATCCCTTTAGGGGACTTCCACAGAGACCCATCAGGACTCCCTGATCACATTCTGGGGCGGTCCCATGGTGACAGCCCTTTACATGCTGCAGTCACAGACTGCAGCATGTACAGGGTTAACAGCAGAGATCAGAGGTTTTCTCTGATCTCTGCTGTAAGAGCTGGTGCCTGGCTGTCCTCTGACAGCCAAGCACCAGCTCTCCCTGCAACAGAGACCATCTGCTTGCTTCTGACAAGCCTGTGGTCTCTATAGCAACCTGTAAACAAAGCAGGACATTAGAAGCAGGAGATTGCCGGCATATGGGCAATATCTTCCTGCTTCTCAATTTCCTGCTTTGTTCTCTGTGGGACAGTGCAGGCAGAGCACCATGACACAGCTTGTGGCATGGTGCTCTGCAGCTCCCATAGTGGTACATAGCCCGGAAATCTTCCCTGCTATATCGCTATGAGCAGGGGAGCTCGTCCCGGAAAATTTCCGGGTGTGCCACTCAAGGGGTTAAAACAATTTTTTTTTCTCTTACAATAACTATTATGCTTAAAAGCACCTTAACTCTGAAATCTATCACCTTACCACTGATTCAATTCTGTGGATCCCACCAGTACACAAACCCCTTATCACTAACCCCATAACAAGACATTCTCTCAAAATATGTGACTTCATTAAATATTCAGAGGGCTGCTTGATCTCCCCACATTTACCTCTCCTGCCCCTTTTTGCAAAATCCCTTATTCCTCCCTGGTAACGACTCCCCTCACACTTTCCAAGCCTGGACAAGTAGTGATCTTACCAAAATATACCACCTGCTTTCCTTAGATGGCATGACTTCATTACCCATAATCTACCACCCTATGACCTTTTCCAATACTTAAAAACTCAAACACTAATTCCCCATTGACTTTAATTCCTTTTGAAAACGAGTTTTAAATACCCACATGCTGAAGGCCTCATCCCATGTGGTCCACTCCTCCTATTGTACACAATTATCACAGGTCTCATTGGGAGTCAAACATAGGAAACACCCTTGTCGAAGAGTGATCTCCGATTTGGCAGTCGACTAACAAAAGTGCTTGAAATACACTATAAGAGGTCTCCACCATTAAAGTCCTTTTCTGCTGGTATTTAGTTCCCACCCACATAGCCCACGTGGTATCGGACACCCTCTAATTGTTTCTGTGGATACCCATTCCCTGGAAACATGTTTCATATCTGTTGGTCCGGTCCTCGAATTGAAAGATTATGGATCTGGATTTACTCGCTAATATATTCCGTAACATGTTACATCGATTGCAGAAAAAAAAGTAATGAGAAGCCCTACTGAGTGAACGTACGACTAAAATGCCCCCAGATTCACAGGAATTGCTCTTTTTTTCTAGCTACTAAACAAATAGTCGCCCAAATCGTTGCAAAAAGCTTTGTTAGACTTCTCTGAAGTCAAGAGACAAATGAACTGGTATCTAATCAATGAAAGATTAACATCAGTAGTACTTGACCAACACAAGGAATTTCTGAGAGTCTGGACCCCATGGGTGGACTATAGTCTTCCCTTTCAAAATAACATATCTTTAATCTCCTTGTAATTAATTACATATTACCTAAGGTCTTATTCAGTCAGGCATATATTGGCCAGGTTTTCACACCCGGACGATATACGCTGTCCCTCTCTGCAAGGGGAAGAGGCAAGGCAGGCAGAGAGCGGGTGCACTG
Source organism: Eleutherodactylus coqui (assembly GCF_035609145.1). Classification (NCBI taxonomy): domain Eukaryota; kingdom Metazoa; phylum Chordata; class Amphibia; order Anura; family Eleutherodactylidae; genus Eleutherodactylus; species Eleutherodactylus coqui. The sequence goes on from NC_089841.1 coordinate 179,458,246, forward strand.
GGCTCCCACTCCCTCTCTGCCCCTCACCACTGTTTGCAATGGAAGGGGGCAGGACAAACCTTAGCTCTGCCTCCATCCCACCCATTGCCAGCAGCAGAGAGGGGGTTCAAGCTCAATGCACTGCTCCCGACCAAGCCCGCCTCCTCCCCCTGCAGAGAGGGACAGCGTATATTGGCTGGACGTGAAAACCCGGCCGATATACGCTTGTCTGAATAAGCCTTAAGGCCTCCTTCCCACGAGCGTGACGGGCTCTGCCGCGTAATATTCCGCAGTGAAGCCCGTCACGGCGCCCCCCAGAGACCCCATACTTACCAGCGGAAGATAGCGTGAAGACGCTTCCCCGCCCACCGCCGTCGCGTCATGTGACACGCCCACCGCGTCACATGACGCGGCCGGCCGTGTCACGTGACGCGCCGGCCGCGTCATATGACGCGCGGCGGTAGGCGGGGAAGCGTTTTTTCACGCTATCTTCCGCTGGTTGCAGCGGGAGATAGCGTGAACGGACGGCTTCCATTGACTGCAATGGAAGCCGTCAGCGCGTACACCCGCAGCAAATAGAACATGCTGCGGGTGAGAACGGGAGATTTCACGGTGCGTAATTCCGCGGTGGAATTACGCATTGTGAGCATTGTGCTATTAGGTTCAATAGAACCTAATAGCAGGGGGCAACGCAACGGATTTTTGCCGTGGATTTACGCGGCGTAAATCCGTTCGTGGGAAGGAAGACATATCCCCAGAGCCTTATATACTGCACTCTGGTTTTTGTTGTTGTTGGGTTCAGATCCCCTTGCCCCCCCCCCCCCCCCTTTTCTGCGTTTTGCTATTTTTTATTGCCCAGGTTTCTCTATGGATCCTTCGTTTTATGCATCAATTTGCGATGCGTTAACATTACAAACACCTATTGTCGGTTATCGCGCGAGAAGAGTGCAAGTGGCAGCGATTTTTCAGGATAAAGCATCGCTGATGCTCAAACCTCGCTTAAACAAAAATGTGATATCGTGCTCGCCAATGTGAAGGAGCCCTCAGACCCCGGCCAGGCCTTTACTTTACCTGTAGCCTTTTCAGAGCAGAAACATACAAAAGCTAAAGAAACTTTTGTATAAAGTTACTTACAATTATGTTAAACCTTGTTCAAAAATATGGCACATTTATAACGTACTTTTTCATCGTTTTCTCCTTTATTGTAATTTGTGAAAAAAAGAACAAGTCATTACTTATCTTTACAATCCTTTTTTAGTCCTGATAGGGAACTTGAACTTGTGATTGATTGCTTGTACAATATACTGCAATATTTTTGTATTGTAGTATATGTTTTTTTTTTAATAGACATAAATAGATGACAATCTGAGAGCCTTCACTAGGCCCAGGGCCGGTCTACTAACCTGTGATCACAGTAGGGTGGGAGTTTGATGGGGTGACCAAAGAAGCCACACATCTTACAGCTTAGATGATGTTGTGGCAGCACTAATTACAGCATACAAGTGGTTAAATTGATGCAATCAGAGCTAGCTGTAATTGCAACCATTGCTGGAGGCTCTCAGCGGCTTGACATAGCTGACATTTGCCAGGTATTGATTGGGCTCAGCTCTCCAGCCCACTCTATAACACCTCTACAACTGAGGGCACATACATACTTTAAAAGGGGTTAAAGTAAAATATTAAATACAGTCTTAGCCAAGTATTTACAAAAATCTATTTCTGTGACGGAAAATTTTTATTTTTATTTTTAAAACAAACCCCAATTATGCCCAGTAGAAGCAATCTGCAGCAGACATTTAGATCCGCTGCACGCTTTAACTGTTGTGAAACTACAGCAGAATGTCACAGTGTGTCGCTTATTACAATGTAATCTATTGGAGTGAAATCCGTGATGAAAATCCGCAACAAAGTCACATGCAGTTTTTTATTGTACCTTTTGGTGCAGAAGTACACGCAAACAGTTTCCACCATGTGGCCCATATACAGGCATCTTGAATAAATCATACTGAAATTATTTGCCATTCCATGTCAAATCATCTCTGGTTTCTGAGGTTTAATTTTCCGGAATGTTAAGTTAACTCGGGGAGCGAGCACTTTTCTTCTGACTGGGAGGCTGTGGTACCAGTAGACATTGGTTGGGAAGTTCATCATAAGCAGGCTGCCATGTTCTAGCGCCAACTTCACAGGTTCAATCCTCCGCACAGAATTTATACTTCGTGAGTCTCTGTGTCGAAAAATAAAATCCCTACATGCTCCAAAAGACACGGAAGCAATGGGACTCTGAGGAACCAGCTCCTTTTCATCATCTCTGTGGTCACCAATGTGATCGTTACCATCTTTATATCTACAAAAAAAAAAAAGATTTTTAAATAAAACATTTAAACATGTCCAGAACACCTTAAAGTCCTTTTACTAGGGACGACTGTCGGGCAAATGATGCCTGACACTCGTCCTTTGTTCATGCGCTCCCTTGCTGTCACACGGAAGCTATTACTGTCTTGCTTATGGAGCGTCCAGCGGGGGGTGGGGCGGTGCATTGAAGGAGATTTCTCTCCTCTCGCTCACTGCCCCTCTCCATTGACATAACAGCGCCCGTTCACTACTGAACAGCTGCTGTTTAAGCTGAACGATGAGCTGATCGCCCATCGTTTATGAAGTATGAAAGATCAGCGATCAAGCTCATCGCTAATTTTAAACAATGGCCGTTCAGTAGTGAACGGCGTCTGTGTTATGTCAAATGGAGGGGGCGGGGGAGCGAGGAGAGAAATCTCCTGCACTGCTCTGCCCCCTGCTGGCCGCTCAGTGAACAAGCCAGCGACAGTAGCTCCCGTGCAGGAGCAGGGGAACACTGAGACACAGGGACGAGTGTTGAGCATCGTTTGCCCGACAGTCGTCCCGTGTAAGACAGCGGTGGTACATTTTAAGAGATTTTTTTTTTTTTAAATCAAATCATTTTTATTGAAGCTATATTTTTGAATTATAGGGGGGCTGCAACCTGTCATTTTAAAAACAACTCAGCCATTTAACTTTATTAATGACGCAACTCTTTTTTTTCTCTCCCCCAACCCCGCCCCCCTTTTAAAAAAAACGTAACCCCTTTATTTATGAAGCCGTATGAGGGCTTGTTTTTTTGCAGGCCGAGTTTTTAAAAATTTTTTTTAATGGTACTATTAAACCCCTTCATGACGCGCCCCTTCTTTTTTTCCCACCCCATTTTAGTTTTTTCCTCCCCCCCTTAAAAAAAATCATAACTCCTTTATTTATCTGTCAACGTCGCTGTATGAGGGTGGTTTTTGCAGGACGAGTTATATTTTTCAATGGTGCTATTTAATGTACCATATAATGTACTGCAAAAAACTTTTAAAAAATTCTAAGTGGAGTAAAATGAAAAAAAAAAAAAAAAAAAATTACATTCCGCCATCTTTCAGTGTGTCTTGTTTATACGGTGCACAAACTGCAACAAAAACGACATGATAACTTTATTCTATGGGTCAGTACGATTGCTAAGATACCAAACTTGTATAATTTTTTTTTTTACTATACTACTTTTTTTTCAAAGACATTTAATTTTTTTCAATTATTTTCTGCCGTCATCTTGTGCGCGCAATAACTTTTTTATTTTTCCGTCGACGTAGTTCAGCTAAGGGCTCATTTTTTGCGGAATGTCCTGTAGTTTCTGATAGTACTAAGTCGGAATACATACAACTTTTTGATCGCTTTTTATTGCGTTTTTTTCTGGGATACAGGGTGACTGAAAAAGTGCATTTCTGTTCTCTATTTTTTTTTTAGACCACGTTTACCATGTGGGGTAAATAATGCGCTACTTTGATAGATCGGACTTTTACGGACGCGGCGATACCAAATATGTATTTTTATTTTATTATTTAGACTTTTTAATTATAGATATAGCAAAAGGGAGTGATTTAAACTTTTATTACTTTTTTTTTTTTAAACAATTAAAAAAAAACTTTATTGCTCTTTTTTTAACTTTACTTTTAAGTCCCCCTGGGGGACTACAATATGCGATTCTTTGATTGCTCCTGCAGGATGACGTAATGCTATAGCATTACGTCATACTGCATTCTGACAGGCAGCCTATCAAGCCATCCCCTTTCAGAAGGCCCCCAGCAGCCATGACACCTGCATGGCTCCCCCGATCTCACTGTGGGGGACCGTATGGGACCCCCGAACATCGTTCGGGGGCTTTAAATGCCGCTGTCAGAACTGACAGCGGCATTTAAAGGGTTAATATCCGCGATCGGCCGATCGCAGCTATTACCCGTAGGTGTCAGCTGTACTAAACAGCTGACGCCCGCGCTGTATGCAGAGAGGTCGCCCCGCGACCTCTTTGCATACATACCCCGACGCTCCAGGATATAAATGTATGTCCTGGAGTGGGAAGGGGTTAATGTTTCTACGGCGCACAAACTGCAACAAAAATGTGCTGATAACGTTATTCTATGGGTCAGTACGATTACTACGATACCAAATTTATAGTTTTTTTTTTTTGCTGTACTGCTTTTAATAATAATCTTTATTTGTATAGCACTAACCTATTCCGCAGCACTTTCAGGCATGGATAAATGCAAACAATACAACAATTACAATGTGAGCTACAATCAGTTTGAAACAATTGGGGTGGGGGTGGTACAGGGGGGTTGGGGGGAGCTAAGCATGGGAAACACAGGCAGTAAGGGATGTCATGTGGAAATCAGTTATTAGAAAGCAAACGGGGTGGGGCGGTAAGTAGGTGCAGGGGTAGAGGTCGTATGCCATAGGCAGGCTGGAAGGTCTGGGGAGGCATAGGGAGGGGCACGGGACTCGGTCAGGAGATTTGGTATGCTTCCCTGAAGAGGTGCATTTTTAAGGCACGTCTGAAATTTCGTGCATTGGGAATTGTCCGGATGTCTTGGGGTAGAGCGTTCCAGAGGATGGGTGCTGCTCTGGTGAAGTCCTGGAGGCGAGCATGAGAGATTCGTATTACTTTTATTTATTTTTTTTAAAGACATTTCATTTTTTAAATTATCCTCTGCGGCCATTTTCTGCGCGCAATAACTCTTCTATTTTCCCCATCAACATAGTTGTAAAAGGGCTCATTTTTTGCAGGATGTCAAGTAGTTTGCATTGTTACAGTATTGGAATACATATGACTTTTTGGTCACTTATTGCATTTTTTTCTGGGAGACAGGGCAGCCAAAAACAGTGCATTTCTGGCGTTATTCCCCAACCCCCCCCGGAAGACGTTCACCATGCAGGGTAAATAATGCACTACTTTGATAGATCGGACTTTTACGGACGCAGTGATAGCAAATATGTATTTTTGTTTTATTATTTAGATTCTTTTATTGTAAATATGGCAAAAGGGTTTTTTGTTTAACTTTTATTACTTTTTTTTAATATTTAGTAAAACTTTATTGTTCAGATTTTAAGGTTTTTTTTCCCCCTTCAGTCCCCACTGGGCACTGCAACTAGCGATGCTTTAATCGCTTGTGCAGTAGGATGTAATGACATAGCATTAGATCACACTGATCTGACAAGCAGTCTATCAAGCCAATCCACAGGGATGGCTTGATAGGCAGTCTGCTAAGACAGCCCTGGAGCCTTTCAGAAGGCCCCTGGCTGACATCAGGGGCTGTGGAAGGTAATGGCAAACCACCCCGCAAAAACAGTCTGCCAAGAAAACCTCACGATGTGACGTCACCCGAGGAGTCAGCCCCCTTACACCAGGGGACTTTACCTTACCAATGCAGATTTTACTTCCTGAGTTCAAAGGATGAAGTTTGCTGTGAAAATGTGGATAAGAATTCTTGAAATCTCATCCACTTGGCCTGTGTCATAATACACTGTACAGCATATACTCCATGTGTGAACAAGACGGAGTTCAGACACAGCAAAATCTACATGCGTTACATACAGATTTTGCCCCAGACTTCCAAAGGGTGAAGGCAAGTGGCAAGCTGTGGATTTGAAAATCTGCAGAAATACTAACCAGCTAAACATAAATGGGGTTTATCTTTACATCTTTGTACTCTACACCAAAAATCCAACAAGTCTGAACATAACCTAAAGGCACACCTGTTGAGAAGAACAAAGTTATAGGAGTGTCCTGTAGCCAGTTGTACCTTCTCCCTTATAAGGTTCAGCACTGGGATCCATGGTTTAGGAGACAGCGTGATGCCAGAAAATGTGTAGCTTAATCCTTCGTCACCATAAGTAACCTGTTTCCTTGGAATGCTATGCCATTTTCCATATACTTGAACTTTAGTCAAGTCTCCTGCAAATGAAAGGGAGAATGTAATAACTAAAAAAAAGAAAAAAAATATAGGACAACAAATTCCTTCACACTGGCAAGAAATTGCAAGAGTGAGAAAAAACCCAGAATTATGAAACCAATGACTTTCACTCATGCGATGTTGTGAGGGAAAAAAATTAAAAAAAAAAATAAAATAAAAAAGTGCAATTTTTTTTTTTTCTCATCTCCCATGTTTCCCTATGGAGTCACCTTGTTATCACATCACAAAGCATGAACTTGCGATTTTTGTGCAATGCCTTTTTAACATTAAAACATTAGTCCTACTGACTTTTGCCTAAAAAAGAAAAATTAAATTTGTGGCAAAAAAAATTAAAAAAATTGCAAGCGGCAGCAATGTTTTAGCAAGAAAAAGCAGCGCCGACGCTCAAAAATCACGGGAAAAAGATGCAATTTTGTTGCAGCAAATATCGCGGTCGCAAGTGTGAAGGAGCCCTTAGTGAACTGAATCAGGTACACAACATTACCCCAACCAGGTGTGTGAACTTACATCAATTTAGAGACAATAAAACACTTACCCTCATATCTGTGGACTAATTAAAAGGGTTTTCCAGGCACAAATACTATTGACGACCCATCCTCAGGATAGGTCATCAATAGTTGATCCGCCGCTTGGGAACCCAGCTGATCATCTGAGCAGGCGCATGCTGTCAAAGCCGCAAATACACAGCAGTTTGATCGGAAACCATGGCTCCGACCACTGTGTAGTGGCCGGCGCTTGTAATTACAGGCAAACTGCTCAGAGGCTTGTCATGCTCCAACGATGCAACAAGCTTCCCAATCATTTGCTGGGCTGGTGGCAGAACCAATGGTCAGAAAGCATGTTAAATTCAGACAACCTCACCAACTGATACTTTTTGAAACTTTTATCTTGACTAAATGCAAAGTGAGTGATCACCTGTAAAATATACGACATCCTTTTCCAGCCGCTGCAGCATCTCATTAGCTTCTGCCTTGTTGAACAGAGATGTATAATCACAGCTCAGGTTTTCTGCACGGATTCTCTTCCATGTACAAGTCTGTTCCAGCCAAGAGTCGGCGTTTTCAGTCCTACACTTCTTTTCAGGCAGGGTCTCGGTAGGACCGCCAGCGTCTGAACATCCAGGACTTTCATCTACAAGAGTCCTTTTGTTTTTAGATACGGCTTTTTTGATCACAAACTTATCCATTTTCACACGTTGCAGAACGCCCATTTGTGTTCACACGACAGAACCGGAGGCGATTTTATCATTTTGGCAGCTGGAATGAGATAATCATAACATTTAATAGCATATTAAAAAGAATAAGCCAAGCCCTGGGCCGTATTTACATGGCCAATATGGTCGCACCAGTCTTGTGCATTACTAGATTCACAAAAATAGACCCCACTGTTTGCAATGGGTCTATTTACACGGGTGATTTTTCTGTTACAGGGAGGCTAAGAGGCAGAAAATAAATAAATAAATAAATAAAAAAAAAAAAAAAAAAAAAAAAAAAAAAAAAAAAAATCGCACCATGTCCAATTTTCATGCAAGCCTTGCACAAGAATAGTGCATGCAAATGTGTGGTGTCCTTCACATTGCATAGAACACAGCCACGGTGTCCATGATCTGTGCAATGCGGCTCATGCATCAGAATCTCGGGCTGGACTCGCTTTTGGTCTTGTAAATATGGCCTTAAATGGGTTTTCTGCAACTCAAAAACATTTATTTTTATGGCCATGGAATTTTTTAATTAAAAAAAAAAAAAAAAAAAAGCCAGTTGATCCCTCTCCAGCGTTGGAGCAATTACATGTGACCACTCAGCCAGACGCGGGCTTCAGCAATCTGGCATAGTCACTGCTGGCCTACAGTCATGTGCACGAATAATGGCCTCTTCTAGGTTCGCTGCAGCAGGGACCCAGGCTCCTGAAGAAGGCGAACAGGACTTTTCTTTCACAACATTCGACGGCCAAAGACTTTGTCCGCGAGTCTTGGGAAATCCAATTAAACAGCGTTTACTAAAATATGTAGATTTACCACTACATGACTGCAATATGTAAATTCACGTTGTATGATCATGCAAGTCGTTTTTTTTTACAGCCACAGGGCTTTCACATGGCGGAAAGTGCGATATTGGGCCGTGATTCACAGCCGGATATTGCCTTCGCCTGAGTGAAACTAGGCTTAGGGTGTGTTACAGGAAAAAAATCAATGGTTTTCCTCCAGACTTCCACTGTCTTGCTCCAAATCAATTATAATGAGAAGTAGCATGCATGCAAGGTAACTGAGTCTGACACCATGTTGGTCAATCATCAGTACACTTCTGCTTTATTATTAACATCACGGTACAGATATAGTGGAAATGATGCAGGAATACAAATACACGCCCCGAGCGTCATAACTCATGATTGGCTTAGTATGTAATGACTCTAATGATTAACATATATTAACGCCTTAAGGTGCATGTTGCTACTAACATGTAATTGCTACGAAACGCAACTAGAATAGAATTTATCAATATCTCTGACTGGAACAAGGAATTCAGGGGAGGAGGTAAGCATCAGCCCCTCCCACCCCTATGAGGGTGGGCATCCCAGGTCTTTCTTGTTAGAAACACATCTGGAGACAGTCCTAAATCCTGGGAACAGTCTGTGGGAGATACCGCACAAGAATCCAAACACACACCGGTGCACAATAATAAATCAGTTAACCATTTATTCTTTTCCTAGGAAGGTAGATATACTATTATATATTAGCCTAGGCTGATGTAAGAAACACATGACAAGGTTTATATACAATAGAATACATATATCATTACTATAACAGGTGCCTTCACACTGGGGAGAAAATTGTGCAAATATGAAACCCATTCTTTTCCTGCATGGCACGGTGATGCAATGTGAGAAACACTTCACAGCATGTCCTATGTTTCTGCGAAATCACCCATTGAAAGCAATGGGAGGACTGCGCAATCCTTTGCCATGGCTGTGATCCTTTCATCCTCACAGAGATGCGAGGCTTTTTTCACATGAAAACGCCTCACATCCATGGGACTTTTACATGGTGGCAAGTGCGATATTGGGACGTGAATCACAGCCTCATATCGCCCTCACCAGTGTGAAGGAAACATTAACAAGGGAGGACAAAAATAGGAATAAAAAAATCTCTGGTTTTGAAGGCGTTAAGAATGTATCATGGACTTCAAGGAAATAACTACTGCTCTATAAACTACTGAGCGTGTGCAGAACAGATTCAACTTAAAAGCCTTGAAGAAGCAGCATAAGACTACTAAGGATAATTTCACACGGGCAAGCTCGATATCGGGCCATGAAACTCATTGGTATTTGCGAGGTACCAGTGGAGGCAAGGCGCTTTTGGGATAAAACCACCTCGCATGACTTCAGGGAAGTAGCGATCCCCCACTGTGGCTTTTAGCTGCGGCGGAGGATCGCTGAATGTTTAGCATTCTTTTCAACGGGACACTCGCGATGCATGGGTTTGCCATCTCGATTGAAAACAAAGCCCAAGGAATTCCGAGGGAACGCCAAAAGATAGGCCATCAAAAATAATTCACCTACAATGTGGATTGGTGATAAATGTATGCTAGCTGCGGCCCACTGCTGGACCCCCATTCTAGTGATCACGGGGGTCACAGGCAACGTACCCTTATCACCTAGCCTGCGGACCGGTAATACATGACCTTGTGGGAGGCGGAGGCAGATTTTAGCTGCGTATTTCCGTGATCGAAAATAGTATATTCCTGCGTATTTCAGGATTTCTGGCGCATGTAAATATAGTGTATTTATACACGCCAAAAAAGCGGAAGCGCCCATTGTGTACATGCGCAAATACGTAGGTTTTCTGCGCATTTATGCAGGTTCATTGACTTCAATGGTCTATTCCGGTGTGTAATAGGAAGCATCGCGTGAAAAACACGCTCATCTGTATACCCCATTGTAAATCAATGGGGAGTCAGCACAGCGTAATACATGCGTGTTGACACGCCCTGCGGCCTCCTTCACACAGGTGTATTTACACACAGAATATCTGTATTGCGTGGGTTCGTTCACATGCGCGGATTTTCTTGCACATTTCAGTTGTGCAAAAAACAACAACAAAAAAAAAGCAGCACGCTCTATGTCGTTACATCTTTGCGCATCCAAAGCCCCCATAAAAGCAAATGCGGGTGGGCAAATGCACGCAGAATACGCTGCGGAATTGCGCAGGAAAAAACACATCTGGAACTCAGACCAATTAGCCATTTCAATCGTTGCATCTTTGCCATGCGCAAATGAACATGCCTTGCGGGCGCAAAAAGTATAGTAAAATACGCTGATGTGCACGCAAAAAAAATCATTGTTTATCTGCAAAAACCCTGCGCTCATGTGAAGGGGGTCTAAGAGTCCTTTTACGCGGATCGCTAAATTAGAACGAGCCAACGGCGACAGCGTGGTTTGCATTAAAGTACAGTTGGATTCGCACGCAGATAATTGGTTACATTTAATGTATCATTCGCTTTATTGATGGTCGTTCAGGAATCCGCACCAGTGAATGCAAACGACTGAATAATCGCGGTTTACACGTAACAACTTGCGGACGACTGAACAATTCTTTTTACGCCTGTGTAAAATGAATGACAAACGAAAAGTGAATTAATTATCGCTCGTCGGTCAATCATTGGCTGTGTTAGCGCCGCGTCCCCTCTTACAGGTGGCTGAGGAAGACGGTGCAGCAGCCCCTTCATTTCCAGGATAGATGGGGATCTCAAAGGTGAACCCCCTCTGTATCCTAGCAACCACTCCGCTTCACGTTACCACGGCGACCACAAGACCCACCTACAGGGGGCTGGCAGAGCTTATGAGTGTTGGCGCCAAAACTTTCCTCTCCCTCTTCTCGTGTGCGACAAGCTGAACTCCCGCAGGACTACCATGATCGGGCAGAAGACCATCCAGTCCTTCTTCACCCCCGTCCCCAAGAAAAGGTCCTCCTTAGAGGCGTTCATAGAGGCGGACGGCTGCGGGGGAGAGGTGAGCGGTGCGAGGAGCTAGTGCTGCTGACAGCCGCGGCCGCACGTGTCACTGGGGTTGGAGGGAGTGCTGTACCTTGCAGCTCCTACCTGTCTGCAGGGGTCATCTCCTGCAGCCCACCCTGCTGTGCAGTGCACCGGCATCATGTACAGCACCGGCTCCATCTCTGCATGGCGGCTCTTTTGAATGAAATCCATTCCTTTTCCTTTAACAGCCAATCAGCAAGCACAACCGGGGCAGGGGGCGGGGCTAGTGCTGATTACCCTTGGCGGGAAACCAATGAGGTGGCTGTAATCTCTTAAGTGCGGCGGAATTCCAATATATGCTTGGCGGGAAAATGCAGCGTGTTGCGTGCAGCTGACGTGCATTAGCACCCACGGCCGCTGGGAGGCGCTGCTTGTGTTTATTAGCACAGTAATGTGTGAGGATCCGGCGTGTGGCTGGCTGTCAGCATGATCCTCCTGCGGCCGCTGAGGAAGTGCTGGTGTAATGCCGGTAAGCCGCAGTGTGTAACCCGGGCTCTGTGTACTCAGCAGGTGACTCCTGTGAAGAAGACCAAACAAGAGGATGAAGAGCGCCCCCAAGTGTCATCACCCCCCCTGAGCCCCGAGCAGCTGGACCGCATCCAGAGGAACAAAGCTGCAGCTCTGCAAAAGCTTGCAGCACGTCACGTGCCTGAAGGTTTTGGGGAGAGCTGGAAAGAGGCGCTGCTGGCGGAGTTCACCAAGCCGTACTTCACACAGGTAATCTGGGGACGCTGGAGGGCAGGGGGTGCGGGGACTAAAATATTAGAGGGTTAATTAAAGGGCCGTGCCAATATTATATAGCTGACCGCACCTGGCTATCGCCGCACAGCAGGGGGCGCCATGTTGTCTTTAGGGTCTGTTTAGATTAGCCGATTTATCGTTTGAGCAAGCGATGTCAGGGCAGCCTGTTTATACGGGCAGAGACCTCTCCCGGCCCGCTCAAACGAGAATCCTTCAGTCGTTCTCAGGGGAGAAGAACTGAACACAGGGCATTTAAACTGAAGGGAAGTGAGCGAGCCAACCATTAGTCTATGTGTAGGTAAAAACCGTGAAGGCACTTGTAGCATATACTGTAATGTTTCCGTGTAGCAGTGTATTGGTAGACTGTTATGGCATGCCTCCGCTGCCAGCTGTTAGACATAGTGCGGGTTCAGGTCCCGAGCTTTATGCCGTACATTCACAGCAGATGATTTTTAAGGGATTAAACTAAACCCCCTGAAATACCCGTTTAAAAAAAAAACCCACAAACTTCTCGCCAAGTGCCAGAAATGGATCCAACAGGCCTGTAACAATGGGGCCACCTGTCTCTGGATGGGGCTGTAGAAGGGCTTTTTTTTTTTTTTTGTAATCAAAATGAGGTGCTATCTCGTTATGTTTTCAAGGATGGGATAACCAAATGGAATGTGCACGATCTGTGCCGATCGGGTGTCCATACGTTTTACGACCCCAGTACATGACCTTTTTTTTACAGTCATGAACTTCAAGTGTGCAAACCGCTTCATAACCTTCCTGGTTTTCTTTCCTTTTTAGCTCACTCGGTTTATCTCAGAAGAACGAAAACGATGCACCGTGTATCCTCCTCCACATCAGGTGTTTACCTGGACTCAGATGTGTGAGGTTAGAGATGTAAGTATTTGCCCGTACCTACCTAAATGACATGCAAACTTTTTTTTCCCCGTCCGTGTCATTGGGGGACCTGGTAAGGCCTTGGGTATAGCTGCTGCCACTAGAAGGTGACAATAGGCACAGAGTTAGTCGTCCTACCAGCGATACCCCTCCTGCAGACACTGAGCTATATCAGTTTTAGCTTAGTGTCTGTAGGAGGCATAATGGCATACCATCAGTACATGCCTCACATGGTTATGCCTTGTTCTCATATATATCTCTGCTGGTATCTTCATAACCATGGTACGACCGGTACCAGACAACTTGTTCCCTACCTCCTCATGCCCAATGAACTCTGATGGCTTACTCTGTGTCTCGTCAGCATACAACCTCATTAAACTCCTCCCATTAGGGAATATTTATGTCACGGTTAATCTCTCTCAGCAGCTCTTCAAGTATCTGTCATCTTCCTCTCCCTGGGTCAAGTGGTTCTGAAAGACCGATTGCTTTCCATTTTTGGCCTGTTCTCTTATGTTGATGCTTCTTGACAGTAGTGTGGACCACACATCCTTTACTTCCTTTCTACACTACTTATCACTCTACACCGCATTCTAAAAAATCTTGGTGACCCACTAGCTGAGGCTGCACAGTGCAATGGGATTGAAGTCCAACCTTTCGCATTGGGTTATCCACAAGCTTGTCTCCATAAAACTGAGATGGATTCTTGAAGCCCTTCCAGTCGGCACAGCTGGCTGGTGAGGACTACCCTCGTTACTACGCAGTGCATCAGCCACACTAAGGGCTCATGTCCACGGGCAAAATGAGATTTAAAATCCGCAGCGGATCTCCCACGCGCAGATCCGCACCCCATAGGGATGCATTGACCACCCGCGGGTAGATAAATACCTGCGGATCGTCAATAAAAGTGATTTTAAAAAAAATGGAGCATGAAAAAATCTGGACCATGCTCCATTTTCATGCGGGTCTCCCGCGGGGACGGCTCCCGCGGGCTTCTATTGAAGCCTATGGAAGCCGTCCGGATCCGCGGGAGACCTAAAATAGGAATTTAAAGCATTTACTCACCCGCAGCGGGCCGCGAAGCTCTGCTCTTCCTCACGGCCGCATCTCCCTTGCTTCGGATCGGCGGATGTGCCCGGCGCATGCGCGCGGCACGTCGGCGACGTGCCGCCGGCGTCAGGAATTCATCCGCCGGCCGAAAATGAAGATCCGGCCGTGAGGAAGAGCAGAGCTTCGCCGCCCGCTACGGATAGGTAAATGCTTTTAAATTGCTATTTTCAGCGCTCATGTCCGCGGGGCAGGAGGGACCCGCTGCAGATTCTACATGTAGAATCTGCAGCGGATCTGATTTTCCCCGTGGACATGAGGCCTAAGGGGTCCGCTCCAGCTTTAGCTTCCCACGGAGATCCTTCCCATAGAAAAGTTAGGCATCTATATGAAGACTATACACTGCCGAAGTACATCTGATGGGTACGTTTAGCCGTATTCAGCTTTAGCATTTCTTCTACATAGTATTGCCGGTGTTTGCCGTGTTCTGAGTGTCAATACCTAGATCTCCCACTTCCTAGGGGTAACGTATAGATTCTGCATAATAGCCAGGCAGTGGTTTATCCCATTGTCTGCCTTCGTTCCTATGGTCAAGGCATCAGATATAGTGTTTTGTTTTTCTTTGGGGGGGGGGGGGGGGGGGGGGTAAAAGAACTATCCAGGAAGTCCAAAAAAGGAAAATTGATAGGCAGCACTCCTTGGTATTCAGAATTAAAAGCAGCACTCTTATTTCATATAAAAAAAAATAGCAGGAGCAAAACCAGAACATGGTGTGCAATTAACCCTTTCCAATCCAATTTGTATCCTGGTTTTCCTAGGGGACTTACTCTTTTTCTGCCGTTATACAACGGTGCTATCTGCTGGCTAAAGCCAGTACTGCATGAGGTGACACGTTGGATAGGCTCCGACAGCAGAGAGGCTGGCAATATACAGTAAGAGAACCCTGACTGATGTCTTCCAACATTGGAGCTGTACAGCCTTAAATCATAATGTCTACAGATGTCAGACAATGGCTTGGAAAGGGTTAATAGGTGACACATGTCGCCCAGTCTTTGTGCACAGTGTCCTGGTTTTGCTTTGTGTTTCTCCTTTTGAAAATTCAAAAAACAATTTTTTTCATTCTCTGTAGGTAAAGGTGGTAATTCTGGGACAGGATCCCTACCATGGGCCAAACCAAGCTCATGGGCTCTGCTTTAGTGTTCAACAACCTGTACCGCCCCCACCCAGGTAACAAACATTATTTACAATTCTATCAGAGTTGTGGTATTTATCGTTTTTGCAATACAATCGCCCTAGATTAAATGGCATCACAGATTTACGATTTCATACGTAATGGCTGTAATTGTGCTCAAATTCTGTCAAAATACAAAGTATGGCTACATACTGTAACATTTCTTTAAAGGGGTTTCCCTGACACTTTGCTTCACAGCCACTCTGTACTTTCTGGTTGCTGCTGACCAGGACATGTGACTGCTGCAGCCAATCACTGGCTATGGAAGGGCACTGTGGCCAGTGATTGGCTGCAGTAATCGCATGTCCTGGAAGTACTGCTTTTTCACAGTTATCACATGCCTGGTGACTGTGCCGATTGTTCTCCAGGCTTGTGGTGCCCGACAGCTTGTTCCTGTGCAGATCTAGATAAGGACTGTCTGGATGTTTTATAGTCTAGGGATAGTCATGAAGTAGTTAAAATCAGTGAGTGTTGAAGTGAAAAAGGATTATTTCAGGAACGTGGCACCTTCAAGTGAACAGTCATGTCTTGAAGTTCATATATTGGGTGCAGGAAAAATGAGCAAGCGAAAGGATCTAACCAACTTTAACGAGGGCCAAATTGTGACGGCTAGTCGACTGGGTCACAGCATCTCCAATATATCAATTCTTGTGAGGCGCCGTGCTCATAGCTGCAGACCTGACCAAGTGCCCAGGCTGCTGCAATGTGTGCGGAGCTGTCCGGTTCTGGCTCCTTACTCGCTGATGGCAGTCCTGTGAACAGCTGATTGCCAAGGTTTCCTCAGTTGCAGACTCCTGCTGATCAACTGTTGATGACCTATTCTAATAAGTCCTCAATGGCATAACGCTGGACAGCCCCATTTTTAAATACCTGGTAAGATTATTGGTTTAATTGATGACCTGAGCTGTGAGCTCTTGATTCCTGCTAGTATTCAGTATGATGATCCCTATAGATGGAATTTATGCTTCAGTTATCCAAGTGTTATCCATGTTCCCTTTTCAGCCTGGAAAACATGTACAAAGAACTGCAGACCGATATCGAGGGCTTTGTGCACCCTGGACATGGAGATCTAACCGGGTGGGCTAAGCAAGGTATAATGCAGTTTTCATCATCCTAATACATATGTAAGGCCCCTTTAAATTGTAATATGCGTGTATTGGTATGTTCATGATCTGTGTGGTAGCGAGTTTGTATGTCTTCTGTGGTCCCTGCCCCCCCCCCCCCCCCTCCCTGATGGTTGGGTAGAAGTGGAAAGAGAAAGGGTATATAAGGGGGGTGACACTGTCACTTCTTGAATAATAGATTTCTGTAGTTAAAGCGGTTTTCCAGTGAAATACTATTGATAACCTACCTATCCTCAGGATAGGTCATCAATAGTTGATCGGCTTGGGTCCGTCGCTCCAAACCCCCACTGATCAGCTGAGCGGTCGCATGCTGTCAGCACCGCAATAACGCAGAGGTCGGAGCGTAAGACTTTGTGCCGACTGCTGTGTAGTGGCCGGCGCTTGTAAATGCCTGCAGTTACAAGTGCCGGCCACAACAGAGAGGTTTGGCGTGCAGACTTCCACTCCAAATTCAGAAAGGTCAGAGCAGAAGCCTCTGGGCCCACTTCCTTATAGTGGCCGGCGCTTGTAACTGCAGGCACAGCTAGCGTTAATTTCAATGAGAGCCGTGCCTGCCGTTACAAAATGTGTAATAAAAAAACATCCTACAGTTCTGGAAACCAAAAATTGTACCAATAAAAGTGGAAGCTCTTCCTGCAAAAAAAAAAACAAGCAACCATATGGCTCCGTAGACAGAAAACTTAAATTGTGGCTCCCAGAATCAGAATATGGTAACAGAAAATATAGAAAAGTGCTTTTTTGCAAAGGTAGTAAAACATACAAAAACTAAATAAATTGCTTAACTAAATAAAATTTTAGAATCTTTGACACAATAAACACTACAAAATAAAGGGATGCCAGAAGTGTTATATTTTATCAGTACACTTCCAAAAAATACAAGATGGAAACCAAAGTGTCACATGCACGCCCCAGTGGTACCAATGGACATTGTCAACTCATCCGCGAAAAACAAGCCTTCACACAGCTCCGTATACAAAAAAGGTTCTCTGAATATTGCTGTGCATGAAGAAAATGTCTCTGAAAAATGCTTTTTGTGCAAAAGTAGTTATAATTTTTATTTTTTTTTAGGTGTTCTCCTCTTAAATGCTGTATTAACAGTTCGTGCGCACAATGCAAACTCTCACAAGGACCGAGGCTGGGAACAGTTTACTGATGCCGTAGTGTCTTGGCTGAACAAGAACCTGGATGGATTGGTCTTCATGCTTTGGGGGGCCTATGCTCAAAAGAAAGGCGTCAGTATAGACCGAGTAAGTTTGGGTGTATAAAGTAAAGCTGCGCATCGGCTGACCGTGATGTCATGATAAACTTTTCTGCTTTGATTATGATGCATTCTA
Source organism: Eleutherodactylus coqui (assembly GCF_035609145.1). Taxonomy (NCBI): domain Eukaryota; kingdom Metazoa; phylum Chordata; class Amphibia; order Anura; family Eleutherodactylidae; genus Eleutherodactylus; species Eleutherodactylus coqui. Next base: position 179,475,907 of record NC_089841.1, read on the forward strand.
GAAGTAACACTACTTGAATCGGCCTATTCTGCACTTTAACCCCCTTCTTACAGTTTACCATAGAGGAAAAGGACATTATAGTTTTGGATGACTGAACTTGTTCTACTTCAAACAGCCCTAGCTCCGGTTGTATCACTCCACTTGCTTTTAGTGACGCTTTACGGGTGTGTTCACATGTGAAACGTTTACTATTTGGCTGACTTCACACAGGTGAGATTTGTGCATTGCCGATGCACTAATATGAACTCCGTTATTTCGAATGGGGTCATACACATGAGCGATATTTAAATTTCCCCCAGTCGTCTCCACGACAGCACCAACTGAGATTGCCTCCTCCTGGTAGGACAGGAACATACTGAGAGGTTAAAAGCTCCCCCCCTTCCCCACTTTCCTCAGTGTCTTCCTGTCCTGCCAGGAGGCAGGATCGCTGAGAGGAGCTGGTGGAGAAGCCAGCGAAAGTATACAGGCGGATCGGAAGGCAGTGGCTCACCCTGTCATCCCTTCGCAGCCAGACGACTCCCGGGACGCCACATGGGGTGGTAACCCCCGGGCCAGGTTCCTCCCGCGGCGGCCCATGGGGGGTTCAAAGCGGGAGCCTCAGTCCCCCTCGTCCTCCGGCAGAAATTACAGCGCGGCGCTCCAGGAAGCCCTTTGACGGCAGGGGGCGGGGCGCTGCATCTCACGTCCAGCGCGATGACGTCATCGCGTCTGCATTAGGAGCGGAGGGGCGGGGCTTAGCGCAGGAGCGCGAAAATTCAAATAGGAACCTGAGAGAAGCCAGAACACCAGCACTACAGGTCGCAGGGTGTCTGCAGCACTGGTATAAAGATGAGTGCTCCAGCCCCAGAGACAGCTGAAACCTCAGCCTCAGCGGCCGTAAGTAGCCAGTGCGGCAAAAATACAATGCAAATATCCAGTATGTTGTATATGGAAAAATTGCATGTTTACCCGCAAAAATGCTTTGTTTGTCAGGGGGATAAAAAAGACATCCCCCCCCCCCAGAACAAAACTGCGAAAATGCGTGGAATGCGGGACGAGACTGCCAGCCACGTACCAGAGGCCTCTATGCAAGGCATGCGTGGCTAGGCTAGTCAGAGAGGAATCGGGGGGGATTCCTGGATGACGTTAGGAAGCTGGTGAAGGAGGAGGTTCGATCAGCTCTAACGTCACTGCCGGCACCGCCAGCAAAACGCCAGAAAAAGGCGTATGTTCCCGAGGAGCCTTCTGATTCCGAGAATTCCATCGGATCAGAGCAAGAGGAACAGGCGGCCGAGGAGTCCTCAGAGGAGGACTACAGGAAATATTTGTTCCATCAAGACGAGTTGACGGAATTAATTAAATCAGTCAGGGCTACATTAAAAATGGAACAGCCCAGAGAGCCACGGACTCTACAGGATGAAATATTCAGTGGACTTGGGGAGAGGCGTAAACATACCTTCCCGGTCCACAAAAACATCTCTAAAATAATTCAGAGAGAGTGGAGTAAACCAGACGCAGGTTCCTTCTCCGCTCGAGGCGTAAAAAGGAGATACCCCTTGGAAGAGGAAGCTTGCGCAAGCTGGGACGAAATACCTAAAGTAGACGTCCCGGTGGCCAAGGTAGCCAAGAGGACGACTCTTCCCTTTGAGGATGCCGCACAGCTAAAAGACCCCATGGATCGCAAGGCAGAGGGACTCCTAAAGAAACCATGGGAGGCAGCGGCAAACATCCTTAGGCCAGGGATCGCAGCCACTTGCGTGGCGCGGACCCTGGGGGTATGGTTAGAGCAGTTGGAACTACACCTGACCAACAAAACACCAAGAGATCAGATCCTTAACTCCCTTCCCATCTTGCGCATGGCAACTAACTTCCTAGCGGACGCCGCGGCCGAGACCGTCAAGCTCTCAGCAAAGGCCACAGCCCGCTCTAACTCAGCCAGAAGGGTGTTATGGCTGAGATCATGGTCAGGCGACCTGGCCTCGAAAAACAAATTGTGTGCCCTCCCATTCTACGGCCAATTTCTATTCGGACCGGACCTAGACAAAATTCTAGAAAAGGCGGCCGACAGCAAAAAAAGGGTTCCCTGAGGAAAAGCCACAGAGAGCGAAGACCTTTTCCCGGGCCCCAATGCAGCAGCCCGAGGCCTACCGAGGCAAGGGCAAGACAGGCCGCTGGAGTTACCCCAAGGGGGGCAGAGGAAGGAATATCCTCTTCAACCCCCACCAGGGGGAGCCGAAGCAGAGACCCTGACGCCATCCCCGTAGGGGCAAGGCTGGGGAGCTTTGCGGATCAATGGGCCGCAATCTGCGGGGGCCCATGGATCCCAAAAATCCTACAGTACGGATACCGGATAGAGCTAGTGTCCATCCCCAGAAGGAAATTTATTACCACGCGAGCCCCAAAAAAACAGCCACATTTACTAAGGCAAAGCGTGCGCGACTTGCAACGGTTAAACGCAATATCTCCCGTACCGCGAAACGAGGAAACCCAGGGCTATTATTCCAGGCTCTTTCTAGTAAAAAAAACCCGGAGGGAAACACCGGACGATAATAAATCTGAAAGACCTGAACACCTGCGTCCGATACAGGAGATTCAAAATGGAAACCATCTCCTCGACAATAAAGTTGATCCCCAGAGGAGCCTACATGGCGTCCATCGACCTAAAGGACGCTTATTTTCACATCCCGATCCACAAAGATTCTCAGAAATACCTGCGGTTCGCAGTGGACATGGGCAGAAGAATAGAGCACCACCAATTCAGATGCTTGCCCTTCGGGATATCCTCAGCCCCCAGAATCTTTACCAAGATTATGGCGGAGGTAGCCGCCCACTTGAGAGAAAAATCGATCCTAGTAGTACCCTACCTGGACGATGTTCTATTAATAGCAGAGTCCAAAAAACTCCTAACAAAACACCTGGAGACAGTACTAGAACTTCTCCAATCGTTGGGATGGATTATAAACTGGGAAAAATCCAGCCTAGATCCCGACAAGCAGAAGACGTTTCTGGGAATAACTCTCGACTCAGAATCGCAATGCTCCTACCTACCCGAGGAGAGAATACAAAAAATCCGCAGAATAGTCAAAACTTTCCTACGAAGACGATTCTGCACAATTCGGGAGGCAATGTCTCTCCTAGGGAGCTTGACATCATGCATCCCAGGAGTAGCATGGGCCCAGGCCCACACCAGAGCCCTGCAGGCCGTAGTCCTATCCTCATGGGACAAAAGGCAGTCCTCGTTAGGGGCAAGGATGTACATCCCAAACAGGGCAAAAACATCCCTGCGTTGGTGGTCATCCCCAGAGAACCTGCGGAGAGGGGTTCACTGGCTACAAAACCCAGCCATCCACATCACAACAGACGCAAGCGCTTGTGGATGGGGAGCGCATGTGGGGAACCAATTCTTTCAGGGTCCCTGACCTCAGAGGATAAAAGAACAGTCCTCAAATTTCAGAGAACTACAGGCAGTTTGGCAGGTTCTACAGCAGTTGGGCAACTCGCTACAGAACCAACACATAAAAATACTGTCAGACAATGTCACTCACATACGGTCGCTCACATACGACACCAAGGGGGCACAAGATCTCCCCCACTGCAAAGCATCGCACAGAAAATCTTTCACTGGGCGGAGGGCCGGATCCTCTCGATCACGGCAACCCACTTGAAGGGGACACTAAACGAAAAAGCAGACTTCCTCAGCAGGAAGCAAATAGACCCAGGGGAGTGGTCCCTCTCCCCAGAGGCATTCAGAATCCTAACCAACCGGTGGGGGACCCCACAGTTGGACCTCTTCGCAACCAGGGAGAACACAAAAGTAGGCAACTTTTTCTCCCTCCGGCCAGGAGATCGCCCGATAGCGGTAGACGCCCTAGGCCAGGACTGGGGACAAGGACTGGCTTACGCCTTTCCTCCCATACCACTAATTCCCAGGGTCTTACAGCACTTCAGAACCCAGGGATGCACGCTAATCCTGGTGACCCCCTTCTGGCCGAAAAGAAGCTGGTTCGGTCTTCTGACAACACTGAGCGTCCAGGACCCAGTCACCTTCCCTACCTGGACAGATCTTCTATCGCAGGGGCCACTGAACCACCCTGGCCTAGACAAACTCCATTTAACGGCATGGCTCTTGAAGAATCCTCGCTAAGAAAGAAAGGATTCTCAGAGAAAGTAGTAGAAACCCTAATGTCCAGTAGGAAAAAGACGACCCACCTGATCTACCAGAAGGTCTGGAGAAGGTTTTCCTCATGGAGACAGGGAAGGGATCGCGGGGATTCTATCCCCGACACTCCGCTAATCTTAGAATTCCTGCAGGAGGGCTTAGAGATGGGCCTCTCCCCGAGCACCCTAAAAGTCCAAGTTTCAGCCCTTAGCGCCATCTGCGACACAAAATTCGCAGACGACAGATGGGTCCACAGGTTCCTAACAGCAGCAGCTAGACTACGCCCTAGGCCCATAAACCTGTTCCCAGACTGGAACCTTAATTGGGTTCTAGGGGCCATGACAGCGGTACCATTCGAACCGATCGAGGCGCTACCTATAAGAATGCTTACAATCAAGACCATCTTCCTAGTAGCCATCACCTCCGCAAGACGGGTTAGCGAACTACAGGCCTTGTCCATCTGCCACCCGTTCATGAAAATCGCAGACACCAAACTAATATTTAAAACCGACCCGGCCTTTATGCCAAAAGTAGTGTCAGATTTTCATAGGTCCCAGGATATAATAAACCCCTCATTCTTCAGTAACCCAAAAAACGAGGAGGAAAGAACCCTAAGCTGCCTGGACGTTAGGAGAGCAGTCCTAACCTACATAGATACAACGAGCCACTGGAGGCGGGACGACAACTTGTTCGTCCAGTTCAGTGGCCCAAATAAGGGTAGCAAAGCAGCAAAAAGGTCCATAGCCAGGTGGATCCGTCTGGCCATCATAGAATCCTATAAGGCCCTCGGGAAGGAGATCCCGTTAGCTCTTAAAGCCCATTCCACAAGGGCAGTAGCGTCCTCATGGGCCGAACACAGTTCAGCCTCGGTCGAGCAAATTTGCAAGGCCGCAGTCTGGAAAAAACCCCACACGTTCACTAAACACTATAGGGTAAAAGTGCAGCAGGACGAGGACATGGCCTTCGGCCGTAAAGTCCTCTCGGCAACGATCCCACCCTAATAAACTTTAGTTGGTACGTCTCAGTTGGTGCTGTCGTGGAGACGACTGGGGGAAAAAGTGGATTATACCCACCTGATAATCAGGTTTCCAGTAGTCTCCACGACAGCACCCGTACCTTTCCCCCCCTATAAAAGTAAAATAATAAATTTAAAAATAAAAAAACCCCGGTTAGGGGAAGAAATTTAAGTTTAGCTCCTGCCCCGGCAATTCGTTAGAATCCACTGAGGAAAGTGGGGAAGAGGGGGAGCTTTTAACCTCTCAGTATGTTCCTGTCCTACCAGGAGGAGGCAATCTCAGTTGGTGCTGTCGTGGAGACTACTGGAAACCTGATTATCAGGTGGGTATAATCCACTTTTTTTCCACATCGTGGCACGTCCTATCTTTGTGTGAGCCCTCGCATCACATCTCCCATTGCTTTCAATGGGGATGGCAGCAGCATCGTACCACATGCTACGTGCACAGTGCAATGCGGAGTTTCCCCATTGGAATCAATGGATTGCTACTTCCCCAAACTGATGCAAGGTGGTTTTGGGATTAAAACGCCTCACATCTGCGTGTGAAGTTGGCCTTAAAGTGAATAGGATTAATGCAAATCCTGTTCATATGTAGAAGGAAAAAGATTCTACTTGTATTTTTTTTTGCCGTAACTCTAACCTGTGGAATTTCCGCTGCAGAACTGCAACATTTCCACAACGTGTAAACACACCCTAAGGCCTCATGTCCACGGGGAAAATCAGATCCGCTGCAGATTCTCCATGGAGAATCTGCAGCGGGTCCCTCCTGCCCCGCGGACATGAGCGCTGAAAATAGGAATTTAAAAGCATTTACCTTTCCGTAGCGGGCGGCGAAGATCAGCTGTTCCTCACGGCCGGATCTTCACTTTCGGCCGGCGGATGAATTCCTGACGCCGGCGGCACGTCGTCGACGTGCCGCGCGCATGCGCCGGGCACATCCGCCGAGCCGAAGCAAGGGAGATGCGGCCGTGAGGAAGAGCAGAGCTTCGCGGCCCGCTGCGGGTGAGTAAATGCTTTTAATTCCTATTTTAGGTCTCCCGCGGATCCGGACGGCTTCCATAGGCTTCAATAGAAGCCCGCGGGAGACCCGCATGAAAATGGAGCATGGTCCAGATTTTTTCATGCTCCATTTTTTTTTTTAAATACCTTTTATTGACCATCCGCGGGTATTTATCTACCCGCGGGTGGTCAATGCATCCCTATGGGGTGCGGATCCGCGCGCGGGAGATCCGCTGCGGATTTTAAATCACATTTTGCCCGTGGACATGAGCCCTTAAGAAGGGGTGTTCTGGGCACAAAATTGAAACTTTAAAAATGCTGAAATTTAGGAGGTACAGCTAAGTAGTGGCAACCTGTAGTTTATCTGAGTCTTCTTTGTCCCTTACAGCCACTAATCTGCTGCTGTTTACATGCATCTCTTGTGCAGTAAACCAGACTGTTACCAAAAACTTCTAGTATGCAGAGCTTGCTTACTGGCCAGCACTGTAGCTCCGCCCACAGCTTACAGGTCCTACAACTTACTAGCACCAACCTCCCTCTCAGAGCCGGCTGTAGCCAGCAGACATGACTTTCCAGCACTCTGAACTTCATATCAATACAGTGCAATGCTTCTGCTCATGTACTCCCATCATGCACTGCTCTCAGGATGTTGTAGGGTATGGACAGGGGAGGAAGGAGCAAATGCAGACAAACGTCAGGAAGTGTAAGTATTTTCAGATGGAGGGTCACATGACATAGAAAATGAAGAAAGCTAGACCAGGTACAGTGAACCTATTGCAGAATGAAGTGTTGTGATGTACATTTGATTTTTAAAATGTAAGTTTGTGTCCAGAATACCCCTATAAAGCTAAGAATCTTTACTTTAAAAGAACACCAAAAACATGTATGTAGCACTGATGGGAACAGAGCTGCAGCTGTTTGAAGTGGGGTCGGGAATACTGAATTTACAGCTACCATGTTTCCCTGAAAATAAGACCTCGTAGAGGTTTTGCTGAAGTGCTAAATATAAGTCCTCCGCCAAAAGTAAGACCGAGCTCTGTCCCTGCTGTGAGTCTGCCGTGATGAGCTCCCCCTGGTGGCCGGAAGCGGCAATACCGTGTTGTACAAGTGGTCCTGGAATTGCGGTGGGTGATCGTTACAGTCTCCAGAGAGTGTGTGGGAGCCAGGTACTTTACAGCCCTTATTTTTTGTGGCCCTGTGTGGGAGTCAGGCAACCAGTGTGTCTCTTTGATTCATTAGAGGGTGATCATTACAGTCTCCATAGACTCCATGTCTTAGACATTCTACTGGTCCCATACATGTTGTATTGGTGTTAAATCTGGTGACCAGGCAGGTACGGAAGTGTGACAATGCTGTGGAGACATTACTGTGACACCCCTCCCTGGTGTGTGCATCTGAGCATTATCCTGCTACCTCTTGGAAGCCGCCATGAGAGGAACACATGTGGCTGCAGGATGTCCTGAACATATCACTGAGCTGTCATTGTCCCTTGTAGCATTACTAGGGGTGACAACTGTTATATGTGACAGACGCCCAAGACCATCACACCAGCAATGCCGTACATATGCAATGTTTTGCATATGTACAGCTTTGAATACGCAACCCATAGAGAACAATAGGAGTGTATGTGTGTAATACGTGATGAAATAGAACATACTGCATTCTTTTTCACGCGCGTACTACAAGCTATGTATATATGCTAATGTGAGTGGATCAATGAAAATCAATGTATTTTAGTCCATTCATTGTGTAACACAAACATCACACACACGTGTGTGTGTGTGTGTGTGTGTGTGTGTGTGTGTGTGTATATATATACATATACATATACTTATACTAACTCTGGCTTAAAAATATAATGTGTATACATTTTTTTTCAAGCTGGAGTTGGTACATTTCTACCAACTCCACCAAAACGGGACTCTGTCTCCTCCTCCACAGCCCTGCTGATAAGAACCAGGTAAAGTGAGGTGTCTATTTTTTGTCTCCTAGAAGCGTCATCTTGTACTACAGACTGTTCACCCTTCTCCTCTCTCGGTACATAGAGGATTTTTTGGCTGTCGTCATTTCTCCAAGACAAACTCCTATTTGGAAAAGCTGGGTAAAAAGCCAATTGACTGGACAGACTTGTGATCCGTACGGGCGCTCCCCATCGTGTAGTGACCTGTCAGACCTACAGTTTGCAGCAAGAGCTATTGATGGATCAGTTTCTTGTATCTACAGTTTACTGTTTCAGTTGCAAATCTTACTTTGAGTAAAAACAAAGTGTTTTTCTTATTTTTTTATAATACCATGTTAAAAAAAAAAAAAAGCATTTTTGCTGAAGGAAGCTAATATGTGAATACACTATTCCATGGCAAGCGCACAGTCTACACGATCAGCCAGGATATTCAGTTTATTGAAGATGTAAAGGACTACTTGGATAGTCGTGTAAAGTAAAATGCTGCCATTGTTAATGTATTGTGTGACTATCCAGTGCGGTTGCCAAACTGGGGGGAGGGTTTGTTACCAAACCTGACCAGACTAGTATTAATAGGCTGCAAAACATTCCTATGTCAGAATGCAAGATCTAAAGCAATGGTCATTCTTCAATACTGTCTTATACAGAAAGCTTGTAAATAGTTTGTATATGAAAAGTTTAATTGTATAGGAAGTATGTTTTTGTGAGGGTGTGGATGTTAAATCTTTTTTGTAATAAACATCAAAACTATCTTATTTCAGAGTGTTAAGCTTGTAAGCAAAATGATCATTTCTACATAAAGCTAATAATTAAAAATGCTTGATATGTAAAATTAGAACATTAACCCTTTCCAATCCACTGTCTGACATCTGAAGACATTCTGATTGAAGGCTGTACAGCCCTGATGTTGGAAGACGCCCGGCAGGGTATTCTTACTGTACATTACTGGCCGCTCTGTCGAGGGCCTTTCCAGCATGTCCCATACCGCAGTACTGGCTCTAGTCAGCAGATGGCGCCATTGTATAATGGCAGAAAGAGAAAGCTCCCTAGGAAACCGTGAATCCAAAATTGGATTGCAAAGGGTTAAAGGGATACATTTTACTTGGGTTGAACCTTTTCAAAATAAATGACTTGACCTTTTATAGATGCCTGGACTGTCAAGGTAATGGGGTTAATAGGTCCAACAGTGACCAACCTGTGACACGTGGAGCCCAGGGGTAGACCACAGGGTGGGCTTATTTCCAGCTACCTGGTTTCTGCACTCGGGTAAGATGGAGCCCTAAATCACATCTAGCACTTTACAGCCACTTCTGTTCTGCTCCCTTTGTGGATACGAGCCTCCTCAGGCTTCACCAGCTGACACACAAACCTCTGTTATGGATTGCTTAAAGCGTCAAGGACTGGCTAATAGAGTATAACACTTTATCTTAAGCAAGGCTAGTAGTGCTTAGGTGTAAATATACAAAAAATTTACAGACGGGTAAGAAGCCTACAAATACACACAAAGCACTTTTAGATTAAAAAAAGTCACTGAAGTTGTGTCAAATCGTCATGACTGCGAGGAGCACACAGAAAGCTGGGCAGTCCTGCGTTAGATGCAACGTCTGGTCCTGACAAGGAGATCTCTCTTTAGTTTTAAGTCTTTTGGGTCGCACCTCTGCTGACCTCCCGTAACATCACCTAAAAATGTAATATTTTGGCTGTATTTTACCCTGGAAGCGCTCTAGATGGGAAGTTTATAGCCGCCATATTTCATATTGTGAATATACCTAAAAGTGGATACCAAACACGTGACAGGTGATTAGCTTTGCAGGTATGCGGTTTCATGTGTTTGTAGGGATCGCACAGTGATGGGAGTAAATGCACTGGGGCCATGGTACATTCACAGGTCTGAAAATATGACTATTGCAGGTTTTACAGTCTGGACTGTTATCGGGGGCGTAGCTAAAGACTCGTAGGCCCGGGTGCAAAAGCTTATCTTGGGAACCCCTAACTTCTCTTAACCCCCTTGACGCAGAGGCATAAATTGAAGCTCCTGGGCCCCAATGCAAAACCTATAACAGGGCCCCCAACTATGATTATTTTATTCATAGTACTGGGCTTTCTATATGGAGAAGAGAGGCCTGATGGGCCCCCTAAAGCTACTGGGCCTGGGTGTAACCGCATCCCCTATACTTATGCCAGTGACTATCTAATTTGCATAGAGATAACAGAGGCCAAGAAAATCACACAAGTTTTGTGCGTTGCAAGATGCACAAATATGGACCCCATTGTTCTGAAGGGGTTCATACGCATGAGCATTTGTTTTTGTGTTTTCCTGCATCGCACCATGCCCTATATGTCTGCGAGATGGCCCTTTTTGAAACCGACGAGTGATCTCCCCAATCCTCTACCGTGGCTGTTACAGCCTGAGCAGGGGATTCCCTTCATCCTCGCAGTGATGCACAGCTGTTTTTACATAAAAACACCTTACATCCGCTGGGCTTTCGTATGGTGGCAAGTGCAATATCGGGCTGTGACTCGCTGCCCGATATCGCACTCGCCGTGTGACGTTAGCCTAAGGCTGGGATCACACTTGCTGTGTGTGCTAATTCCACCCAAGAGGTTTGGGCACAACTTGCACCAGATTGTACATGGATGTACCCCCTGATACACAGACGTCCCATGCATTTGCATGCCCTAATACTGATCCGTGATATGGACAAAAATAGAACATGCAATTATTTTTTTCACATGGACCTTCAGTCTGCATGAAGAAAAAGGCAGTGTGCATAACCTCATAGGCTGTAATAGGTGCGCATGCTTATGACACCAACATCACACAGACCCAAATATGCTAGTGTGCCGTCGGACCTTATGGAGGAATTTACCAAGGCTGTGCCGTAGTTTTATGTCAAAGTTTCAAATTTTTGTAGGTGGAAACAAAAATTAGGGAGAGCGCCATAGCCCGGGGGACAGAAATAATTGTATAGGATTCTACTTACCAGGTGTCAGGCGGAGCAACAAAAACTTTTTGTGTCCCGCCTGCACCGGGAATTCAAGTTCGCCTTTTCTAAGGTTTCTTTGCTGGAGGGTCTTCTTGTGTTATCCAGAAGAGTAAATATATGCGTATCTAATAGTACTCAACCATACTGTCCTGGAGAGCAGCAGCTTATAGAAATACCCCAAAGTTTATAAAAACATATGGGGAAAAGATAATATAAAAAAAAGAGCTTGATAAAGGCGTCAGCTAGACGCAGAAACGCGTTGCTTTTAACGATATATCTGTATTTGATTGTTATGTGGGGAATAAAAAGATTTGCTTGCTATTGAACTGAGGGTTTTTAGAAGCTTATTCCCTTATCCACTCAAGGGTTAATGTTGCAGCGCAGCTGTTAAAGTTTTTTTTCTTTTTTTTTATAAAATTTTTGTAGGTAGGATTTTGCTAAAAGAAAAAAATATATATATTGAGACTTTTTGCTGTTGTATCTAGAAAAAGCAGTGAGGATTTCAGACAAATCTAAGAAATTAAGGTTTTTTTGGGGGTTTTTTTTTTCTTTAAGTCACAAATTTTGTCGCAATCTCGCTGCAACCTCTGACATGCACCCTGCAGGTATAGTTTAGTCTAGTCCGTTTGATAATTGGGCACTAACTTTCCTAAGGATCCCAGTCTCGCATTTCCATAGGGGGGGGGGGGGGGGGCTTCCATAGGAGTCTATGGGAGCTTCCAGCGTATCTCGGCCAAAGATGGGGCAAAACCTATCTTTGGACGCAGCATATAAAATTGGTGACAGAAAACGGTTACCATTGTGCTATTTTTTCCCAACACGATTTTTTTTTTTGTTTCGCTACTAAAAATTGTCCATCTGAATAAATACATTGGAATCTGGCAGTGTATAAGCTCCATACCTGGCTTTCTTGTGATGACGGCGAGGGCATTCCTTTATTGTGGAAGAAGAGCGTACTTCCTCCATGGCCCTGTGGTTTTCCAAAATCACTGATGTCATGCATTTGGAGGATCGCACGTCCCCCATACATGACCATCAGCGCTCTCTCACACGAGCGTGTTACTGGGTGTATTACCCTGCAGGGAGCACGCACCAGTCAACGATGCATTGCGTACTGCGGCATAGTGGAAAATTTGCACCAAAATCTGCATCATCTCGAAGTCAAAGACTGCATCAAAATTGATGTGTGTAAACGTAGCCTAGGGTCGGATTCATGCGGCTGAGAATCTCGCACGAGTTTGGTGCATTGTGAGACTCAAGAAACTCAGGCGAATATGAAGCCCGTTCTTTTCAAAGGTGTCATATACATGCATGTCCTATCTTTTCGCACTCCTCGGAACGCATCATCCGTGGTTTGCAATGGGATGGTAAAACACATCGTACGGCGTGCCGTGTGAGTGCGATCCGAGGCCTCCCATTGAAAACAATGGAAATACTCTCTGATCCTCTAACGCGCCGGAGGATCATAACTTCACAGAAGTGATGGGAGCGGTTCCTGCCAGGAAAACGCGTCGCATCGGTGTGAAAAAGCACGTGGTGAGCGCAATAGCAGGCTGATATTTTTTCAGCCCGTTATCATCCTCGCCCGTGTGTAGGTAGTCTAAAAGTCATGTGATATGTGATCCTCCATGTGTATGACACCATTCATTCTGGAGTGTGTGCTATTTGTTCCATTTTTAAAAAAAATGGAGACCTAATGGAATGGAGCAAAGGGAAAGCTTTGAGTTTCTTAAAAACCCCGGTGAAATCAATGGGGGGGGACACAGATAATTTCTTGTTATTTTAATTTTGCTTCTCTGCTTCAAAAACAGAATTATGACAGGAGCCCCCAAGCAGATGTGACCTGAGCCTTTGTTCTGGGGGTTCACTCCTCTTCTAGTTTCTGCAGTCACTCAGTGCCCTTTTAGGCCGGCTGCACACGGCCGTGACGGGCTTCGCCGCGGAATGCCGTGGCGGAGCCCGTCACGGCGCCCCCCCAGAGACCCCCAAACTTACCTGCGGATCCGGCGTCCTCGCTCCCGCATGCCGCTTCGGCGTGACACGCCCACCGCGTCACATGGCGTGGCCGACCGTGTCATATGACGTGCTGGCCGCGTCATATGACGCGGCGGCGGTAGGCAGAGAGGCGATTTCACGCTATCTTCCGCTGTGCTACAGCGGAAGATAGCGTGAACGGACGGCTTCCATTGACTGCAATGGAAGCCGTCCGCGTGTACACCTGCGCAAATAGAGCATGCCGCGGGTGAGGACAGGAGATTTCACGGTGCGAAATTCTGCGGTGGAATTCCGCACCGTGAGCCCTGAGCTATTAGCTTCAATGGAACCTAATAGCTGCGGGCAACGCAACGGATTTCCGACGCAAATTATGTGGCGGAAATCCGTCCGTGGGAAAGAGGCCTTAGACTGAATGTTTACATTGAGCTTCTCGCCGGATCGTGGGAATGTGGATCATTCAGAGTAAATGCCGGTATGATCTGGATGATATGTGGTTTGAAATTCGTTTAGTTCGAGCAGGCATAAAAATCAAATGATGATCGGCCTGTGAAAATGGGCAGTTGGTTGTCTGTTATTGGAGGGGGAGGAGAGGAGTAATTGTGTCTCCTGAAGTTTGCAAGTTCAATCCCCTCATGGGTCAGGTACCCAGCTTAAGTTTGGCTCAGCCTTCCATTCCTTTGAGGTTGGTAAAATGAGTGAGCAACTTATTCCGCTTCTTTACCAGGTAATTTATTACCCTCCACCAAGGGTGGAAGGTAATAAATTACCTGGAAGAGAAGCACAATAAGTTAGCGCTATACAAATAACAAGATTGTTTATTTAAAACAAATATTTCGGTTTTTCCCATTGCTTTTAATGGGTTTTCAAAGAAAAGGAAAGAACTACAACGAAGCCCCCCCCCCCACACACAGAGCGACACCAGTCATCCAACATCCAGAAGAGCACTTCCCCACACTGTCAGCTACCCGGGCATGAGAGGCAGTGATGACATAATCGCTCTGATGTATAAATGTCTCTAATTTTCCGCCATTTTCTCGTGGCCCGTGCATAGGCCGCTACCTGCCGTCCAAGATAGCCGCTCGTGCATACTAACTACCTGAGACGCGACCTCTAGTGCCCGCAGCGAGTTTCCGTAGCCCCGCCTCCCCCGCGGCTTGTGGGCGGAGTCTCCCGCTGTCAGTTAGCCCCGCCTGTCTAGAGCGCAGTAACCGATTATAAGAGCACCGCGGGATGGCTGGTGAGTAGTTGTGGGTGTCTGCGGGCTGTGTGCGGTCTAGTGGTCGGCGCTGCCGCACTGGTGGTGTTTATACTGTCCGTTATGTATTAATGGGGGGCATCGCCAGAGGCCGGGGGGCAGCTGTACCCGTGTGCGCTGCACTGGTCACGTGTTATCGTGCCACCATGGACCTATTTATACTCCTAGTGAATCTGGCCAATCACTTGCTCCGCGGCAGAGGCCATGCCAGTGCATGGGGGCGATGGGCAGCATGACCTCTGGCACAGATAGTGCCCAGTCACTCACACAGAGCCTGGGGGGGGGGAACTGCTTGTTGTGTTCCCAGCGCTCCGTCCAACCTGTATCTCCAGCCGCTGTGCCAGGCCCCGCCTCCCTGTAGAGGGGGAACACTGTTCCAACATTCAAAAGTTTGGAACTCTCCAAAGTGAGAAACATAAACAGCGAGCTGCGAAACTGCCGCCTGTGCCAGTGGGGTTTGTAGTATACCAGGAAGGCGCAAGTCTCACTGTGAATATGTCAGGGTAAGGCGGTTTTCACTTGGGCAACCAAATCACGCAATAGGCAACCAAATCGGACATGGGAAACCATGATGCGATAGCGTAAAAAAACCGCATGTTTGTGAAGCCCATGCTTTCCTTAGGGAGCCTTTGTTTTTGTCACGTCGGAACTCACGAAATTGCATTTTTTCGTGCGATGCAACCTTAACGTTAGGAAGTCCTATTCTCTTTCTCGCAAAAACATCGCTGCAAAATCGCGTGAGAAAAGCGCTAGCGGCAGCGATGTTTTGGTTAGATAACGCTATGAAATCGCAGGAACAAAGCTGCGATATCGCTGTCGCCCATGTGAAACTAGCTAGGGGCTCATGCGTAAAACGCTGCGAGGATCACGCACGCGGTCATGTGCGTTGTAACTTTTTAAAATAAAACTCCCCGCTCTGTCACACGCAGTGTACACAGAGTAAAAACGGAAACCTAATGGAACTGAAGCCTCTCTGGTTTTTTTTGGAACCCCATTGAAATCATTGAAAAAACGATCACTGCCTTCTCGTTGCGTGTAAACGCTCCCCTCTCAGCACTTCACATAGGAGGTGAGCTGTGAGCGCTGAGCTGAGCGAGAAGCCAGCAATGTCTTTCTCTGGAAACGCTCTGCCTGAGCGCTAACGACCATAGCGGTGACGTCAGCACTTATGGAGTTGTTTAAAGGACTGTCGGCCCGTGTAAAAGGGACCTCAGTAGAGATGAGCGAGTATACTCGCTAAGGCACAGCTATGGCGAGTAGTGCCATAGCTGAGTATCTCCCCGCTCGTCTCTAAAGATTCGGGGAGCGGCGGGGGGTGGGGAGCGGCAGGGGAGAGCGGGGAGGAACGGAGGGGAGATCTCTCGCTTTCTCCCTCTCTTCCCCCCCAATCCCCGCCGCAACTCACCTGTCACCCGCCAGCCCCCGAATCTTTAGGGACGAGCGGGGAGATACTCGGCTAAGGCACTACTCGCTCGAGTAATGTGCCTTAGCGAGTATACTCGCTCATCTCTAGACATAAGGCAAATGTTTGCCCTTTAGATGCGCTATGTCTGTGATTAAACTGTATAATAAAAGGGCTGGTCTTCATTTAACATTTTTAGGGTAAGTGCTCACGGGGTTAACTACTGCGTTTTTTTTTTGGCGACACAAGTCCACAATACCGTACCAGCGTAGTAGAGGAGTCCTACCAAAAGTCATAATACTGCAGATGGTGCAGACTCTTCAGCAGGTCAATTCTGCAACTTTTCATTCTGGATTTCAGCTTTTGCAACGTGCAGGGTGAAATCCACGACAAATCCACAAGCATCCTGTGCAGATTCCGCAGCATATCCACCCCGTGTGCTGATACCATAAGGCCTCCTTCCCACGAACGGATTTCCGCCGCGTAATTCGCGGCGAAAATCCGCTGCGTTGCCCGCAGCTATTAGGTTCTATTGAACCTAATAGCACAATGCTCACGATGCGTAATTCCACCGCGGAATTACGCACCGCGATTTCTCCCGTCCTCACCCGCAGCATGCTCTATTTTCTGCGGGTGAGGACGGGCTGTACGCACTGACGGCTTCCATTGCAGTCAATGGAAGCCGTCCATTCACGCTATCTCCCGCTGTAACCAGCGGGAGATAGCGTGAAAAAACGCTTTCCCGCCCACCGCCGAGCGTCATATGACGTCAAATGACGCGGTCCGGCCGCGTCACGTGACTCGGCCAGCCGTGCACGTGACACGGCTGGTGACGCGAGGGCGGTGACGGGCGGTGACGCGCGGCGGTGGGCGGGGAAGCGATTTCACGCTATCTCCCGCAGGTAAGTATAGGGGCTCTGGGGGGCGCCGTGACGGGCTTCACAGCGGAATATTACGCTGCGGAGCCCGTCACGCTCGTGGGAAGGAGGCCTAAGTGTTAGCACATAACATTGAAGTGAGAAGGACCCTTGAAGCCAATGAATGAGCACCAACTTGTAGGTGTGTCCTTGCTTACAACATTTCGGGATGTTGCTGCAATACGTACAGTGCTGAACGAGTGCCAGAGCAAGAAAGTTACAAGCATGCTGTTACAAGAATAACGTGTATTTTGGTTCTGGCTGGAAGTATTCTAATCAGATTAGTGCCTATCAGGTGAGATAGCAAAAATGTGTTTCCAACAGATCAAGGCCTGTCTGAATTAGGCAATGTTTCCCCACTTCTCATTTCTTTTTGTCCCCAACAGTAAAAGAAATCGGTATACTAGTCCAAAGGTGTGTGCCTAGGTATGAGACAAGTAAGACCATACACCTTGAACAATTGTATGCTTGAACAATTGGTCATTTGCTTCAGGGATCGAGCCTGGGACCTCCTGCACTCCAATCAGTAGCTCTCCCTGCTGAGCAGTCCAGCCCTTGGACAGTTCCCCTGCATGACTCTGCTTTGTTCCCAGATCCTGCAAACCCAGCCCCCAGAATTGTGTTTGCCTATTTGGCTGCTGCATCACACCGTTGACTCATGTTCAGTCTATGATCTATTAGTATACCCAAGTCTTTTTCACATGTGCTGCTGCTTGGCCCAATTCCTCCCATTCTGTATGTGCCTTTTTCATTTTTCTTGCCCAGATGTAGGACTTTGCATTTCTCCTTGTTCAATACCATTCTGTTAGTCGTTGCCCACTGTTCAAGCTTTTCTAGATCTTTTTGAATCCCCTCTCCCTTCCCTAGTGTTAGCTATCTCTCCTAGCTTTGTGTCGTCGGCAAATTTAATAAGTTTTCTCTCAATTCCCTCCTCCAGGTCATTTATAAAAATGTTGAACACCACTGGGCCTAGGACAGAGCCTTGTGGTACCCCCTTGATACATTCTTCTTCTTGGATATGCAGCAATTTCTGACCACTCTTTGAGTACGATCATAAGGCTGCTTGCACACAGCAGAGTCGGGTTCCTGCAGCAGATCCCGTCTCTGACTGCGGTTGGCGACCCTGTGCACCTGCATTTTCTAATCTTCATCTGTGCTGCGGATGGTCACGGTGAGCTGCCGTCGGACATGTACAATACAGATTTTTTTCCCAAATGTTTATTTACACCGTGCCGTCGCTAGACGATGACGCAGAAGTCACGGATCAGACGGTTTCCATTGACTTTAATGGAAGCCATCTGTGCAAAAATGGAGAATGCTGCAATTTCTCCTCCGCAATTGTTCTCCGCTTGTGTGCAGGAAGAATCGATTTTTGCTGTGGATCCGCGGACACCTAACGCAGATTCTGCAGCAAAAATGCGCCCGTGTGCAGGCGGTACCTTTTCTGGTTTTCGCTTGCAAATATACCAAAATACCGCCATAGAATAGTTGTCCCACAACTAATTAATATTGTAACCCGAGGAGACCACAGGCACTAACGAATGATATGCCTCATGTACCAGAACAGAATGTACCTACAGGACTCCTATGTGAAGATGCTGATTCTATTTTCATACAGGCATCATAAGGCCAAGCTCACACGACCGTGTTTCCGGCGTGCTGCGTATGAGCACACAATGACAATGCACACTTGCTGCATGCCGCTAATCCCTATACACTACCTTGGCGTGTATGCATGCGTAATACATGCTAAAATAGAACATGCTGCAGTTTTCTTGTGCAGGAATCATGGCTTGCTGTATGTGAGCTGACGGAGGCTCTGAGCACGTCCTCCAAGAGGTGCGAAGCGCAAGATGTTCAATGTATTTTCTTCCGTGCCTACTGACACATTTGGTCCAAGAATCAGCTTAGAGTCCGTCTACTTGTACTGGAAGTGCTGCTGATCTTCTGTTCCGTTTTTTGCATGTGGATTACAATAAGAGGAATGCGGTAAATCTCTTCCACGCGCTGTGGAATTAATGTGACACAGAAATCGACCTTTGGTGGGGATTTATAGATCTGCAGCATGTCAATCCCTTTGTAAATTTTAACATAGGCTTTCACCCCTTCTAATGTCGAGGGGTGAGACCAGCACATTATACATGCAGACTCACGATGGAAAAGTCTGCAGCGTGTGGACCCTGTTTTAGGGCCCATTCACACGGGTGTATGTGAGTTGCGCTTGAGATCCTCAGTGTCCTGTCTGATTCTTGTCTATATGCAAATAAGGGAGATGGAACAATACCTCTGCAGCGCCACCTATTGGATGGCAGCATTCCTGCAAACCAATGTACGACTCTTTAAACAAGTTTTTAAAACAGTGATTGGGAATAGGAAGCCAAGCCAGAATCCATACACAGACAGCTGTTTCAGGGTGTTTGCCCATCACTGTGCTGTAGGTTTCTGGCTTAGCTAGTGAGAGGCCTGTGATGTGGGTCAAGAGGGGTGTCGCCTCTCCTTCAGGAGAGCACCTAGAAGGTGTGAGGAGACACCTAATAGGTGGGTGGGTGTGGGGGGCATTGTCTCTCCCCAAGGAGAGCACCCTTTGGGTAATATATGCAAATAAGGAAGATGGAACAATACCTCTGCAGTTTCCTATTCCCAATCATTGTTTTAAAGACTTGTTTAAAGAGTTGTACATTGGCTTGCAGGAATCCAAAAAATGGCGCTGCAGAGGAGGTATTGTTCCAACTTCTCTATTTGCACGTTACCCAGCGGAGCATGCATGGCCTTATAAGTCTCCTACCTCCTAGGTGTCTCCACAGCCCTTCTGGGTGCTCTCCTTGGGGAGAGACGACACCCCTTCCGATTTTCGTCTATGGCACAGACAAAAATAGGACAATAGGCAATTTTTTTGTTCTTCACAAGGATCACTGGTCTATGTGGAAAAGCACGTGTGTGTAGGCTAGTTGGCGGTAATGGATTTGCGTGCTGTCTGTGAAGTTGACGGATAAAAAAAATGGCCGTGCAAATTAGTCCTAAGTTAGAACAGGAGCCGTCTACTTTGTGTAATGCAGGGATCATTTGGTAACTAGAAGTCTACGGCAGTGCAGTTGACTTGTGAATGACTTGTGTGTTCTGTCAGACATTGTAACGTAGTTTCGTCGTCCTCTCATCATGACTAAGTCTGTAGTGTGACGGGTCACGTGTGAGGGGGCGCTCAGAATCATCTGTTACATTAGTGTCTAGACTTCACGTCTGGTATTTGTCCATTTGGAAGTTATGGCCTGACTGTGTCCTTGAACCCTTGGGCACACAGGTTTTTGGCAGTTTGGACTGGTGATCCGAATGCTGTTCTCTTTATTGGTATAAATTAAAGGGGTTGTGCCATCAGACAGAATCGGCTATGATCCTGACGGCGGCGGAGCGGTAAGCACTTCTCCGTTCATTTAGCTCCAGTCAGGCTTCCTAAAGGGATGTTGTCCGGTATCGGAGAACCTCTTTAACCCTTTCCAATCCAATTTGTATTTTGTTTTTCCCAGGGGGCTTACTCTTTTTCTTTTTTTATACAATGGTACTATATGCTGGCTAAAGCCAGTACTGCATGAGGTGACACGTTGGATAGGCTCTGACAGCAGAGAGGCAGGCGATACACAGTAAGAGAACCCCGAGGGATGTCTTTTACAGCCTTAAATCATAATGTCTTTAGCCGTCAGACAGTGGATTGGAAAGGGTTAACACATACAGATATCTTCTAACTGATGTATTGATACATTTTTAGAATAGAAGGAATGCTCATTACCATGCCACAAGCCATCCAGCTTTAGTATACTTATAGTAGTGGGGATTAACGTTTCCTAAGACACTGCCATCTTATCAGAGTGCCCACTACTCGAAGGAGCTGTGCCAACAATAAGGCTATTCATGCACATTCCTACAATACTTATGTGGATTAGTGAAGTCACAGGGTAAGGCACATTGGGATATAGGGGCTTATACACACTGCACATTTGGTTAGTATTTTGAAGCTAAAATCAGGACTAGACCCCAGGAAGAAAAGTACAGATCCGCGCGTACCTGTTATATCGCCTTCTCTTCTGTACTGTTGATGCTCCGCATGGCTTACTGTCAGACATGCACAGTACAGATTTGTTTTTTAAACTCCTGCTCCTGTCAATTGCGGAAGGGCCGCGGTTCGGATGGCTTCCATTAACTCCAATGGAAGCCGTCCGCGCAGAATCCGTGCAAAAATAGAGCATGCTGCAATTTATTTTCCGCGAGCGATCCAGTCCTGTTGTTGGCTTCAAAATACCGATGTTAACTACTCACCAAATCTGCAATGTGTGAAAAAGGCATAAGGTAGCCTCGTTGACACCAAGTGTAAAGGCCCATTTACACGCAAAGATATCTTAAAAATGACTGAAGGTTTTAGAAGATTTAGAAATCTTTTTTTCATAAAGTGTTAATGGCCATTAATACTTTATCATCTTAATTTGCATGTAAAAGGGCCTCCAGGAGCTGTTTGCAGAGCCCAGTGTGTGATTAATCACAAGCCAAGCTGTACACATGGTGGCACCGTTTACATATAACGATTATTGCTCATTTTCGGTCATTTCGAACGCATTTTGAGCGATACTCGTTATGTGTAAATGGGCCTTAAAACAAACAGATAAAAAGTATAATACAATTATGAACCCACTTCTGATCTTGATTTAAAAATACTGATGACAGATATTGACCAAAATACACAATCGTGAGCAACCTTCAAAAATATAATTAAATCATTTTTAACCAAATACTTTTTATTGAACATTTTCGTATGATACAAATTGTTATACTTTCACACATGTTAGTTATGCATAAATTATTCATCAAATTTTTCTGTTTGTGATGCACCACGACGGCACAACATGCGAACAACACCAACAACTATTTTAATTAGCCATTCTGTGTGTTTATACAGTGTTGTATTTTTAATAATTTAGCTCTTGCTTATGTCTTGTCAGACATGTAGTGCCATCCAAATAAGCCGTCGCGCACCCATCACATCCAGCAGATAAGTTTCAGTAGTGAGAAAGTGTTAGATTTAGTAAATTTTTTAACTTGTTAAAATGTTATAGTTTTTTACTTTAAACATAACTTAAAACATTTCACATCCTGCGTTCTTGCCAAAACTTCCAAACATCATCGAATTTATGTATGCAGTCGTTTTTCTTTGCATGCATTTTTTCATAGCAATAGTGATCTGTCATCATGTCCGTCAATTCTTTGATTTTTGGAGGATGTTCCGATCTCCAATTCCTTGCAATAACATTTTTTGCCGCAAGTAGAAAGTGACAAGTCCATTTCCTCTTATTTTTTGGGATAATGTCACAGTCCAGGAGTAGGAGAGCTAGTTTTGGGGTAAAAGTCAACTCTTCTTCTATAGTTGCTTGTATAAAGTTGAAAACTTCCCTCCAGTATATTTGTATCTTTGGGCAGTCCCAAAATAGGTGGAGGAGGGACCCTTCACCTCCGCATTTCCTCCAGCACTCGTTTTTTACGTCGTCAAAGCATTTTGCTAGTTTCAACGGCGTATAATACCATCTTGTAATCATTTTTTGGTGTGTCTGAATTAAATTTGCTGAAAGAGTGGCTTTGTTTGCCCACATGAAGGCGTTCAACCACTGTAGTGGGGAGTAGCTTTCCCCCAGATCTTTTTCCCAATTAATTAGGTGCATTTTTTTTACATTGTTCATGTTTCCCGTTATGTTATCGTATATCGTTCTGGTTAATGAGCTTTGTGAGGACTCACATTTTTGCAGTGTAGCTTCCACTTGTAGAGGAATAGCACACTTCTCCAGGTGGGATCTGTTCAGGAAAGACACCATCCTCATATATGAGTACAGCTCCGAGTTTGGTAGGTTATATTTTTCTTGAATTGATTGGAATGCGAGGATTTTATTATTTTCTTTTAGATCTGTTATGGATTCAATCCCTCTCTTTTTCCACTCCTTTATATTTACATCTTGAATAAAGTATGAGAGGATTTCTATGGGAATGAATAGAGATGTAATACGATGCTCATTTTTGAACTTGTATGCCAAATTTCTCCAGCATTGTATGGTCATTTCCATCATCGGAGGAAGTTGCTGTATTTTTAATGGCGGAACTGTTTTAGGATACAGGGATTTCATAATGGAAGCTCTAATGAGCAGTCCCAAGGATCTATTGTGGTTTTGATCTTTTTCTATGTTGCTCCATGCAGGAGTTTGGGATTCTTTCAGCCAGGTGGCGGATTGCTCTATAATAATCGATTGGTAATAGGTTAGTAAGTTCGGGACTCCCAATCCTCCTTGTTTTTTGCGTAGATGTAGTATTGATGCTGCTATTCTAGGTCTTTTCCCACTCCAGACAAATGCTGATAGTTGTTTTTGGAAATTTGCTATTGTACTTTTCGGAATAGGGTAAGCTAATGTGCGGAAAATATAAAGAATCTTCGGCAAGATTAGCATCTTGTACAAAATTATTCTACCTATCCATGAAAATTCCTTTCTTTTCAGCTCTTCAAGTTCTTTCTCGAGAATGTTTAGTAGTGGGTCTAGGTTAGAAGATATAATTTTTCCTTCAGACTGGCATAGTTTGATCCCTAAATATGGAATCTCTGTGCACCATCTAAATGGGAATTCTCTTTGGATATCTTTTTCTAGTTTTTTTTCTATATTGAAACTTAGAATTAATGATTTGTCCGAATTCAGCTTGTAATAAGATACCTTGCTGAATTGGGATATACATTGCTGGACCATTCTTAGGGAGTTTAGAGGATCAGTTAAGGACAAGAGGATGTCATCAGCGAACAATCCGATTTTGTGTTGTCTTGCATTTGATGCTATTCCCCTAATTTCTGCATTTAACCTAATTGATTCCGCCAGTGGTTCAATGAACATTACGAATAATAACGGAGACAAAGGGCAACCCTGTCGGGTACCATTTGTTATGCAAAAGGAGGAGGATAGCGTTCCATCCACCAACACCTTTGCGGAGGGTTTTGTATATAGGGCTTGAACTGCGTTCAGATAGTTACCTCCCATTCCAAATTTCCTTAGGACCGCAAATGCGAATCCCCAGTGGACTCTATCGAACGCCTTCTCCGCGTCCAGGGAAAGGAAGAGAGAAGGCGTCCGACTCGAGCCCACCATATTTATCAGATTCTGGGTTCTGCGTGCCCCATCTGACGCATTTCTTCCCCTTGTGAACCCCACTTGGTCGCTATGTGTTATACACGGCAGGATTTCTAGTAGTCTCAGAGCCAATATTTTGGAATAAATTTTTGTGTCCGAATTTAGTAGCGATATGGGTCTAAAGTTTGCCGGAGTGGTGGGATTTTTCCCCGGTTTAGGGAGTGCTATTATTGTGGCCTGGAGCATTTCATCCGGCATCTCGCCTTTGGACATGGATTCGTTAAATATAGTGACCAATCGCGGGGATAAAATGGTTGCAAAGATCTTATAATACTCATTGGACAGTCCGTCCGGGCCCGGAGATTTGTGATTTTTTGAAATATTTATTGCTTTGATTACCTCATTTATTGATATTGGTTTGTTTAGTTCTTCTTTTTGTTTACCTATCGAGGGAAGAGATATTTTTTCCAGGAATTTTTCTATTGTTTCTGGTGTTGGCTGGGGTGTTGCGGCGCATTCTCCCAAGTTATAGAGTTTGGCATAAAATTCTCTAAACCGCTCCGCAATCTGTTGCGGATGTGATATTTTTACTGAGGGATCCTTGCTACATTCTATATAGGGGATTTTTGATTTGACTATTCTTACTTTGGCTAGTTTAGCCATTAATCTTGAGGGCTTATCGATATTAGAGTAGTAGTTAGCCTTCAGGTAAGTCATATTTTTGTTATAATCATCTAGCAATGCTTTTCTTAGTTCCTCTCTCAGACGTATCAGATCCGACCAGGGAGCTTTTTGGGATGTTTTCTGTTCTATTTTTTCTTGTTCTTGTATTTTTTCTAATAGGGTATTTATTTTTAATTGTTTATTCTTATTTTCTTGTATTTTTAGCTTTATCATAACTCCCCTGATTACTGCTTTATGTGCATTCCATATAATATAATTATCTGTTCCCTGGTTTTCATTCAGACTAAAATATTCCATCAATGCTTGTTTTAATTGCTCTTGAGCTTTGGGTGTTTTAAGCAAATTTATATCATTTCGCCATAATTTAGTTTGTCTGGAATGGGGACCTATTTTGATCTCTATATATATAGGGGAATGGTCTGACCATGTGGTCGTTTCTATCTTGGAGACCGAGACATCTGTGAGTGTCTTTCTATCTGTTATGAATAAGTCGATACGCGAAAACGTCTTATACCTTGGTGAGAAAAAAGTAAACTCCCTCGAGTTGGAATTAAGACACCTGAAAGTGTCGTATAGACCCTCTTTGTTCAACCAGGGTTGTATTACTGCTGCGGTCCTTTTTTGTGCTGTGGAGTCAATTTCCTTGTCTGGTATGATATTAAAATCCCCGCAAATAATTAGCTTTCCTTTTTGGATTTTCCTGATTTTTCTGATTATTTTGTTTAGGAAGGATATTTGGGAGCTATTCGGAGCATATATGTTCGCTAAGGTAACTATTGTTTCGTTGAGAGTGCCTTGTAGGATAATGTATCTTCCTTTCTGATCAATTATTTGTTTTTCTGCTGAGAATTGGATACCTTCCCTAAATGCAACCACCACTCCTGCGTGTTTCTTATTTTGCGCACTAGCCGAAAAGATTTGAGGGTATTTTTTATTTTTAAATTTTTCCGCAGACGATTGTGTGAAGTGTGTTTCTTGTACACACAAGATATCTACTTTGTTTGTCATAGCATCCTTCCATATCATAGACCTTTTAAAGGGAGTATTCAACCCCTTTGCGTTTTGTGAGTATATTTTAATGGACATGAAAGGTTTTGGTGTGAGATGTTCTGTTGAGGTTCAGTTTGGCAGAGCAGGTTGTGAACAAAACATTGTAAATATTACTTAGATTAACAATTGTAGGTCTTCTTATCATTAGTCGCTTGCCTATGTGGGTGTTGCGAATTAACTGTGAGACCTGTAACGTAGAACAATTGAGGTTGTATACAAACTCAGGGTAATCCTGGTGTATGTTTGTGGGGGTAAGAGTTCATCTTGCAGGGTAAGACCCCTTTTTACTCACTCATTTTGTAGACCCAGACAGTCCAGCGATCTTGAATTATTCTGAATTAGAGTGTATTTCTCTTGGCGGGGTAGACGGTAGTGCTCGTCTGCTGATCCCATTTTTCGGTTTCGTATGTTCAGTTGTTCGCAGCGGGATATTCCATTTTCCCAAGAGCTTTTCTCCTGCTTCTGGTGAAGAAATTACATGCATGACATTATTTTTGTGTATTAGAATTTTCGTCGGGAACCCCCACTTATATGGGATTTTGGCAAATCGTAAGGTTGTTGTTATTTGCGAAAAAGCTCTTCTAGCCTTTATCGTAGATTGCGATAAATCTGCATATAGGTTAATTTTTTCGTATGGGGATGGCAGGGTATGAATGCGTCTCGCCACTGCCATCAGTTCCTCTTTTATATGATAGAAGTGTAGTCTGGCAATAACATCACGGGGTATGGCGTCTGGTAGGAAGCTTGGTTTAGCAAGCCTATGTATCCTATCAATCGTATATTCTTGGCTATTGGAGTCGGGGAGGACCTTTTTTATCAGACTGGTAAGATATTGCTTTAATTCCGGTTGAGATACACTTTCCGGAACTCCTCGAAGCTTTATGTTGTTCCTCCTACTCCTATCTTCTAAGTCAGTTAGTTTATTTCTTATATTTTCCACCTCCTCTTCCAACGTATAATGGGCATCTATTAGCTTGTTATGGGACGTTGTAATTTCTCCCATTTTTGTTTCTACTCGGTCCGTGCGGACTTCTATCTCCTGTATGGAGCTATTTACTGTAGATGAGAAGGCTTGAATATCTTTTTGCAGGGACCCGTGTAGCGCTAGCATCATATTTTTTATAAAGTCCTCTGATGCTGGGAGGTTAGAGGAGGGGACGTTTTTTATCAGTTCTTCTCCAAAGAGAAGTTGCTGGTTGCAGACTTTGGGTGAGGCTGAGAGACGAGGTCTCTGTTTCTCCGGGCTTATGGATGGAGAGGAGGGTATAGACAGGGACAGGGAGGGGGTCTGTGAGCCTGTCGGCGCCATTTTAGGTGAGTGGATCGGTGCATTTTGGAGTTCTGCAACTCCTTCACTCACCCCTTCCCGGTGTGAACTTCTCCCCGCTCCTCCGCTCCCTCTGTCTGAGCTGTCAGTTTCCTCTGCGAGCGATGTCCGGGGTTTTTGCTTTCTCCCGTCGGCTCCGGAGCTCGTGCGCGGGACGGCGCCATCTTGCTCGGCAGGTTGTGCTGTTGCTGAGCCTCGGGACGAGAAGAAGTCCGATACCTTGTGTAGCGGCGTCTTTCCTCCTCTTCTCTTCGGCATGGCGATCTGTAAGCCGTTAGACACCTTTTTCACCTTTTTTCGCTGTGCTGGGGCTGCTTTTAACGTTGCTTTGTGGGGTCTGCAAGACGGAGCCCGGCTCTACACTTCTTCCTCCAACGGCATCAGGCCACGCCCCCTAATTAAATCATTTTAATAGCTCCGACAATAATGCTCCATTCCCTCTCTGCTGCCTTTTGTGTTCTTCATTGTTCACCTAGCAATGACATGTCAACTATGGGACGAGCCAGCCATGTAATTGGTGCACAACACAATCACTATCAGCAAGCGTAGGGTGGGATGCAGACAGTGGAAGGAGACCGAGCAACATTGTGGTGATAGAACAGTTTTTGTACTAATGTTTTATTTTCCTGCTCTGTATCGCTGGATATATTTACAGTAAATTCCTTTTAGGCTGGATTCAGATGACCGTATATCGGCTCGGCTTTCACGCCAAGCCGATATACATCGTCTCTCTCTGCAGGGGGGAGGCTGGAAGAGCCAGGAGCAGTGCTCTGAGCTCCCGCCCCCTCTCCGCCCCTCTGCACTATTTGCAATGAGAGGAGGCGGGACAGGGGCGGGGTTAAGCTGCGGGAATTAGCTCCACCTTCGTCCCGCCTCTCCTCATTGAAAATAGTGCAGAGGGGTGGAGAGGAGGCAGAGAGAGGGCGGGAGCTCAGAGCACTGCTCACGGCTCTTCCAGCCTCCTCCCCCTGGAGAGAGAGAGACGCCGTATATCGGCTGGGCGTGAAAACTGAGCCGATATACGGTCGTGTGAATCCAGCCTTAAGTTGTTGGATGCTTCATAAATTATAAACTTTACAAACCTAAGTTTAGTTTTATTTTCATAAAGAGCAGATATTATGGATTTTTGGCCGTTTTCTCCTGAAATGCCAACAAAACCCCATTGTTGGGGTATTATACTCGTAACACGCCTGTTCGTACTGAGCGCACACTTACATGTCTGTTTGTTTCTAGGTTTCTGAATGGTGCTATTGGCCTCGTCTTCATTGCTGACAGTGTTATGGCTAATTTGGAAACTATGGGGGTTCCACTGTGAGAAATACAGAGTACCCAGCTCTACATATGAGACAGTTATGGATGCATCATGTGCAGATACTTTACAGCAGGATGCAGCTGCATCAGCACCAGAAGAAGCTGCAAAAACACAAGTGAGAACTGATTCAATCAGTCCGGTACAGAATGTCGGGCCGGCTCTACCACCGCTTGTCCCGGCTTCTCCTGCAAAACCAGAGCAGAAACTGTTGAAATTTGCCCCCTCAAAAGGAAGTATCTCCGAACCGAGGCACACAAATATAAGTAAGCCACGTCTGTCAAGGTTTATCCTGGGTTCTTCTGAGGACAACTCGTCCGATGATGAGGGTGCCATTGGCTCCTTCAAGAGCCCAAGAAAAAGTAGTCTCACTAGTAGTGGATCACAGACTCCAACCCTATCATCACTACCGGAAATAGAGCCATTGGCCACCACAATAAGGTAAGCAGGACATTCATTCATATGTCATACCTCTGAGTGTGTGCTCTTTAATACAACCTTCACTTCATAGATAAACACTGGAATGTAACCAAGGACAACGTCACAAAAACTACCTTAAGGACTCATGTCCACGGGCGGGAGCCTGCAGCAGAATCCATCCCTGCCCACAGCCAGCCACCCTGTGTACCTGTCTGGGTCTGTACTGCGGGATGTGTGCGGAAGCACTGGCTGGCGCACATGTGCGGTACATAGTTTAATTATTAACCCTTTCCAATCCAATTTTGGATTCAGGGTTTCCTAAAAGGCTTTCCCTTTTTGCTGTTATACAACGGTGCCATCTGCTGGCTAAAGCCAGTGTGTGTGCGCCATAGAGGCTCCGACAGCGGAGTGGCTGGCAATAGACGGTAAGAATACACTGTCGAATGTTTTCTGACATTGGAGCTGTACAAGCTTCTACCAGAATGTAGAAAGACGTCAGACAGTGGATTGGAAAGGGTTAAACTTCTGCTTTCCTGCAGAAACTTCGGCCCGTCTGCAATTGACGGATCGGACGGCTTCCATTGACTTCAATGGAAGTCATCTGTGCAAGAACCGTACTAAAATTGAGCATGCTGCGATTTGTTTTCCGCATGCCCTATGGGCAGCTTGAACTGCGGATCTTCCGTGCGGGTGCCCCAATTCAGATCCGCCGTGAACATTGGTCCTAACACTCTCCAATAGAATGTGGGACCTCGTCCGACATTGAGATTTCCCTGCATAGCTCCCATGTCGGGCGAGGTCCAACACGTTTCTAACACTATGCAGAAGAGAGGCCCGTCATCGGAATTCTCTAGTGCATATGTATATTACAGTATGTAGGAGAGAGGTCAGAAGTCGGACCGCTCTCCTGCATACTGTAATACATATATATTATACATATTAATTTTATACATTGTTTAATTTTCAAAAAATTGTTAATAAAATTATCATGATCGTTCATTTTTATGTGTTCCGGTTGAGAAATTCCAAGGAATCCCACCCCAAATTAATAAGAGCTAGGGAGTGTGTGGGTGGCAGGGAAATTGGAGTGGAAGGGTTAATAACTTCCTGAAGTAAGGTCCATTTAGACGCAACCATTATCGCTCAAAATTCGTTTAAGCGATGAAAAGTAAGCGATGGTTTCGTTTTTAAAGACGGCCGTTTAAACTTAACGATTGTCATTGGAAAATGGACGATAAATAGTGATGAGCGAGTATATTCGCTAAGGGCAATTGCTCGAGCGAGCATTGCCCTTAGCGCGTACCTGCCCGCTCGAGACAAAAGGTTCGGGTGCCGGCGCCAGGCAGGGAGCTGCGGGGGAGAGCGGGGAGATCTCTCTCTCCCCCCCGCTCCCCCCTGCTGACTGCCGCAACTCACCGCTCCCCCGCGCCGGCACCCGAACCTTTTCCCTCGAGCGGGCAGGTACTCGCTAAGGGCAATGCTCACTCGAGCAATTGCCCTTAGTGAGTATAATCACTCATCTCTAACGATAAACGATAGTTTGTTTGAAAGGCATGTGCATAAGTGAAGGTAAAAAATCGTTAAACGACTGAACGATTTGCATTTCAACCAAACGACAAGCGAACTACCAAGCCATGGATTTTAGGCGGTCTGAAAGACAACGATGAACGAATTACTAATGAAAAGTGCACGATGGACGCGCGTTTACACGTAACGATTATCGCTCACTTTCAACACTTTTAATGAATTTTGAGCGATGATAGTTTAGTCTAAATGGGCCTGTTGTAATGTTCTAACTTAGTAATTCACTAAGTCCATTATGTCACTTGTCCACAAGTTAGGCTAATTTCACACAGGCGAGTGAGATATCGCGCTCGCCAACATGCAATTTCGCCACGGATGCAAGGTGCTTTTTGCGGGACGAGTTGTATTTTTCAATGGTACTATGCAATGTACCATATAATGTACTGAAAAACTTTTAAATAGTGGAGAGAAACAGAAAAAAAACCCTTAAATTCCACCCTCGCTTTCTATTACATTTTTCTCTTGGAGACTAGGTGACCACAAAAAGCAAAATTCTGCCTTTTTTCTTTCTTCCAATTACGTTTACCATGCAGAGAAACTAATGTGTCACTTTGATAGAACAGACTTTTATGAACACAGTGACACCAAATATGTTGTTTTTTTTAATTTAGATTTTTTTTTATTAGAAGTATGGCAAAAAAAAATGAAATTTATTACCTTTTTTATGTATTTTTTAATAATGTATAAAACTTTTTTAAAACTGATTTTTTCAAATTTGTTTATAGTCCCCATAGGGGACAAGAACTTGCGATATGATTAGAGATGAGCGAACATACTCGGATAAGCACTACTCGTCCGAGTAATGTGCCTTATCCGAGTACCGCTGTACTCGTGCTGTACTCGCGCTGCGGAGCGGGGAGCTGCAGGGGAGAGCGGGGAAGAACGGAGGGGAGATCTTTCTCTCCTTCTCTCCCGGCCGCTCTGCCCCGCTCCCCACTGCGACTCACCTGTCAGCAGCGGAGCGCCCCGAATCTTTCAGCACGAGTACAGCGGTACTCGGATAAGGCACATTACTCGGACGAGTAGTGCTTATCCGAGTACGTTCGCTCATCTCTAGATATGATGTAATACCATAGTATTACATTATATTGTGATATGACAGGGAATCTGCAATGGCAGCCCTGGGGGCTTTCAGAAGGCCCCCAGCTGCCATGGCAACTGAAAGGCACACTGCAATCTCATCACTGAGCCATTCAGGACCCCCAAGCATCGATCTCAGCATTTAAATGAATAACGGCAGTGCTGATCGGAGCTGTTGCTAGTGGGTGTCGGCTGTAAGAAACAGTCGGTACCCGCATTGTATGCAGCAGGATTGACCCCAGATCCCCCTCCATACAAACCCTGAACGTTCCTGACGTAAATGTACGTCCTGGAGTGCTAAGGGGTTAAAAGTCTGGCACTGACTAGCAGGAATGCTGCCTTCCAACAGGTGGTGCTGTAGGGGCATTGTTCCAATCTTTCATTTGCATTTTTCCCAGTGGAGCATGGATGGCCTTATAAGTCTCTTCACACCTTGATGCTTGAGCAAGCCCCTGTGGTTGGAATCGGTGGCAAGATGATGTTGACAGCGGCTACAAGTTCTTTGTCAATGACATTAGTGGCCATCCAGTCCAAGCCTCAGGTGGCCATACTTTCATTGTAATTGTCAAGGCCATCTTGCCAGATTCAAATCACAGGGGGTCGCTAGTGCTTCAAGATTTGTGACATTGGAATGGTTGGATTAGCCCTGTCATCCCTGTCCAGTTTACACTCCTAACTCAGATTCCCGTGTGACACCAGTTGTTGGCAAAGTATGTCAGCAGGAAGGGCACTGGGACTTATATTAAACAGACAGGCTCACCTTAAAACAGCCTTGTTTCTAATAGATCCTCTGTCTGCGGCAGGGATTCAAATCCCATTCTCAGCTCTGCTGAAAACATGGTATATCTAGCCCCTTAACCCCTTAGTGACGGCCCCATTGCCTTTTTACGTCCTAGCTAAGTGAGCTTTAATCCTAGAGGACGTAAAAACATACATCCTCTTTGGATTAATGCCCTCTTAGCTGAGGACGTGACAGCTGCAGGTGCACGCAGGTAGCTGACAGCATGGAGCTGTCATCCCGGGCTCACGCAATAAAGTGAGAAAAGGTTTTTAAAAAGTTAGATATTCAGCTGCCCTTACCCGCCTTGTTGGAGGTGTCCCGCGGTGCACTGGTCCTCCGGGACTCGTCGCCGCTATCCAATGGATAGCAGCGATTGCGAAAAAGTTTTAAAAAAGTTAAAAGTGCCAGTTTCACCTCCCCTCATGGATCCGATCCTGGTCTTCCGGGACCCAAAGTCCCCTTCTGCGCATGCGCGCCCGATGTCAATCATTGGGCGCGTGCACAGAGGGGCTCGAGCCCCAGGAATTTCAAAATCCCTCTGCTCCTGGCTACCATGTGTAGCCAAGAGCAGAGAGAGGTAATCAGGGACGTGATCACTGTTATCCAATGGATAACAGTGATCATTTAAAGTAAAAAAGGTGTAAAAAAGTTAAAAAAAAAAGTTTTAAAAAGTAAAAAAAAAGTTTACAAAGCTTATGTTTCATCTCCCCCCACCGATCATATCCGTGAGGGAGGATGAAATGACATACCTAAGGCCATTGGATTTATCCGCGGACCTTACCCCAGCTTCTGCGCACATGCCTGTCGCCAAAATAGCAGTCGCATGCGCAAAAGCTGTGGATTGCCAGGGTAATTTAAAATCACCCTGCTCCTGGCTACAAAACTTAGCCGAGAGCCTGGAGATTTCACGGGGGCCGCGGTGAGCGGTTCCTGGTCATGTGTTCGCCGTTATACAATGGATAATGGCGGTCACGTAAAAGTAAAAAAAAGGTGAAGCTTCATCTCCCCTCACCAATGCGAGGTGTCATTCACACTGTCTGTCTTTTTATTTTTCCCACACTTTTCCTCTCGGTTACTGGGGCTCCTATGGATGCTCCAGATAAAGGAAAACATCCCCTTGTATTAACAGTAGTTACTAACAGAGCTGATCTAGGTCTGCTAGGACTCTGCAGCTCTGCCATGGTAGGAGGCACCTGGTGGTCATGTGATCACTGGGTCGCATTGTCGAAGTAACACTTCTGCTTTCTCTCTTCACCACATGGCACTTACTATGTAGCCTGTAAAGAAGGCAGAAGCGGTTAAAAAACACTTCTGCCTTTTCTCCAGGTCCTCGACTGTGACTAACAGACAAGGACCAGACCTGCTCCTGCTAGATTGTAAGAGCTTTAACTCTGAAATATATTTTTACTATCAGCCGGGATTAAAGCCCAGGATCAAGTGAAGTAAATGATTGTTCTTGGCCTTTAAGGGGTTAATGTACTTAGGACTATATAACTAGATGACTCTGCTGATTTGCATACAGCTCACAATTACTTTGGAACCTAATTGCAGAGGTACATGAGGCTTACTAGTAAAAGAGAGGACATTAAAAGTGAATATTTTCTTATCCACTGCTGGCCTGTGAAGTTAGTTTTAGGGGTCAAATAGCGGTCAGCGGTTCCCTTTAACCCGTTTAGGACCAGCCACAGTAAATTTACGGCAGCTGGTCCTGGCCTTAAAGCACCGCCGATAGTAAAATTAGGGCGGTGCTCTAAGTCTCCTGCCTCTGCAATCAGTCAGAGGGCAGGAACGGGTTATCAGTAGAGATGAGCGAACGTACTCGGATAAGCACTACTCGTCCGAGTAATGTGCTTTATCCGAGTACCTCCCCGCTCGTCCTGAAAGATTCGGGACGTGCTGCGGAGCGGGGAGCTGCAGGGGAGGAACGGAGGGGAGATCTTTCTCTCCTTCTCTCCCGGCCGCTCTGCCCCGCTCCCCGCTGCGACTCACCTGTCAGCAGCGGAGCGCCCCGAATCTTTCAGGACGAGCGGCGAGATACTCGGATAAAGCAAATTACTCGGACGAGTAGTGCTTATCCGAGTACGTTCGCTCATCTCTAGTTATCAGCTGTTAGTGACAGCTGATAACCCGGAGCAGAAGGCAGGAGGGGTTTTTAACCCTTCCTGCCTTCTGCTTCCCCGATATATAGTGCTCAATGAGCACTGTATGGGGAAAGTGAAAGTAACATGTACTTTCACTACGGGAGCCTCGGGGGGGGGGGGGGGGGGGGGGTCATGTGACCTCCCGGGATTCCCTGCTACTGCAGAGCAGGAGGGTCAGACTAGACCCTGGCAGCTCTGCAGGTGACTAATGTCACCACAGGGGCTGCTTTCCCCTGTAACTAGGGCTCCTATGGACGCCCCAGCTACAGTGGGAAAGTGTCAAATAAAGTAAAAAAAAAAGTGAATGTCCCCCAGAGGTCTTGTATGACGTCATGGGGGACATAGATAGTAAAAAACAGAATTACATACATCAGTAAGACAAAATAACAGAATAAAACAATACATACATAAGAAAGAGAATAACACAAAACAGATGCCAACAAAAAACGTCACCGTATGCGCCCTATAAACCAAAACCATACATACTATATATCAAAACGTCCGAAATAAATAGAGGAACCCATTTCCATACTTTATTTTAGTGTAAATATAAAAATAATTTAAAAAAAAACAAACTATAAATGTAAAAAAAAATAAATCTTTTTTTAGCATTTTAGCCCCAATAAAACTAAAAAACGGAAAAGAAAGTCAGTGAAAAATATATTTAAAAAATAGCCCTATATGTCACGGAAAAAAAACGCTGCAAAAATAATTTTGGTAGCTAATGGAAAAAAAATGGAGCAGTAAAACCACCACATGGGTAAAATCCCTAAAAAGTGTCTGGTCCTTAAGGTACAAAACAACCTGGCCCTTAAGGGGTTAAAGCTCCCCCATACTTCCAGGAACAGAAGGCTGCTGTGTGTGTATATACATGAGGAATAACAAGCACTATTTTTAGCCATTATATGACTTGTATGCTGGAATTTTTAAAAGAAGTTTCCCCTTCTGTAAGCTCCATCTCTAATTCTCAGTTTTTCCTGAGCTGTTGGGTAGAGACTAGCTCTTATATGACTCCAAATCACAGAAGATGACTCCAATACACAATATATGGAAGAGGAGATCTTGCTCCCCTATCTCTCTCATATACAGATAAGGAAGGCATTATACAACAATACTGAGCAGTGTACACAGAAGTCCAACACTGAGAGGAGATAAAACACTTAGAAATTGCAACCATGCCTTTGTGAGTCTCCTTGCCTCTGTCTCACTCCAGTAGTTCTCTCCTTCTCCTCCTCTCTATATAATTCTACTAGTAATTATTTGGAAATTATAGCACCAGTATTTCTGATGGCGCAATGTGCCACACAGCTCTGCTACATGCGCGTGTCAAAGACACACACAGCTTTGCTACATTCGCGCATCATACACGCATCTCTGCTACATTATGTCAGCGTCCTGTGATCAGGGGTGGAGGTCAGAGCCCAGGTGACAGATCACATGACGGTGACATTATCACAGGTCCTGTGAGCACACGGCTGCTGTCAGGCTCTGCCTGTTTTATGCTTTAGGACCTGTGATGACGTCACCATTATGTGATCAGGGGCAGAGTATAAGAAGCACTCACACACTCACGGACAAGTGGTCATTAGCACTTTGATGGGCAACCTGGTATAGCAGCAAGCAAAGCCTTCCCCTATTTTCTCTAATAAGTCTCGGCTTTTTTGCTGTTAGAGACAAATTTCACAGGACAACAGGCAGTGGAAAGTAAGTTAGAAGAAAGTGAGATGCTTAGTGTTAAGCACTCTACCTAAAATGGAAAAATTGCTCTAAAGTCATTTGCACTTTTACTAGCTATCACATTGGCTATTAAACATCAAGGAAAGATGGGTGACTACCCAACCATATTGGGTAGTCACCAGTATTGTCGCATACTAGTGTCTACCGGTATCAATGTGACAATCATTACAGCTTACACAGTAGTTGTCAGCCTACCTTTTTAAACTTCCGAGTGGAAAACCTGCCTAGTAGTACAATAAGTAGTTATCCTCTATATAACCAATAAGAAAATATATAGCTTACTAAATTGAAGAAGTGGTAGAGAAGTACTGGTATAATTTATCAATATAGAACAAGTTAACTATAATAGATGAGTAGAGTTGAGAGAAGGTTAGAAAGAGAATTTTTATGGTGGCTATGCCAGTAACACAACCATTTCAGAGTATGATTTAGGATGGCAGGGTACCATGAGATAGCCAGGTCGAAAAAGCAGGTGAATCCCTAAAGTCTTACCATGTAGTTCAAGTGGAGTAAAAGTTGGAAATGGCATTGTCATCTAAAGAGCTTAGCTTATCTTAGCCAGTCCAAGTCCTCACCCCATATCGCCCTGGATGGAGGAGTAGCCAACCTCTAAATCCTAGGAATTATCTGTCTTGCAGTCATTTAAGGCCGCCTGTCCACGGGTGTTGCGGTTTACCGCAGTGGATTTCCGCCGCGGGGGAACTCTAAAATCACCGCAATGAACCTATCATTATGATGGGTTCTTCGCGGCATGCCACGATTTTTTATACGCAAGTGGAAAATTGCGGCGGATTTCCGCTCATGTACATCGGGCTGCGCTTTCCATAGTTATCCTATTTTTTTTGTTGAGCCTTGGTTGTTATAACTTATGTGAAACGTTTTCTTTTTAATTCTCTTTGTGAGTGTTCTTATTGGTAACCCTTTTATTTTGGTTATAATGGGAGCAGAGTACAGCCTTGTAATACCATGACATAAAAATAGTCTTGCAACGCAACATATGTCATAGATCGGCCACAAGAGGGCAGAGGTTCTAGACTTCATGTATGACCGTGGTGTTCTATTCTCCTGAGTGTGAAAATACATTGACCTTGACGTTTGGAAAGAGACCTTTATTCTTCAGCGCGTCGTCTGCATTGCACAATTTGACATTCTTGGCCAAATACATCACTGCATCACCTTGCCCGACACATACGTAAAACTAAACGTCTAGTCAGCGGCTCAAGAGAACGTTCTGTTGAAACAGAAAAAGTTCAATTTTATTTTCAGCAACTTTACATATTAAAGCTGGTTTCACACAGATTTTTGTGGCAGCTTTTCATGCAGTGTGTTTTTTTATAATAGTCATTTATATATCGGTGATATATAGAATTCTTGCCGCTCATTGGATAGATTCTACTATAGTGAGGTATCCCCATAAAAAGCAGTTTAGTATAATTTGCAAGACCATAGCGAGGGAAAAAAGGGAGATTTAGGAAACAGTCTACAAGAAAAACTTTTTTTTGCCCATAGCAACCAGTCACAGCCCAGCTTTTATTGTTCTGGATTATGATTTTCTCCAGCAGGCTTTGGGGTATTTTGCCGCTTCCGAATTGTATCGTGTGCACACATCATCGACCAGAATCAGACACAAATGCTGGTCTAAAACCGGGAGAGTCTCTACAATGTTTAGAGGCTCAAGCCTTTTATTATAACACATGACAACCGCCCTTCAATGGGCGTGCAACAGATTACATCAGTAACATATAAGATTCTCATTTGTCGGATCATATAGAATCTCCCACCTCTCTGCCCACCCTTCCTCACGTCCGCCATAGTGTGGACTTTGTCTGCTTTAGCATGCAGACAGCCTTAAGGAATTCTGTGTAGTTGACAAATCATTGTTTAACTAGCTTGTGTGAGGAGTGGAAGGGGGCCTAGGTAAACACTCAGTATTAAACACAGGATATACACGTAACACTATGGCCCTTAACTCTTAGAGGCTTCTTGTGTAACTTCTATGTACTTAACTAACATTACATCAGACATCCTTCACCATCCCATTGTCTAGTAAATACTATGATTAGATTGTGTGTCGATCAAACTCCAGAGCTAAAAGTCATTACAACAGCGTAACACATTTACGTTATACAAATTGATAGACATTTTATACCAAATAATCATCATGTCTATCACATTATCTCTTATTTGCTCTTGAAAAATGAAAGCTGTGATTGGTGGATGACAGATCGTTTGTCTTCTAAACAGTTTTCATAAATTAACTCCTTTTAATGGGACACTAAGGGGAAACATTTGTCTCTGTGCAATAGATATAGAGCGCATGATAATGCAGTAAATATACTTACTGGCTGCTATACTCATGAACTCTCAGCTCAGATCCAGGCCCCCATTGTCACACGTGACCCCCTCAGTGACCAGCCGAAACCTACAATAGAAATCACCATCTCTATTAATCCCTATGAGACTCGCAGCTTTCATAGGAAGGAATGGAGAACTTGTTCCAGTCCATACGGCAGACACTGTAGGACTCAGCTAGTCCCAGCGTGGGTCATGTGGGACAAGTACGGAGTGAAATGTGATTGTTCCCAGCAAGAAATACCAAGTAATCTTGTAGATATGAACCTTTTAATGGCTAACAAAAATACATGATGTTACAGTAAGCTTTCCAACCTCGAAGCCTAGAGGTCTGAAAGCTCACATTAACATGATGTATTTTTGTTAGCCATTAAAACGTATCATATCTACAAGATTACTTGGTTTCTCTTACTAAGAACAATCACATTTTACTCTACTGGCTAACATGGTGCCAAGTTTTTTCACTAGAACGGAGTGGCCATATCCTGTATAAATGAGTAAGTACTGTTTGGTATTCTTGGTCACTTCTGGCAGAAGACGCCTTTTTTATCTTTATGAGTTGTTATGAAGAGCTCGCATTGTGTCTGCTGTACCCCATCAGAAAACCTTATTTCCACTTCCCGGAAGAGCTCCTCTAATCCAGATACAATGAGAGAGAACTAGAGCAAACTTGTGAAAATGGATACTGGAGATCTATTTACAGACAAATGTATACAAAATATCTCCCTGAATAGCTGGGCCCTGCAGCAATTATATATGCAAATAAAGGACATGATATGTAAACGCAGCACTGTGCGGCCCCTTCACCCCCACTGGGCATTCAGCCTGAAATCCCTTCTTTTTTGCCTGTTTTGCATATTCCCAGATTAACTTGTAATAAAGCCTATATACGGCCATTTATTGTGTTGCTGAGGCTGCTTTCACATTACTGGACAGCATACCGTGTGTCAGGGCTGCACGGATGAGTGTGAACGTGGCTGTGTATATTTACGTGGCTGTTCTGGGATAGTTTGCTCTGACCTCACAGAGCTCCCAAGTAAATAGTGTTTACCCTGAAGCCTACAACACTGGCTTACCTCAATATTTGCCTATGGAGCCCGGAGAAGGCGGTGCGGTCTTTCCAGTATTCAGTAGCATTTGCGTGCTTTTAATTGTATGCATAAGAAAATATATTACACAGTAGAAGGGGTTTGTACATAAGACTGGGCTCACGCGGGCGGATTTGTGTTGCGGATTCTGCAATCGTGGACATGGAAAGGCACACATTTTTGATTTTTCATTCACACTTGCGGATATGAATTGCGTATTCCACGAGTGGTAAAAAAAATCACAGCATGCTGTATTTTGCCACTGAATCCGCGTGAACGGCCTCCATTGATGTCAGTGGAGGCCATCCTCAAACAGCTGTCTGTGCATGGAGTCTGGCTTTGCTTTCAATTCCTGGTCATTGTTACAAGGTTTGTATAAAGAGTCTAACATTGACTTTAGGGATTGCGGTCTTCCAATAGGTGGCGCTGTGGAGGTGTTGTTTCATCTACCTTATTTGCATATTACCCATAGGAGCGTAAACGCCTTTTGAGTCTCCTCACGTACTGTCTAGGTGCTCTCCTTAAGGAGAAAAGATAGCGTTTCTGACAATCTGTGGTTTTATGACTTGCAAGTAAAGGTACTTTTACACGTAGCGATAAATCATTTACCCAAACAAACGATGACACTGGTTGCTCGTTCGCTTGGGCAGTCAGTTAAAACAAAAGGATCATTTTCATTATTTTTTATCAGTGAATGAGAGCAACCAAACGATTAGCGAAGAGCCAACAATGATTCTCATGCTTGCATAAAAGGAACGATTAACAAACAAATTCGTTGATCGTTCAGTCACTGGCCGTGCTTACATTGAACGATAATTATCATTCAAATTCGAACAATCCAGCGCCTTTTTTTCTCTCCAGCATGTCCAATATCGCAGTACTGGCTCTAGCCAGCAGGTGGTGCCATTGTATAATGGCAGGAAGAGAAAAACCCCTAGGAAACCCTGAATCCAAAATTGGATTGCAAAGGGTTAATATTCCTCCGGATAGATCAGTTATTAATGTACCAAGTCCTCAGCTATGGATCCGCCGTGTGTTCTAGGATAAGTCAGATGTCTGCGTTTTCAGTACAAGCCGTGCGGACTGGATTTCAAAAATCTTGTCCACATGGTGCAGAAACAATTTCACACGAAATTCGTAGTATAATTGAATCACACTGCCCATGGTGGAATCCCACCCTGCCCGCGGCCGAGGACACCTGGTTACCCTTCTGTGGCTTCTATTTTCTTTACTGCGGATGTGTGTAGAAGTGCCAGCCGCCGCACCTGCGCAGTGGAGTTTTTTTTTTAAACTTCTGCTTTCCCGCGGTATCTGCGACCCGTCTGCAATTCAACTACGGACGGGCCGCAGATTGGACTGCTTGCATTGACTTTAATGGAAGCCGTCCGTGCAGGATCCGCACTGAAATGGACCATGCTGCGATTTGTTTTCTGGACCGAAAGCTCCACAAAACTAATCCGCATGCTTTAATTCCGCTGCGGACGCCCATGGACTGTCAGCTCTCGGGGTCTTTCATGCGGTCTCTTTCATGCTGCGGAATTCCGCGGTAGAATTCTGCAGTGTGAACATTGAACCTAATAGCTGTGGGATAACGTAACCAATTTCTGCTGCGTTTCACGCGGCAGAAATCCGACCGTTGGCATTAGCCCTAAAGGTGTAGATTATCATTCTGCTACCTGTATGGATTTGGCGCCAATTTTTTTTACTGGAATTTTTACTCCAGAACCCAGCATAATTGCATTAGTGATTGTCACTTATTCCCCTTCAAGTGGATGAACGGATGGACAGCCCTCTCCCCCCTCCGCCATTCTCGGAGACATCTCCACACTGCTGGGGTCAATAGTCCACGATGTCTCCGCACTTGAGCGCTCAGCCACGGTTCTCTATGCTGTCCCACACTTGACCGCTGGAGGCCGCTGGTGAGTAATGAGCGGCTATGGAGGGAACGGATGAGGGGAGCGGGGACTGACTGCTGTTTGTGGAGCCGGGGGAGGGCGAGAAGGGGCAGAGTCGTGGCTGGGAAGCCGGGTCTCTGAATGGACGCTCAGGAGAGCAGCCGCGGGTTCCCCAGTATAAGGTCAGTGGAGACCAACCCCGTGGTAAACTCCTATCACACACGTGCGGCCCCGCAGCAGTCCGCACAGCTGCTGCACCGAGTGCGCGGGCCACCCGCCATACCTTCCGGGGCCGTGCACATAGCCCACGGCGCTGCATGTGTGCCGGCACAGCGTAGTGACCTAGTACCACCTAGGTTCCATACTGTGTACCGGGATGGCTTCCTGTGGCCGTCCCCGCCGGCTGCAGCAGCTCCACAGAGCCGGACTATCAGCAGCTAGTTACCTATAAACCCTCCCGGGCGTCTGCTAGGGGAGGACTGCCGTACAAGCAGGTGGCCCCCCGGGACCACCTCACCGTGGACAATACGACCACCTTTGTGCTGCACATTTTCACCTTAAACCCAGAAAGTCATGTTTTGGATGCTTCTGGTCACGTGACACCTGGCGCCCCACAGCTTCAGCAGAAACCCGGCCTGTGTGTGACGTCATTGCCTACAGTTGATACATTGTTACAGTTTGTATCGGTTTGACTCCGGGGCTCCATCACACTGCAAGAAAACTGAAGCAAAATCACAGTTTTGCGCATGAGATATCTGAACGTCAGTGATGCGTATTCTTGCGATTTTCTCGCGTGACAGCCAGTTGGAGTTTCTAAAAAAAGAAAGCAAAGCACAGAAAGATAGAAAATACTGCATTTCCCCCCCCCCCGCTCCACATTGCATGACGGAAAGAAACCAATGAAAATCATTGATTTCATAACTCCGCGTTTTCACTGTCGCATCGCTCAAAAAATGTGCGGTTTTTTTTTCTTTTCTTTTTTTTTCTCACCAGCATGAAGGAACCTGTATTCAGTAACACTAGGGCTACAGGGCGTGCGGCCAAATCTAGGCCTGTCGCACCACAAGCTAACAGAAGTAAAGGCCTTTGTGCTGCCCCCAATGGCCATAACTTAGCCCCCCAGCTTGAAAGCTTCTCATAGTTGGCAGCTTGCTGTAGATTGCAGGTTGTACTCTGATCTTTGGCCACTTGGCACGTGTCATGGCCAACGGCACCATGTAGCCCAATCTGTACTGTATAATCGTCTTGCCACTGATATGATAGTAATCAGCTCTGGATCTGTTAAATGGATGCCATTAACAAATAAGCGTATTTATCAATGAATTAGATAAAACATTTTTTTTTTACAAAAACGCTAGTTGTAAAGTTCGTCACAAGTAAAAACTCCAAAACGGCTTGAGAAAAGCAATGTTGCCAAAACGTCGCATTGTATTGGCATTTTATGTATGTGGGATTACTTGGACCTCTTCTCTGCCGCTGGGATCCTGTTTTCACATGTTTCATTTTTGCAGCTGGGCACCATGGGATGGAATAATGTAGTCTTATGTTATTTTGCTACTATCCTGCTCCATATACTTTTTTCCCCACTGTACTTGTGTGTACCAGCGAGACAAAACTAAAGGACAGTCTTTTGGCCTCAGTATAACTAAGGGCTAATGTCCATCATGGGCAGTGTTTCACCGCATATTACGCACACACGTGATATGCGTGAATGGAAGCAATGAAAGTCAATGTACTTTCATGCTTCCATGCACACCAGCCTGTGGATACAGGGTTTTCATACGGCAGAGAAATAAATCGCAGCATGCTTTATTTCTCTGCATATGATACGGATGCCCTTCTTTGGGCTCTGTATCGATACGCTGCCCCTACACAGGCATTGCGAGAATTTGAAAAAATAAATAAACAAATAAATGACACTGCGCCTGTCTGTGACGCCAGATTCCCGGACATGCACAGTGCATAATCAGCCCATACACTGTCGGCAGAGCAAAAGGACTGTGTATGTGTAAATGAGCCCTAAGGGCGACTTCACATGGAAGTATTTGCACGCACAAAGTTTGTGTGCGCAATTCGCAGGGAATAGAACCCATTGATTTCAATAGGGGAATTCTCATTTTTGTGTGCACATTCCACGTAT
Organism: Eleutherodactylus coqui; assembly: GCF_035609145.1. NCBI lineage: Eukaryota > Metazoa > Chordata > Amphibia > Anura > Eleutherodactylidae > Eleutherodactylus > Eleutherodactylus coqui. The sequence goes on from NC_089841.1 coordinate 179,519,302, forward strand.
GTGGAAAAAAAACAATACAGCATGTGCTGTTTTTTTTTTTTTTTTAAACTCGTTTTATTGAACATTTTGTATTACATACAGTAACTGTTTGATTAACCTTGCATACATCAGCAAAGCTCTTTGGCACATATATTCAGTACACAAATACGTCACACGCTCTTCTTTTGGTTATTAGACATGCGGAGATATATTTATGTTTACCGTGTTGGTCGCATGGTTGCTTGTTTACATATCAATTCTGTGTGTGGATCTTCTTAATAAATTTTGAAACAATTCTTGTGTGAGGTTCGTAGTTGTTGTCCCGCACCAGATCCCCCAAACCTTATCGAATTTTTCTGGGCATTTCCTGTTCTTATATACTGTTTTCTCGTACGGCAAGATGGAATTGACAATGTTTTGCCATTTTGCAAGTGTTGGAGGTCGTCTGTCCATCCAACGTAAGGCTATAACTTTACGGGCATCGAATAGTACCTTGGTAAGAAATATCCTATCATGATATTGCCATTGTTCTTCGTCTATGATACCTAATAGACACATTGCTGGGTCTGGTTGTATCGGTATTCCCATTAGTTGAGTTATGAACTCCATGACTCCCTTCCAGTATGCGTACACCATCGGGCAGCACCAAATCAGGTGGTTAAAGTTTGCATTGGGCGCGTGACAGCGGTGGCATTGGCTAGTAGCTAGTCTGTTCATTTTGTAGAGTCTAGTCGGTGTTAAATAGCATTGGTGTAAGATGTATAATTGGGTTAGCTTATTATTTGCTGCTGGTGAGACCCCGGTGTACGTTGACATCGCGGTCCCCCAGATCTCATTGGCCAGTGATGGAATAAGTTCTTTCCACCTCTCCAGCACCGTCATCGGTGTGTTGGGGATCTTAGAGTAAAGTAGGTGAGTATATAGCGCTGAAATCAGGCCCTTGGGTGCGCAGTATGCCTATTAGTGGGTACACAGAGAAGGGTCGTCTGGGTTCTGGAAATTGTGCTGCCAGGGCATGTCTGAGTTGTAGGTATCTAAAGAAGCCCTCTCTGAGTACTTGATATAATTGTTGTAGCTGCTCGAAGGATGCCAATGTTCCATCAATATATAGATGTTCTAATGTGGTGATTCCCAGATTCGACCAGAACTGTCTGTCCGGTAGGTTCACCAGGTGTGGTAGTGCTCTGTTGTTCCATAAGGGGGTTTCCAGGGGGGTATCTTCTTGTTTGGTCAATTGTTTGCACGCCCTCCATACATTTGTTGCAAGTCTATGGATGGGCAGCATCTGTCTGGTTAATAAGCCTGCTTTTTCCAGGAGGATCCAGAGTGATGCCTCTGAAAGGAAGAACATTAGGTGGTGCTCGGAGTTCTGGAGGGGGGAGCTCGACAACCAATGGCGGATGTATCTGATTTGTCCCGCTAGGTAATATATTTTAAAGTCTGGTAGGGCCATTTCTGCTAACTCTTTGGGTCTTTGCAGGGTTTCCATGCGGAGTTTGGCTCTGGATTTCCCCCAAATAAATGATGATATTAATGAATTAGTTTAAAAAAAAAAAACTTCTGTGGTATGGTTGTCTCTGCATGCTCCAGGCAGTATAGGTATTTGGGAAGTATTATCATTTTAATAAGGTTTACTCTGCCCGCTACAGACAATGGTAGAGGGGTCCAGGTTTTTAGTTTGGTTTGCAGGGTTGTCACTAGAGGGGCAATGTTTAGGTCAAAGCTTTGGGTGTGGTCAGCATGTGCTGTTTTAGTTCACATTTGTGCACCTATGGCCCTATAGAAGTCTTTACGAGGTGTGCAAATGTGCACCCAAACCCACATATTTGCGCATTACGCTGGGCAATTTAGCAGGAATTAGAGAACATCTGGAACTAATTAGGCTACATAGCCTTTTAAAACGCGATGCGCACCCATGTGAAATGTTCCTGTCGGCGTAAAAAGTACAGTAAAATGTGCAAAGGCGCGACATTGCGCCAACGCATGTATTTTTGTACATACGCCCGTGTGAGCCATCCTTATGGAGCCCTATATCTAGCGTGTGCATTAGTAGCTGTCCTGGCGCAGATGCTAAACATAAGCAAAAAAAAGATTTGTGAGCGGCCTCTGAGCTTTAGTGCAAGATCACGGCTCTGCCTGAATACAGCTGAGCTAAGGTGCAGCCAGGTAGCAAGTATTGAGGAGAATAGCTGGTAGTCCTCCCCGCTGGGTCCTGACTTATGCGATTTGAGCTCCTGTCGGGGACTGTTATAACGGTTTCTGTAAATGTATGTAATAGGTCTGTCAAGTTTCCAATACTTATTTTTTTAAAGAGGCATTCTAGAATATTTTACGCCTTGGGCAACGGATAAGAAAGCCAATTCACAGTTGGCACATTATGCAGGGTAACTTGAAGTTACATTTCAACTTTAGTTGTGAAATTAGCTAAACAAGGACACATTCCAAAGCAGTGGGGGATGTATGTGACGGAGGGAGTACCTCGGTGAGGGATCGCTAAATACGTCAGTGCTGCGGAAGAGAAGAGGTCACATCCTAGGGACCTCGGGGACAAAGACTTTCAGTGTTGGACATGGTATCCGGCTAGAAGGAGAACAAAGGACTCTGCTCAGTGTTTTCCTGTGAATGATTAGTAATACATCTTCACTGCAAGTCCTTGTTTATTATACTTGTGGTTAAACAAGCTACCGAGAAGAACTGTAAAGGCCCATTTACACCAGCCGATGATCGCTAAAAGATCGCTCAAACAGTTTGAGTGACAGCTTTGAGCGATCATTTTGCATAAACTATTAAGTAGCTACTTAAGAGCAATTAAGTGTGCAAATGAAGGCTCAGCTGAAAGCAGTTAATAGCCCAAGGGCTCTTATCTGCATTCAGATCTCCAGGTGCAAACAATACTATCAGCACTACCTGTGGAGAACTGCTGATAAGGCTGAATGACGATTTTTAGGTTGGACTGAATTGAATGATCAGCTAGCAGTGCCCGAAAAGCGCACGATGGGTGTGCATTCAGACGCGCCGCTGATCGCTAAAATGATCGCCGATTTAGCTTTTTTTCCCGATCATTGGCTGGTGTAAATGGACCTTTAAGTGCCATGTGATAGAGCAGATTACCATATAATAGGGGTGCCAATGGCAGCAAGGTAGAAGTGTCATTCTAGCTATAAAGCCGCCCATGTAAGAATACAAAACGGACAGGTTTAGGACTACACTGCGACTTTAGCCGCATCATAGGTCATGGGGCCAAAGATTGCAGAGTAGGCTTGCATTGTGATTTGCAGGTCACGGCAACTTCAAGGGGATTTCCAAGACTTAAAAAAGGGGGCTAAAAAGGCTTAGGCCTCATGTCCACGGGGAAAATCGGGCCCGCTACGGATTCTCCATGGAGAATCTGCAGCGGGTCCCTCCTGCCCCGCGGACATGAGCGCTGAAAATACAAATAAATGAGAATAAACTCACCTCCCATCCGCTCCGTTTCTTCTCTTCGCGGCGGCGTCATCTTCTCTCGTCGCGGCCGGATCTTCATTCTTCGGCTCGGCGGATGTGCATGATGACGTCGGTGACGTGCCCCGCGCATGCGCCGGGCCGAAGCAAAATGATCCGGCCGCGTCGGAGAGAAGATGGCGTGGCGCCGAAGAGAAGAACCGGAGCGTGTAAGTAAAATCAGATTTTTGTGTCCCGCAGATCCGGACGGCTTCCATAGGCTTCAATAGAGCCCGCGGGAGACCCGCATGAAAATGGAGCATGGTCCGGATTTTTTCATGCTCCATTTTTTTTAAAATCACTTTTATTGACCATCCGCGGGTATTTATCTACCCGCGGGTGGTCAATGCATCCCTATGGGGTGCGGATCCGCGGGCAGGAGAAGAGTTAAAATCCGCTGCGGATTTTAATTCTTATTTTGCCCGTGGACATGAGCCCTTAGAATAAATAAATATGGAATATTCGCCTATACCTGCAGCTACTGGTCCAGCAGCGCAGCCCTGGTGCCTAGCGCACGTAACCCGGAAGAAGTGGTGGGCAGTCACGTGCCATTCATTGTACACGTTACCTCTCAGTTACTCACAGGTTTCAGCGGCCATGGAAGATGGTCACATGCACAATAAATCGGCTGATTGATCTGGTTGATCTGCTCTATATAGATAGCCCAATGTGGGCCTAGGGTCTAATTAAAGCTTCTGACCCAAATATCCAGTGGTGCATATAGAATATATAAAGAACTATTCCAATCAACATGGGATGGGACATTATCAAGGCACACATTGTGTCAGTTCTGTGGCAAAAACAGTCACAAATTTTGGTGCACATTCGTGTTTTGCTCAAAAAATGTGTGGCTTTTTACGCCGGGTTTGCTGCTCCTAACAGTGGAGGGGGCTTAGTGGGAGGGGGCATGGTCTCTGCAGCCTTAGGGTGGACACCCACTGGCGATATTTTCTTTCTTGCGCTGCAAGAGCACGGGAAAACTCTCACCTCGCAGCGCAAGAAAGACGCCGAAATAGAACTGGCATATCGCCAGTGTTTTCAATGGGGCCAGCGGCAGCAGCACTAGCCCCATTGAAAACATAGGGAGCATACCACGGACTTCTGCCACAGCTGTCACACCTGTGGCAGGAGTTTCCTACCGGCGGGGATGAAAGAATCCTCTGCCACAGCTGTCACAGCTGTGGCAGAAGTGCAGAATGATATCGCATTGCTTTCAAGGTATGATATCCCATTGTTTAGCTATTCATTCATGAATAGCACTATCTTAGCTATTCATGAATGAATAGCTAAGCACTATCTGTAATTGGCTGAGCGCTCAGCCAATAGCTAAGCACTAGCTGCTATTGGCTGAGCCCTCAGCCAATCAGCACAGCCCTTTCAGGAGGCACTGACTTTTCATTTACTCTCGCAGCGCAGTGGAGAAGAAAACGCCAGTGGGTGTCTGCCCTTACATCTACTATAATTCTATAATTTACACCACAATCTAGAATAAAACACAGCTCATATTTGGCCGCTCATAACGGCCATAGATTTGCTTTTCCAGCTCGCAGCCAGATAAAAATGTGACAAATTTTATTAAGGGGCCAGCAACTTATACTCCCCTGTTTCCCTGAAAATAAGACAGGGTCTCATGGTAATTTTTCTTCCAAAATATGCGCAAGGGCTTATTTTCAGGGGATCTTGTTTTGACGACTGCGGGACTACCCAATCTATGTGTGAGAGCCCAGCACTTCCAACTGTTATTGTCGCTCAAAGCTTTAGGCCTCCTTCAAACGGACGACATGGACATAGCATAGCCATGAAAAAATCACAGCGATATCGCATTGCTGGACCGTGCGATATTTCAGCATTTTCCTGCAGTGATACTGCAATTTTGTAGGACCATTTGTGAGGATTTGGAGCTGGGGGATGGAAATATACACCCAACCCGAAAATAAGCCCTAGCTGCAGGGAAAAATGTGGAGAAAAAAAAGTATACATCACCTAGAAGCACCGTCTGGCTCTGCTGCAGCTTCTCCCCGGGTCCTCGGCCCTGGTCTTCTTCGTCTCTTTTGGACAGGGATTGAAAAATCCCCGCCTCCTGGAAGCGCTACCTCTGCTTGGCTGACACTTAGCCAATCAGAGCTAGCGCTTGATGAACCAATTACAGCCAGTCATTGAGTGATTGCCTCTGATTGGCTAAGCGTTAGCTGGCTCTGATTGGCTAAGCGTCAGCCAATCAGAGGCAGCACTTCCAGGAGGCAGGGATTTTTCAATCCCTGGCCAGAAAAGATGAACAAGACCGGGTCCGGGGATCGGGAGGAAGCTGCAGCAGCAGCCTTCCAAGGTGATGTATACTTTTTTTTTTTTAATTTTCTGCAGTTAGGTCTGAGGTTATGGCTTTGACAGCCATTGCGTTTTTACTGCCCTCTTCACGCACCAAAGGGCTTATTTTCGGGAAAGCAGGGTATCACGCTATTATTTAGACTGGCATGTGGAATGCTGGTCTAATAAAAAATCAGCCTCCTTTCCTAACCATGGGGTTTAAAATGGTACATAACCATTTAGCACCCAGAGAGTATTGTGTACATGTCCTATTCTAAGTAATGGGACCTGTGCAGATTCTAACTGTATCATCCAGCATACACTACAAATATCATTTAATTGGAGCAAAAAATTATATGTATTGTCATATAGCAGTGTGCCTAAAACCTGTGAATTTGGTGCAAAAATCAATTTTGCACTTTGTTTGCTCCACAGTTTAGGCCCAATGCCCATGGACAAATTTTTGCTGCTGAATTTGCGGCAAGATGGCCGCCACGAATTCCACAGCAATGTCCGTCCATAGCTTGCTATGTCAAAAGATTCTTGCATGCCCATGAGCGGAAATCAACTGTGATTTTCCGCTCGCGGTGGAAAATAGCAGCATGCTCTATTTGTTGCGGGAAATCGTACGGGCGGCATCCATTGTAGTCAATGGAAGCTGTCCGATCCGTGGCGATTCCAAAATGTCAATTTTGATATCGCTGCGTCATCAAAGGCTCGTTATGCCCTGCACTGCGATGGCCGAGACACACGTGGTGAATTTGGACAGGTGAGTATGTGTCTGTGGCTGGGCACCAGGTCTGATTCTGCTGCGAGATTTCGCAGTCGGAATCCGACCCGACCGTGGGTATGAGGCCTTAAACATTAAGGTTGGCTAATCCCACGACTATATAGTAGCCGCTGTGACCAAATGTTGCTACGGTAGGTAGCTCTGCTTTATGGCTGTGTTTACCATGCTGCATTTTTGCAGATTTTCCACCTATCTTGCTATTTGTCGGATACTTCCATGCCAGAATGTTTCTTCTATGTGAACTTCGTTTATGAGACAAACTGTTGTCCCACACTGGTGCGCTGCTATGTGATGTTTGATTTGCTTATCAGCGCCAGGGGAATGTGTGATATCCTTTCTCTGCAGATATGCCAGCACCACAATGTGGCCACAGCATATGTAATTTTCCATCATTGAAGTATAAACATGTATATCCTGGTGCCGTATATAACATATGTTTTAGTTTTTGTTTTTTTTTAGTTAACTGTACAAAGTATAAAATAGATTTGTTGCATCAATAATTCATTAAATCAATTAGCATATTTTTACATTTGTTTTAAAGGGGTTGTCTCACGAAAGCAAGTGGGGTTATACACTTCTGTATGGCCATATTAATGCACTTTGTAATATACAACGTGCATTAAATATGAGCCATACAGAAGTTATACACTTACCTTCCCTGCGCTGGAGTCCCCGTCTCCATGGCTCCGTCTAACTTCAGCGTCTAATCGCCCGATTAGACGCGCTTGCGCAGAAGGGTCTTCTGCCTTCGGGTCTGTCCGGCAGCAGCGGCGTTCTGGCTCCGCCCCCTTGTGCGTGTCATCGCGTAGCTCCGCCCCCTCGCGTGCGCCGATTCCAGCCTCCCAATTTCAGTCATGTGACACGGCAGATCATTGTGCAGAATGACCCTTGAAGTGATTACAACCAAATGTATTATTGACTCGGCAGATATGTACAGTACAGATAACCGCCGCAGTGCATGGAATTGGGTATACAGAATAAAATGCCTTCTCATGTGGGAAACAATACCGCACTCCCTTTTATTCCCCATTAATGATTATGGCTTCTGACCTTTTGTTGATTGACCCAATTTTAAGTTTTAGAAACAAAAATCTGTTTAATGAAAAAGCTAAAGTTCTCCATATTTCTTTTTGTGCATTTGTCTGTTTAGGTCCAGCATGTCTGGATTACACCTCGTGAAGAAGGGCCGGGAACACAAGAAACTTGATCTCCAACGAGACTTCACTGTTGCGTCCCCAGCTGAGTTTGTGACACGCTTTGGGGGTAACCGCATTATTGAGAAGGTGTGTAACATTTTAACACTTTTGTATTCAATTTTTGGTTGGACATGTCAGTGTTTACACAAAGAAAACTGGCAAGGCAGCAGAAACGCAGTCCTAAGCTCTCACTCATGACCTAAAGGTTGCGGTTTCAAACCCCACTTGGATCAGGTAGCCGGTTCAAGGTTAACTCAGCCTTCCGAGGACGGTAAAATGAGTACTCAGCTTGGTAGGGGGTACTAAATAAAAATTACTTAAAAGCACTGCGGAATTAGCTGGTGCTATACAAACAACTATATTTATTTATTTTTAATTTTATCCTAAACATTAGAGTAGACATAGACTCAGTAAGGCCTCATGTCCACTAGCTAAATGGAATTGCCGATTCTGCTGCAGATTACCGGATTTTGCCCATAGGGAATCATTGGCCATCCGCGGTCCATTAAATTGATTTTTGCACCCGTGGATGGCATTTTAAAAAAATCCTAAAATGAATTAAAGAAAAATGAATAAACATTATTAAAGTAATCTTATTTTGTTGCCTTACTTTCAGGTACTAATAGCCAATAATGGCATTGCTGCTGTCAAATGTATGCGATCTATTCGGAGATGGTCTTATGAAATGTTCCGCAATGAGCGAGCAATACGCTTTGTTGTTATGGTTACTCCTGAAGATCTTAAAGCTAATGCAGGTACTTTACATTTTAGTTGTGCAATTTACTAATCTAGTGCAGGGGACAAGTGGAGAAGATAGATGCCTATACTAAACCAGTCACACTTAAATAGGAAAATGATAGCAGCAACCTAATTGGTTGTTATAGGAAAAAAATTTAAAAAGTACGAAGACTATTATAAACTGGTAATGTAAATTTACTTTATATGAACAGGTTAAGAAAAAAAATACAATTTTTTTCATCTGTGTCACTGGGGGACACTGCAAGACTTTGGTTATAGCTCCTGCCACTCCGAGTTAGTCCTCCTACCAGATGTACCTCTTCTGTAGGCACTAAGCTAAATCGGTTTTAGTTAAGTGTCCGTAGTAGGCTGACCCTCCTTACCTGCAGGTTTTCTCAGCTTTTGTTAAATTTCCCTTTTCCTCTAGGTGGGGCGAATGATTTATTATTTGTCGTTTAATCGTTAGCTTAGCTTGTTTGAACGATTTCTTTGAAAGATTATCGTTCCATGTAAATGGCCATTTACTCTAGGTCCACCCTCCCACAGTTGCTGGCAAGTTTTCGCCCTCAAGAAGGGCATTCTTTGGATGAGGCTTCATGAGACTTGTTTTGGTAATGACCTTAAAGGAGTTTTTTCATTTAAAAAAATCTATAGTCTCCTATTCTTCCCCACCCCACCCCCCTTCCCCTATCAGTTTCCTTACCACATCTTCTTCTGGCTGAGCTTCTGCAGTGCCGCCAGGTCACCTCACCGCTCGCCGGCTAGTTATGAAGGCTGCATTCATCACATTCCTTCCTGCCGGGTCGGTAAAGGTCACATCCCTATGTTGTAGCGTTCACTGTCTAGGAAGGAATTCTAATCTATTTCAGAGACCGCTTGTATGAGCAATCTCTGAAGCAGATTGGCACTCCCCCTGCTGGCTTGTGAGCTGTGTTGTAATGTACATTGGCTGGCAGGAAGAAGACTGCCAGCCAATGTACGTAACCTCACAGGAAGGAGAAGAATGAGGAAGATGAAGTGACCTCCCCCTGGGTTGCAGGAGACAGGAGAAGATAGGTGAGGTGAAGATCTGGTAAGTAGACTGACGGGGAGGAATAGGTAAGTATAGAATTTTTCTTTTTTAATGACAGAACCCTTTTATTGTTAGATAGGGACTCATCACTCTCTTTCCCCTTACAAGTGCTATTCTCATCCGGAGACATCACATTTGTTAGACATTCTCCTCCATAAAATTCATTTTAAGGGCTTATTCCCATGAGCGTATATCGTCTGGCGACTTCATGACCGGATGATATACGCTTCCATCTAAACAGTCCCCCCTTCTATCCCACTCACCGGCTCTCTGCCTCTCTCCTCCACTCCTGCGTTTGCAATGGGAGGGGCTGGGATGGGGGTGGAGCTAAGCTCCACTTTGTCCCGCCCACTCCAATTGCTGGCTATGGACAAGGGAGGGCAGGAGCTTAGCTCTGCCCCCATCTCGCCCACTCCCATTGCAAACCGCTCGGAGGGGAGGAGACAAGCAGACAGCCAGTTAGTGTGAAGGACAGCGTATATCGGCCGGGAGTGAAAACCTGGCCAATATACGCTCGTCTGAATAAGTCCTAAAAAAAATTTAACTTTCACATGGCATACGAGCTCCAGACATCCAAGACTCAGGACAAACCGGTCCTTTTCCCAATACTTCACTCTCCTCTTCTGGGTACCACCCCATTTAGATGGAACAACAGAAGATAGGCTTAGAGCTTTCTGAGCCTGATTCTTAACAGGTGCTCTTTGCTTTTCAATGGGACTGTACCTATCGCCGGCTAGTCTGTCCATATCGTCAGTTTTTTAGAGCATCAACCTCAGTAATTGGTACCACCCTACTAAATTTGCAGGTTCTTTTTTTTCACAAATCAGCAACTTTATTCGACCTTCGTCTTGCTAGGCTCACTTTCCAGCCTTTTACTATTTCTAAGTCCTTCAGAAAGCATTACTTGGCAGCCGCTGGTGGACCTGTCGCTTACTAACGCCACCGGAAGCAGGCTGACCACACACCACCGTTTCTTTTTCCCACCTCTTTGGGCACAGATCTTACTGAGACCCCCGATGACACAGATGAGAAAACAGGATTTTTGTTTCTTACCGCAAAATCCATTGTTCATCAGGTTCATTTGGGGACACGGCACCCACCCAGTTGTTTATTCTTCCCTAGCACTGGTGGTATTTTCTCAAAAAGGGATCCTCAATCCGGTGTGGCTTTTGTCCAGTGCACCATTTGTTTTTCTCATTATATTCTGTCTTAATTACCTTCATGTTTTAATTCGTTCTCTCCTACTGCTTATGTACATACTGATTAAGCTTAGTGTAAAGTTGGTGGGAGAAACTAACTCTCTATGCTTAGTGTCCACCAGCTAGTGGCAGGAGCTATACCCAAGGTCTTAATGTGTCCCCCAATGAGGGTGATGACAAATAGATTTTTCAGTAAGTAACAAAAATCCTGTTATTTGAGGTTCATTAGATGGTTTTTAGTTTCCTTTTTTGGTGGCTGCTTGTTCTCTCTCACACACTGTATATGCTCTACAGAATACATCAAGATGGCAGATCACTATGTTCCAGTCCCAGGAGGACCAAATAATAACAACTATGCCAATGTCGAGCTAATTGTTGACATTGCCAAAAGAATTCCAGTTCAGGTAAATGTACAAATCTATTCACAAGCAGTTATGTTTCAGGTCCATTGGCTATTTGTCACTCCAAATTTACTCATCTCTCCATAAAAAGTGACTAAATTGCAACTTGCTATACCTGTAGCTATATCCTTGCACTTGTTACATGAAAATGTGTATGGAATTTCTCTTGTGACGCTGGGGGACACAAATAATGGGTTTGTGTAAATCCTTCTTTTCCTGACAATTGTGTGCATGTTCTACAGGTTTGTTCAATATATATTACAATTATTTATTTTCCCTCTTGCAGGCTGTGTGGGCTGGATGGGGTCATGCCTCAGAAAATCCCAAACTTCCAGAACTCCTGCATAAACAGAACATAGCATTCATGGGTAATGTCACGTGGTTTACAACGGAATAATGTTTGAGCGAGCTTCATGAGACAAGGGGACATTTCTGGGCCATTAAATTTTCAATTCTGTTAATAATTACTAATAATCTTTAAAAATGTGTAAAGGGGTTATCAATATGTAAGTGGTGCTGGTCCAAATCCCAGCACCACGACCGATCTGTTGACTGAAAGGGCCACAGTGCTCAGTGGCGCCCAGCTCTGCACTTCTGTTAGCCGCTTGTATTGCAGCTCACTACAGCTTGGTCCTTCAAGTCAGCTGAGCTACTCTAACAGGCAAAGCCACAAACAAAAGTGCAGAGCTGTACCTGGTAAACGGTGAAAAGGGACCATTCATTCAGCTGAGTTTTGGGGATCTGACCTCTACTGATCTGATATTGATGGCCTCTTCCAAGTATAGCCAACCAATATTATAATCCTGGATAACCTCTTAAAGGCCTAAGGCCTCAAGTCCACGGGGAAAGTCAGGCCCGCCGTGGATTCTTCATGTAGAATCCGTAGCAGGTCCCTCCTGCCCCATGGACATGAGGCCTAAAAATCAGAATAAACTCACCTGCTCCAGACGATGCGGATCTTCCTTCCTTCGCATCCAGATCTTCTTTCCTCGGCCCGGCGGATGTGCTCGGTGCGACGTGAAAGAAGAAAGAAGATCTGGCCGCGAAGAAGGGAAGAACCGCATCGTCCAGAGCAGGTGAGTTTAATTCTGGTACAGGTCTCCCGTGGATCCGGACGGCTTCCATAGGCTTCAATAGAAGCCTGCGGGAGACCCGCACGAAAATGGATCATGTCCATTTTTTTTCCTGCATGCAGATCCGCGCCTGCAGGGAAAAATGACATCCGCAGGTATTTAACTACTTGCGGGTGTCCAATGCATTCCTATGGGGCGCGGATCCGCGTGCGGGAAAACCGCTGAGGATTTTAAGACCTTGGACATGAGGCCTAACTCTTTTCCACAAATACTACAGACATCCCCATATGGCATACCGTATTTTATTTTAGTAACTATATTTATAGATTTTTTTTTCCCAGATGTTTGTTATTCTGTATTTGTAGATACACACGCTAAAGGTTTTTTTACACAAGTCACTGATTGGACAGACGTTACCCAATGTAAAAGACCCTTGTGAAAAATTAAAATGATAGAAATAAAATCCATTGTTTTTTTAATGTAGGACCCCCAAGTCAAGCAATGTGGGCACTTGGAGATAAAGTGGCATCAACAATTATTGCTCAGACTGTAGGAATCCCTACACTCTCTTGGAGCGGGGATGGTAAGATATTTGCCAATTATGTAAAGTTATGTGCGATTTCTCTTATGGTAAGGACGCACGGTGAGCTAAGGGTACAGGTATGATGCGGTCATGAGCCTTAAACAAATCCGTTTTTTGATCATTTTAATTTTGTCATTTATGGATTAAGTGTCTAGACATAGATATCTCCCTGCTTCTCTATGTTTTGTGCAGAAAGCACATTTTTAATGATATGTATATGCAATCCTATTGTAACGGATTGTCAGGTCATTGATACAGTATACTTGGTATCAGAGCTTACAATGTGCTCTTTAAAAGTGCAGTTCAAAAAAGCACATTGCAAGCACAGCAGCCTGGTGACAAAAACCGCATGTGGTCAATTCCATGTAGTTTTTGATGGCATCAAAACCGCATCCTAATCGAGTCATTTGTCCTTATCTTCAGGCTCAAATGTCTGGTCTGGGAGGCCTTGACATGGCCATGCCACGCCACCCATGGTAGGCAATGGCTGTGCAGGTTGCAGACTGAGCTGAGTAGCCATTGGCTGCATGCGGTCAGCCGAACTGTGTATTTTCCAGCCTTATTGCAAATATTTACTAATTATGTCCTCTGCTTTTAGGTCTCACGTTAGAATGTGACTTGGAAGACGAGCAGCAGCCAAGAATTATTGGCGTCCCTCTTGAAGTATATGAACGAGGTTGTGTGAAAGATGTAGATGAAGGATTGGAGGTAACGGTCATAGCTCAAGATGTTTGACAATAATATAAAAGGTAGACTTTATGGGACAGATTGACTCAGACTGGTGTTTTTTTATGCCGACCTAGGTAAAGTTAAAGTGGCGTGAAGTGCACCCCATGTATTAAGAGGCTCCAGCCTCTTTGGTGCATCTTCAGGCAGTCCATGCACCAAATATAAAAACTATGCCAGCTGCAACTTCTGTGAGCTTGTGGCCTAAATTTAGCAAATCTCATGGGCCATGAATTGCATCGTCTCCTACACTAAGCTCTGCCCACTTAAAAAAAAAAAAAATAATAATAATAATGGAGGGGCCATTTTAAATGACAGAGTTATGTTTTGGTGCACAAGATGATATGCCAAAATTTGTGAGTTTATATGCTAGAAACCTGGCATTAAAACATTTAGTAAATGTCCCCTATATACTTGACGGTGATTAGCAAAGCTGCATAACATTGTGTACAGCTCAATTGATTGAATTAAAGGGGTTGTCCCGAGGCAGCAAGTGGGTCTATACACTTCTGTATGGCCATAATAATGCACTTTGTAATATACATTGTGCATTAATTATGAGCCATACAGAAGTTATAAAAAGTTTTTTACTTACCTGCTCCGTTGCTAGCGTCCTCGTTCCCATGGAGCCGACTAATTTTTGGCCTCCGATGGCCAAATTAGCCGCGCATGCGCAGTCCGGGTCTTCAGCAGTCTTCTATGGAGCCGCTCGTGCCAGAGAGCGGCTCCGTGTAGCTCCGCCCCGTCACGTGCCGATTCCAGCCAATCAGGAGGCTGGAATCGGCAGTGGACCGCACAGAAGAGCTGCGGTCCACGAAGGCAGAGGATCCCGGCGGCCATCTTCAGCAGGTGAGTATGAAGACGCCGGACCGCCGGGATTCAGGTAAGCGCTGTGCGGGTGGTTTTTTTAACCCCTGCATCGGGGTTGTCTCGCGCCGAACGGGGGGGGGGTTTAAAAAAAAAAAAACCCCGTTTCGGCGCGGGACATCTCCTTTAACAATTTTATAATGTCCGTGTACAGAGATGGAGTGTTTAAGAAGTATGTCAATAGTGTTTGATTTTTCTAGTCTGCAGAAAGAATTGGTTACCCAGTTATGATAAAGGCGTCTGAAGGTGGTGGTGGCAAGGGCATCCGAATGGCAGAGCGAGCAGAAGATTTTCCCAATCTTTTTAGACAGGTGAGTTTGTCGCAAAAACAATTATAACTAGTTTTGTAATGGAATAGTGCAGAGTCAGCAGTTCAGCAATACATATTTTTTTTGATTAGAGTGGGGGAGGAATACAAATTCTACCCATGTGCTTCACTCCTTTTGCATTTAATTAGATTTTCATAGAAGAAACAAACAGCACAAATTACTGTAAACTGACATGCCAAAAGTCACGAGACAGGAACTGATATCTTGTAAGACCTTCTCTGACCCGACAAAATGTAGCAACTCACCATGGCATTTAGTCCACAAGTGGAAAGAAGACATCTGGAGGGGTGTTGAGCTATGCTGTCTTGAATAACTACCAGAGCTCCTTGGTATTTGTAGATGCAGGATCGATTGGGCTCATGTTTGAAAGTGAAGGCCACTCCATTCATTGGAACTCTCCAAAATTCTCATCGAACCAGTTCTGGACAACTTAGATTTGATGGCAGCGGTGCATTATCCTGCTGGAATATCACATCATTGTTGGGGTATATGAAGTTTATAGAGGGCTGAAAATGGTCACCAAACAGTGAAACTTAGCGGGCATCAATCAATGATGTGTTTAGGTGGGCCAGTGGACCCAACTCATGTAATGAGAACACGCCCCTCACAAGTATGGAACCACCACCAACCTGCGCAGTGCCTTGTTGACAACCTGGGTTTATGGCTTCATGGTGTCTGCACCGCACACTGTCCCAACCATCAGCCCAATGGAATTGTAATTGTCATTCATTAGACCACTCCACATGTTATCAGTCCTCTCGGGTCCAGTTAGGAACCTTACAAGCCCCAGTGAGGCGCTGTGTTCGATGTCAGGTTGTTAACCGAGACACTCTAGTTGGTCTTCTGCACCCATATCCCATGTAAACTAAAGAACGCTGCCTGTGTGATATGCATGTGGGGCCTTCTGCATTGAATGTGGATATGATTTAAGCCAATGGCTTGTCTGTTCACACGGGGAATTCTAGCAAGATGCCGCCAGTTGGGATCATTAAGCACCCATGGGTGACCACTGCGCTCTCCACTGAAGGTGCTTATGCCTTCCATAACATATTCCCGGTACATACATTCCATAGTGTATGGAGAAATGTTAAATGCCTACACAACTTTGAAAATGGAATGTCCCGTCCGTCTGGCACCCACTATCATGCCTCGATAAAACTCCTGATAATTCATATCGCCTTGCCATGAGCATATGCAGGCCAGTGTTCAGCCTCACTCATAAGATAACACCTCACAACTTATACAGGTATGGGTGTTCCCAAGCAGTTACCTGAGGTAACGCCACTTTATAATCAACTTGCATCTCATGCACTTGCTATCCCATGACTTATGGCATGTCGGTATACATACTTTCAATAGTCTGAAATACACCGATAGGTTACCTCTGTTGAACTAAAGTGTGTGTATCTATTGTGTTGTAAGCAGTACAGAATTGTGGGAATTTTGAATAATTTTAATTTTCCATTTGTTTTAATATATATTTTTCTCTTTGCACAGGTTCAAACAGAGGTTCCTGGATCCCCCGTCTTTGTGATGAAGTTGGCTCAGCATGCCAGGCATTTGGAAGTTCAAATATTGGCAGATCAGTTTGGAAACGCAGTCTCTCTCTTTGGTCGTGACTGTTCCATACAGCGACGGCACCAAAAAATCATTGAAGAAGCCCCTGCCACGGTTGCTGCTCCATCTGTTTTTGAATACATGGAACAGGTATATTCACTTTACACATGCAGCTGTTTATGGATGAAAAGAGTGTCTGTATTAAATAGTAAATACTTGGATGTTTCAGTGGAATTTGACATTTTAAATGACAAAAGCACACTTCTCTGTGAGAACTTTGTCTTCTACATACTGACCTCTAAGCCTGATACTATAAAGCAGCAGGTTCTCTAACTGAAGTGTATGTGATTTGGTACATATATTACATTTCTTACCAGATAGTATCTTTTCTATTCTACAGTGTGCCGTTCGCTTGGCTAAGATGGTAGGCTATGGTAGTGCAGGTACCGTTGAATATCTTTACAGTGAAGACGGGAGCTTCAACTTTCTAGAACTGAACCCTAGACTGCAGGTAGAACATCCCTGCACTGAAATGATTTGTGATGTCAACCTGCCTGCTGCTCAGTTACAGGTATTCCATTCATAGTAATATGTTTCTACTATTCGCTATTATTTCTTTTATCCTGTTTTTTTCATTTTGATTGAACTTTTTCTTTTTTGGGGGGGGGACTTCTCCTGCAAATCCCAGTCTAGCTGTAGTCAAGACTATTGGCCAGTAGTGGCTTAGATTACTGATTGTCAAAGTGACGAGAAAAATTAGTTAGATTTTTCCTCTGACGATGACACTGTAATTTTGGATGTCACTTTTGGTACGTACGTCTACTTAGAGCTGTGCTAGGGCATTGCAGTGGTGCCATAAAGTTGATGTGGTCAGCTAGTCCCTTCTAACTTTTAGGTCCAAAATTCTTGACCAGTTATTTTCATAATTCGTTTACAGAAAATAGATGTTCAAAATTGGAATTACACTTATGAAGAGGTTTCTAAATTAGCCAACCCCTTTAAATACCGTATAACAGAGGTGTACCATCACTCAGTCAGAGGGTAGAGGGACTACAAAGAGAATCTGTCTCTCTAGAGCTGTGTGTAGACTTAACGATGATCCTTCAAAAAAATCGTTAAAATGAGTGATAATCGTTCGCCTTAAACGTGAGCCAACAGCCCGAACAACGAACGAGAATCGTTCGATGGGTCCACTTTTCGTTTGTCATGCAGTTTCAGCAGGACTAAAAATCATTGTTGCTTTGTTCGCTTGTCGTCGTGTTTAAACACTCCCCGCTCAGTGGTTCACATAGAAATGGGAAACCCTGAAGCAGAAGTGAAGGATTCTCAATGATCATCTGTCTGTCTAAACAGGCTGAATGAATAAATGCGAGCAAGTTAGCAGGGACGTCACTCACTCATTCAAATGACAATTGGCTCGTCTAAGAGGGTCATAAAGTACCCGAACTTTGCGTTCTTTACACAGACAGCCCTTTGTTTTTAATGGCCACCATATAAAACTCCGTTTTCCTAATGGTAGTGACACTTCTTGCCGGCTTACCTGCAGATTACAGTTGATAGCTGGGGATCCCGGTAACGGGCCTATTTTCTAACAAAAGCTGAAGCTGACAACACCTTTTAAGTTGCCAGTCAGGAATTCTTTAATTAGTAACATGTTTTTTTTTTCTAAACGCTTGTTGATTAATTAGTCATTATTTATATTACTAGTCATACTCATTTAGAAAAAGCACACACATTTTGGTATTGCCAATGTAAGGAAAATAGGTTGTTGTTTGTTGTTTTTTATTATAATTTTTTTTAATGATACTAATGTAAAGTTTTCTCTTCACAAACTATTTATTTAGATTGCCATGGGCGTCCCTTTGTACAGGATAAAAGACATAAGAGTGCTGTATGGAGAGTCTCCATGGGGAGATTCCCCTATATGCTTTGAAAACCCCACCAATGCACCAAATCCAAGAGGCCATGTTATTGCTGCAAGAATAACTAGTGAGAACCCGGATGAGGTAAGAGACGGATAACTTTACGCTCCCTGATGTTAAAGGGGTTGTCCAAGATCTAAAATAAGACTTAATTGCTCCAATTATGTTATATCGAGTAACATTTAGGCCTCCTTCACACAGGCGACAAAGTCGCGCGATTTTGTCGCATTGCTACGATGCTACAAATCGCATGTATGTGAAGCCCATGGTTTCCTGTGGGTTCCATGAGATGTTTTGTAGCATGCTACAAAAACAACACCCAAACCTCGCAGGTCCGGCGATATGCCCGCGACACGCAAGGTTTTGTAGCCCATGTTTCTCTATGGAGCCTTCCTCTCTGTTGCATTGCATCGTATGAAAACGCGGTTTGCATGCGATGCAACTTTGACAGTAGCAGATGCTACAAAGTCGCGAGATTTTGTAGCGTCACATGCGATTTTGTAGCGCTACAAAATCGCGGTATTGCTGCGAGAAAATCGCAGCGATATCATATGGTGCAGCGATGCGATATCGCTGCGATTTTCTCGCAGCGATGCGGTGTCGCCCGTGTGAAGGAGGCCTTATTAATTGTCTTATCAAAAATATGCCTCGTTTTAGTGATCCAGACTATGTTCCCGTGCCCTCACTACCATTTTTCCACTGCCCTTCCACTAACATGAGCCTTTGTAACTTGGGGTTTGGATATGTTGCTAGTGGTAGACCGTCCTTGCATTTGGATGAACTGCACATGCGCCGATCTAGACTGAAGAATTGAGGCACATGTGCAGTTCATCCAAATGAACTTGCGGGATTGTTTGCATGATGTCAGCAGTATTGTAGTGGATTTGATAGTGTGGCCATAGTCTGAAGCCGCATACACATTTTTAATAGTAAGTCAATTACAAAGGTCCTTGATGTACCACAATTAGGCCACTTTCACACGGCCAAGAAAACTGCGGAAGATTTGTGTATTGCGAAATGCACAAATCTTGCACAAATCGGGCCCAGTATCGCACTAAACCCTGTGAAATTAGCCTTACAGGAATAAATATTGTTTTGGGGTCTTGGACAACCCCTTTTAAAAGGTTGGCAGTTGATAGTTCTACTGGGCAGAAGTCAGATATGGCGAATGCTTTCTTCATGGTGGTGCTAGTTAGAATGGGGACACTGGAACTATTTATAAAGTTTTATGGGCAAAGCATCTGCTGATACTTGGGATATCTGCTGTTTATAAAGCTGTTTAGTCGTATATTTGAAAATTAGCTATTATATATTTTTAAATATGCACAGTATTCTAGTTAAAAGGACGTCTTTGTAGTGTTATTGTTAAGAAAATTGTAGATCAATGTATCAGTTAATTGTTCTTTTATTGGATTGTAGACTAGAAGGATATAGCCTGCTGCTAGTATAAGTAGTGATGGGGTTAAACAAAACCTTTTCTGTACCATTACGGGGTAGACAGACAAGAGAAGAGTCTCCAGACTGCCTCCCTTGCATTCCTTTGCACTGAATTCATAACGGTTTCATTGTACGTTATAGTAACACCTCAAAAGGTGTAACTTATGTTAATCATTTTAGTTTCAGCCTATTATGTATTATTATTAATCTTGGAGGTATGTACTTTTCCTGTGATGTCATTTATAATATAAAAACCAAATACACCTTAGAGTAAATTAGAAATCATCTGATACCACACAGGCTGGTGTGATTTGTATTTCTCCTGGGCCCAGACTTCTGCACGAGATCTGGGATCGTCTTCTCTTTGATAAACACATAAATTCTCCTTACAGTTATACATACCATATTGCTCACTGTGTCAAGCATACCTTAAAGGGGTTTTGGCAAAGTAGAAAGTTACCCACATAATAGGGCATAACTTTCTGATTGGTGGGGGTCTGACCGTTGCGCACATGAGCTGTAACTCAATTCTTTTCAATGGGATTACCCTAGATTGAAAAATTTAAGTGCAGTAATTGTGGCACTGCCATTGAAATGAATAGATTTTTTGGGGGTCAGTGGGATGGGGGAGACCCAGCAGTTGAATCCCTACTGATCAGAAAGGTTTTTTTTCTTATGCTGTAGATAGCTGTTAGCTTTCTGCCTTTAAACATTAATTTTTTTTTGCAGGGTTTCAAGCCTAGTTCAGGGACCGTTCAAGAGCTCAACTTCCGAAGCAGCAAGAATGTGTGGGGTTACTTCAGTGTGGCAGCTGCTGGCGGCCTGCATGAATTTGCTGATTCCCAGTTTGGGCATTGCTTCTCCTGGGGAGAAAACCGTGAAGAGGCTATCTCGTTAGTAGTTCACTTAAGTTAAATGACAAGCCCAGCAAGCTTTCATGCATTTCCTTGGCTTAAATGACCTCATGTGCTTTTTGGTATGGTAATTCAAAGATGGTATCGGGAGGTGGCCGCTTAAGACTGCAAGGGGACAGTAGAAAAAAGTAGATCAGGCTAAAATTGTCTGATGTTTTATTAACAATAGGTTGTAATTCTACATTCACAGTTTCTTCTAACCGTTTTAGAAACGGTTTAAGAAACTTAATACCCACATAGATGTACTTGCAAATGGTGTTAGTTAAGTAGACCCATACTATGACCTATTGTATTCTGAGTTGAAGGGACTATATCGCCAAACTTTTTTTGCATTAATTAAAACCAGTTGGTAAAACATTTTCCATTTTTCCAATGTTTTTGTTTTCTGATTGTAGATTTTTTTTTATTCTGCTGTCTGTGCATGACTATGGGGGCTGGCATCTTTCCTGAGCTACATTTAAAGGAATTAAGAGAATTTAGACCTGCTTTACAGCTGCCTCATGGGCCATTCACACAATGGACAGTAGGGGACCCATTGATTTTGTATAGGAGACTATTCTAGACATTCTCGGTGACCTCTGCAGAGGTCACTTTGCAGGGAGGGACAGTATAAAGTTATATCGAATACCTCTTATAAATGGTGGTTCCTGTGCTCTCTACATAGAGGTGTTTTACCTTTCAGTTTAAGCCTACCTGTGATGTTAAAGTATTTTTACATGGGCCGATAATCATTTGGATCCCCGTGATCCAGTGAGAATCTGAACAATTATCGTTCAGTGTAAATGCATGCACCGACTGAACAACAAGCGAGAAGTCGTTCACTTCTTGTTCATCGTTCAGTTTCTGCATGCAAAAAAACAAATGACGGATCAGCCCGCGTAAACAGGCAGTTGTTCATTTATGCCTGTTTACTGTGCATAGAGGCGGTCTGCAACAATCCCTGGCCCCCTCTACCTCAATTCACTAGCGATAATCTTTCCTGTGTAAAAGCACAGGAGTGTTTATCGCTGGGACAACCTGTCTTGGGGTGCAGATCCCGTGTAAAAGCACCTTTAGTGGGATGACTGCTGCAAAGCTTTCTCACAAGTAGGGATTGCCCAAAATGGATGACAGCGTTAAAGAGACATAATAGGAGTATAATTGTTACTTCACATCAGCCGTGTATGAAATGATTTATGTTACACAATATTGTCTACATTTTGCAGGAACATGGTTGTGGCTCTTAAAGAGCTATCTATACGAGGAGATTTCAGGACAACAGTAGAATACCTCATCAAATTACTGGAGACCGAGAGCTTCCAAAACAATGATATTGACACTGGCTGGCTCGATCATCTCATTGCAGAAAAAGTCCGGGTAAAGACACTTTTTTTTTTTCTTTTCCATAAAAAGTTTTGTGATCTTTTAATTTGTAACGGTGATCATATATGATTGATTTGAGAGCGATCACCTGACTCATTGGGGGGTGGGGGGAATTCTTGGGCATTTTACAGTCCACTATGCTGAGTCAAGGAGTTTGACCACAGCTTTTCTTCCTCTCCCCATTGATAATGACTCCCAACACTTGGCTGAGCCTATCATGTATGTGTATAGGGGAGTCAAAAGGGAGAGATGTTTGGACAGCTAGCTTAAAATAGTTGTCCAGTGTGTTTCCCTGGCTATACCTGGACCGCCCAGAGTACTCAGTATGGGATAGAAAACGAGCAGAAGTAATGTGTAGGACGGTACATATTTAGGAAACCGAAGTCCCGACCCTAGTTCCCCCTACCGTCTTTCTCAGTTTTACTAGTCCTAATCTTGGTCCAACATTCCCCTCAAAAGTAGAGAAAGAAGAACTAGGGAGCAACAGAAATACCTGTTAGATTTCCTGTAAACGGAACCTTGTGTGGAAATTAACTGTTCAATTGTTTTGTTTTTATTGTGAAACTTTTTTATTGCATCCCCTACAAGGGGAAATTTATAGCTGATCAGCATGTAATAATTCATTTTTTTTCCCCTCAATAAAATCAGTTGAAAGTAAAATAGTTGTGACAGTGGGGGGAACAAATCTAACATCGTGGCCTGTGTTAAGACAATAAGCTTATACTCCTTGATGTCACAGGCTCTCCGGTTCTCTGCTGCTACGGTCTTCATCCGCTTTTTGGTAGATTGGTCACATGCTGTCTAAGCACATGACCGCTGTGGCTAATCACTGGCTTCAGCATTACCAGGATTGAGAACAGGAACTAGTGGTGTTCAGTTGGGGGTTTATAACATAATCAGAAGTCCTGGGAAATCTGAATATTTATTATGCTTAAAATTAATATTGCTCAAGTCTTCAGACTAAAAACACTAGCTAGGAGCCATTGACTTCTGAACTGAAAATGTCAGGAACCAAATGAAATTTCTAGTCGCTATACACATCCAGAGAGTCCCCAGTGTAATATACACAGATAATCCGAAGCTCTCCATCCAGAGTGAAGCGCCTCCAAGTATAACATACAGTATACAGTGCTGTGCCCTGGTATACACATCCGGAGCATACGCTCATTAACAGGAGCTGTACCCCCCCTCACATCTCTTCCGGTCCTAATCACATTAGCAGGAGCCGTGCAGCGCCCCTTCAGGACAGGAGATGCTATCTCAGCTTGGCTCAAGATGCTCTTTTGGGAGTACAATGAGGAGGAGGACACATACTCCCTGCCTTCCACAACGTATTTCTTACTATAATCTCTGCCCCCAGCATGTACCTCCTTATAATCTCTGCCCCCAGCATGTACCTCCTTATAATCTCTGCCCCCAGCATGTACCTCCTTATAATCTCTGCCCCCAGCATGTACCTCCTTATAATCTCTGCCCCCAGCATGTACCTCACTATACTCCCTGCCCCCAGCATGTACCTCACTATACTCCCTGCCCCCAGCATGTACCTCCTTATACTCCCTGCCCCCAGCATGTACCTCCTTATACTCCCTGCCCCCAGCATGTACCTCCTTATAATCTCTGCCCCCAGCATGTACCTCCTTATAATCTCTGCCCCCAGCATGTACCTCCTTATAATCTCTGCCCCCAGCATGTACCTCCTTATAATCTCTGCCCCCAGCATGTACCTCCTTATAATCTCTGCCCCCAAGTAATATACCACCATTGCTATGACTGCATTGTGTAATAAAAGTTTTTAAAGTGACTGTCCTGATGTCAAGGCTGAATAACTAAATTCAACCATGGTATTCTTTCTCCTTTAAGCTTGTGCAGGTGGCTATCCCCATACTAGTCATGCCTACAGACAACTGCTTCTCCTTGGTAGTATAGAGCAAGCAGTAGTTTGAGGTTCTGCTTAAGCCTGTATTTAGTTGATACAGTCCAAGTGAAAAGAGTTTGCCAGCAAACCTCATGGTTTCACTCTTTCTCACCTGCCAATGTCTTTGTATGATTGTCACAAAGTGATTGTCCAGTTAGGGGATTGCACGCTTTCTGGAGGATTGTGGTGAGGAGTACGGAGAAACTTGTTAAAGTTTTACTTTCTATGTCTTTCTAAGGCCGAGAAACCGGACACGATGCTTGGAGTGATCTGTGGCGCTCTCAATGTGGCTGATGCCTTGTTTCAAACCTGTATGAATGAGTTCCTTCACTCATTAGAAAGGTAAAGTATTGTGGTTATATGTATTTTCTTGTGTTCCACAGGGAACGTAGATCATTGGTCAGATTTATTCTTCACCATTTTCAAGCTCTCAACAAGCGGCCTCAATTGTCTTCTACATCTCCCGTTCGCAGCGATCAGCTGTATAACAGCCGGGCGCTCCGAGCAGAGAACAGCTGGATGCAGAAGACAAGCGCCCTCGCTTGTCTTCTACATCCCCCGCTCGGAGCGCAAAGTGATCAGTCAACGTTTGAGCGATCGCATTGCGCTGTAAAGACCTCTTTTGAGCGATAATCGTTGTGTCTAAACCAGGCTTAAGTTTACAGTAAATGGCTGTTAAATTTTTTTTTTACTCCCCTCCTGATACTATTTTTAGATGTCCCATGAATGAAAAAAGAGGATTTTTTTTTAATCTTACCTGTCTGTTAAATCCCTTTCTTGGTGGATTGATTAAGGTATACAACACCCACCTTATTCTTTTAGTTCTGGGCTTTACTAATTTATTGGACGGGGGTCCGCTTCTTCTTGGCTCTAACTCGACTTCTCAAGCGTTTTTGTTTTAGCTTTACCCTTCTTTATTTATTTATTCTTTTTGCTGATGCTACTGCTTAGTCTGCAGGAGCAGCTGACATTTCAGCTTGGTATCTGCCTCCTGGTGGCAGTAACGTATACCAACAGACTTCTGCGTCCTTGAATGAACTTGTCAAAAAGGGGATTATAAAGCTCAATAACGCAAAAAAAAATCCTTTTATTGTGCTTGATGCACGCCTACCATTGGCACCACGAATTGTGAACTAAAACCTCTTCTGCAGCAAAAGCATACCGTATATACCGGCGTATAAGACGACTTTTGAACCCCGAAAAATCTGCTCTGCAGTCGGGGGTCGTCTTATGCGCCGGTAATACAAAAAAAAAAAAGTGTAAAAAAAAAAATTTTTTTTACTCGCCTCCCACGGCGTCCTGTCGCGCTCCGGCAGGCTGTCGCTCGCTCCGGCAGGCTGTCGCTCGCTCCTCGTCCCCGCCGCAGCATAGCTTTCTGAATGCGGGGCTTGAAATCCCCGCTTCCAGAAAGCTAAGACACACGCCGGCAGCCATGACAGCATTGAATGGCTGTGATTGGCTAAAGCACACGTGGCTTCAGCCAATCACACTATTCAATGACATCATTGAATGGCTGTGATTGGCTGAAGGCGCACGTGTTAGCAATCACACCCATTCAATGATGTCATTGAATAGTGTGATTGGCTGAAGCCACGTGTGCTTTAGCCAATCACAGCCATTCAATGATGTCATGGCTGCCGGCGTGTGTATTAGCTTTCTGGAAGCGGGGATTTCAAGCCCCGCATTCAGAAAGCTATGCTGCGCCGGGGACGAGGAGCGAGTGACAGCCTGCCAGAGCGAGCGACATCCCGCCGGAGCGCGACAGGACGCCGGGGGAGGTGAGTAATAAATTTATTTTTTTTTCTCCACTGAATACCGGCGTATAAGGTGACAGTTGGGGGGTCGTCTTATACGCCCCGTCGCCTTATACGCCGGTATATACGGTATATTCTTTCCATTTCAAAGGTTACATCCCCCAGTCCTGTTTAGAATTTCCCTATCTAGTATGTATAGATGTGTAGGGAAGTTGTTTTATAGGCTTTTATTCTTAAATGCCTTCTGCTAATATTCTACTATTACTTTTCAGAGGTCAAGTACTTCCTGCAGCCACACTACTTAACATTGTGGATGTTGAGCTTATCTCTGAGAGTGTGAAGTTCACTCTGAAGGTAAACTTATCTTTGTTTTGTTTTTTGATTTTCTTTGAATGCTACGATTTGATTTATATAGAATCTTCAGTGGTTCCCGGCAGTCTTTGTTTATGTTTGCTGCAGCAAAGACAAGTCCGTACACTCATATGTCCACTGAAGCCAATCACTGGCCTCCATGGCACACGTTATTGCTCCAACAAAGTACAAACTTTAGCTAGAACACTAATTGTATATCACTAAAGCCCCTTTTACACCGGCCGAAAGTTTTTCAACGACTGCACGAGTGCTGACGTCCCTGCTAAGGTCGTTAGCAGTGATGAGTGAGCATACTCGCTAAGGGCAATTGCTCGAGCGAGTATTCCCCTTAGCGAGTACCTGCCCGCTCGAGAGAAAAGGTTCGGCTGCTGGAGGCGGGCAGGGAGCGGCGGGGGAGAGCGGGGAGGAACGGAGGGGAGATCTCTCTCTCCCCCTCTCTCCACCACCCGCTCCCCCTGCTCACTGCCGCAACTCACCTGTCACCCGCGCCGGCAGCCGAACATTTTCTCTCGAGCGGGCAGGTACTCTCTAAGGGCAATGCTCGCTCGAGCAATTGCCCTTAGCGAGTATGCTCGCTCATCTCTAGTCGTTAGTGCTCGTGCAGTGCTTTCAAATTTAAAGTCCTGCCGGGGGCTCGCGGGCTTCTCGTCCTGCAGGTATAAAAAAAAAAATCTTTTTTGCAATGCAGTATGATCGGAGCCTGAGGCAGTAGTGATTAGGATTAAGGCCTGTGGGATTATTGTTAAATGGAACCTAAATTTTGTCTTAATTTTTTTTAATGTAGCATGGAAAAACCATAGAAACAGTTATTGTTGAATGCAGAGTCCTTTATTTATATTGTACGTTCATCAATGTGTCGCTCTAATGCAGGTTGCCCGACAGTCTCTTACTACCTATGTGATCATCATGAATAACTCGAACATAGAGATAGACGTACATCGTTTGAGTGATGGTGGTTTGCTGCTGTCTTATGATGGGAATAGCTACACCACCTATATGAAAGAAGAGGTAGATCGGTAAGTTTGTGTCTGTCACTTTGCTTTTGCTGCAATTTGCCTTAACCCCTTGGCACCACAGCCAGTTTTCATTTTATTATTGTTGCTTTTTCATACTCTTGTCCCAAGGGGCATATTTCTTTGTTTTTGGACAAGTTTTTTTTTTTTTTAAAAAGAATGGTACCACTTAATGTACCTTCTTATAAGGCACTGATAAACTTTTAAAATGTTTTTTGTGGAAAGGAGGTTTGAAAAAAAATATGCAATTCCATCATTTGTATTTTGGGTTCCTTTTTTATGGTGATTATGGTGTGGTCAAAATAATCATGTTAACTGTATTCTGTGGGTCAGTATGATTACAGCTAACAGTTAATGCCAGGTTTATAAAGTCTGTTATGTGTTACTAGTTTCACAAAATAGCCTTGAAAAATGTATTTTGTTTTACCATATTCTGAGGCTCATCATTTTTTATTTTTCCATCTATGGGGCTGTGTGAGGCCTTGTTTTGAGCAGAGCAAGCCGTAGTACTGTTATTTTTGGGTACATACAACTTAAAAATTATTTTTACTTCATTTTTTGAAGGGCAAAATGACAAATAAAAACATCAATGTTAACGTATATTTTTTATGATATTCAATGTATGAGTTAAATAATGCAGTGTTTTAATAGTTTGGACCATATGTATGGTGATACCAGTAATATATTCTGGGTTTTTTTTTGGTCGTCTTTTTTTCTTCTTGCGACCAATGTGAAAAGATAGAGGCTTAAACCTCAGGATTCTTGTTCGCTCTTTCAGTTGTTTGACCGCGTTTAAACTGAACAATTAGCATTTAGTTTCTCTTGTCTGCACGGTAATCATTCCATCTAAACTGGGCCTTAAATAGCACAATTGCTATTGATCGTGTCATTTAAGGAGTATAATAGCCAGTATCAGAGTTATCCCCAATCCTGCGGTGCTAGAGGTAACTACCCTGTTTCCCTGAAAATAAGACAATGTCTTATATTAATTTTTGCTCCAAAAGCTTTTACTTGTATAGCTGCCTGGACACTATTTAAATTGACTTTTTTTTAACTGTAACTTGGGTGTATTTTTGGAGTAGGAATTATATTTCAAGCATCCTCAAAAATCTTGAAAAATCATGCTATGGCTTATTTTCAGGGGAACGGGGTATCAGCTGTACAGCACAGCTCACACACTCCATATAAGAAGCTGTCTCAGTTCTTCTTTCTTCCCCACACTCCATGCTGCTGCTAGGGACGTAGAGTACATATCCACCACTAGTCTGTCTTCTGTTGAACATCTCCCATAATTTCTCGCAGGCTCAAAGTCTACATTGTTGTGCATCTTTGAAAGTGTGTCATTTGCACCAAACTTTGTAACCATTTGATGTGAGAAAGGTTTAGGCCATGTTCACACCATTTGGATTTGCCATAGGAAAATCTGACATGGCTTTTCTAGAAAGTCTGCAGTAGAAATCCACAGTTGCAACTTGCTGTTTGGATGGAAATTGGCAAGGGTGTAACTATAGGGGGTGCAGGGTATGCGGTTGCACCTGGGCCCAGAGCCTTAGGGAGCCCCTAAGGCCTCTCTTCTCCATATTGGGAGCCCAGTACTATGAATAAAGCATTATAGTTGGGGGCCCTGTTACAGATTTTGCATCAGGGCCCAGAAGCTTCAAGTTACGCCTCTGGTCCAGCGGCATGTTTTATTATTCTGCACAGATTTTATTTTTGCAGAACACGTGAATAAGGGTATAAAATGCTCCATTCACATGCATTACCCGCAGAATATTGGCAGATTCTGTCAGGACTTGGATGTGGAATCTTCACCTAAATTCTGATAAAATCGTGAACATGGCCCACCTGTGGTGCTGTATTCTAGGAATATCACTAAACTGATAAGAATATGTCTTAGGATAAGCTCACTTAATTATTCAACTTTTTATGTAGATTACAATGATATAAAAACAGTGTAAAACGGATAAAATCTGCATTAAATATTGCTGTGAAAATGTTCTATACGTTCACGGATCAGTGTGTGATTTAGGAGTTCAGTTTTGTTCTCATGAACAAATGTTTGTCAATTTGCTGTTCTTTTGCAGCTACCGCGTCACAATTGGTAACAAAACCTGTGTTTTTGAAAAGGAAAAAGACCCCACTGTGCTGAGATCCCCCTCTACTGGCAAATTGCTTCAGTATATGGTAGAGGACGCATCACATGTCAATGCAGGAGACTGCTTTGCAGAGATAGAGGTATTTTTCTACAAGACATTCCTTTTTTTACTGAGTTTGTTTTTATTTGACCAAGGATATAGAAATAGCCAGTGATTATATCCAGCAGATGATGTAGGTGGCAAACCAAATATATGGAAATATGCAAGGCGACCTTGTTTTTGTGCTCCATTCATGTACTGTAAATGTTTGTGTGGCTGAATGTATCAATGGAATTTTTGCAGGTAATGAAGATGGTCATGACATTAATAGTACAGGAGGCTGGGCACATTCACTACGTGAAGCGTCCTGGAGTTGTTCTAGAATCTGGATGTGTCATGGCCCGTATTGATTTGGATGATCCATCAAAAGTCCACGAAGTAAGTAATAAGTACTTTGATATGTTTCTTTGCATGTATGGATATATTACATTGTACCTAACGTATCCGATGACTTTTCAGAATAACCTGTCGTATGTGCTCATGAGGAATAGCACTACATTTAGCCATTATATGACGTGTAACCAGTATTTTTCCCCTTTGTAGCATGTACATCTGCTTCTCAATCCTATTGGGACTAGTGGGAGGAGCCTGCTGTATGCAGTGTGTGTGCTGTGTTCTATAGACTGTGCACAGAGAACTACAGATTCTGTCTCTAAATGTCTGTAACGCACACAAAAAATCAAGGTGTAGTTTTAGTATACAGCAAGAGTGAGCAATGGAGAAGTGATTTTTGTAGCTAAAACAAATGGAGTAAAAAGTAGTTTGCCGATAGTGTCTGTGTGAGTCTCCTCCTTCTATCCCTTGTAGCCAGCACATTAGGGATTTCTTGTCTGTGATTGGTGGACATAGCAAAGACCTTGGGTATAGTTGCTGCCACTAGGAGGCGGATAGTAAGCAGCTATACTCTTCTTGCAGACATGAAGCTTATTAGTTTTAGCTTGGTGTCTGTAGGAGGCAGACCATTTACATTGCAGGTCTTGCTTTTTTATGTTAGTTTACTTTTCTTCTTACTCCTTTTTCCTTGGGAATACAGGATTGGCATTAGATCAACTTGTACCCCCGGAGGAGGGGGAAATAAACAGAAAGGTTTTCTTCCTTGGTTTGAGAAGAAAAGGAGGCACGGATATGGGCCCTAACTAATCTGTGACCCACCAGCGACAGTATTCCCTCCCTCTCTTCCTCTATTTATGTCAGGCTTCCAGTTCAGGGTGCTCACTTCCTCACCAAGGACAGGAGAAACAGTAGAGGGGGGGGGGGGGGGGAGGGAAGGGGCACTGCTGGACCTTGGGAGCCCAGAGGGACCACCTCCCATCGAATGAGTGAGTATATTCTTAGAGTGATTATGTGCCCCTCTCATTCCCTTCCCTTTCAGTGAGCCACATTTCGGGGCTGAATCCAGCGCAGGCCGTATGGACAGCCTTCACACAACATGCAGGTCCCCAAGATGTCTTCCCATGTCTCCTAAGTCAGCAGCATTGGACTCCTTTCCTCTTTTGGAGGGGCTCTCATACCTAGGGACGACAGGAAGTGGAGGGACTTAAATCCAGCCACCAGCTCCATTCCGTGACCTTCTGGAGGGCCAGTCAGCGTATTCTGGTCTTCCCTTGTGTCCGATTGTGGCATGCTTCAGAAACACAGGAACTTACGTTTTTTTCCTTGCCACTTTGAAGAGCTAGCTCCTGGCTTGAGACCTAGCTGCATCCTCCAGGGACGGGCCTTCCGGTGGCCAACTTCACATCACTTCCGCGGAAAAGTGTGAGCATCAACCCCCACCTTCCAGTTACAGCCTTCTGCACCATATTGCTTGGATTTTACTGGATGCATCTTGGTTCCGCTTCTGCCACCGGCTTCCCGGGCATTCTGTGCTGATGTGCACCAGCTATCTGAAACTGAGATAGAAAGGCAAAAGCAGAACCTCCTGTAGTTCTTGCCACCAACCAAGCCACGTTTTCTGTCACATGCGGTTTTGGACCTTACCAAAGTATTGAATTCTATCCCAGACGCGTTAGGCAGAAACGTTCTGCCGGTTCTCCATTGACATGTTGGACTGTGAGAATTCCTCCTCTGTTGATTTAATGCATGGTAGACCCTGCAAGCTTGTTGGTCGTTCAGATCTAGGCTGTCCTCTGAGTCCCTGGCATCATCCTCTTCTCTGCTTCCCCTAGAAATTCATTCAGATAGCTCCTTCAAGAATGATGGCCGTTCAGAGGGCAATATTTCCGATGTGGACTCCAATCTCGATGAGGAACAGTCATGTAAACTTTCCTCAATGATGGATCCAAGCGTCCCAACCGGTAGGGACTGCTCTGGAACATCCCAAGTTCTTTGCTGTGTCCCCCAATGATATGGATGAGAAATAAGATTTTTGTACGTACTGTAAAGACTTTCTTGTCATAGTCATTGGAGGATACGGAAAAGAGCTTGGGTATACCTGCTGCTATTAGGAGGCAGACCCTAAGCAAAAAAAAGTATTAGCTCTTCCTACAAGCTATAACCCTTGTACATTCCCCAAACTGCTCATTTTGTATGCAAGCAGTAGGAAAAGCAGAGCAAAAACCTAAAACGGCCTGGAACAGAACTATTCAAAAACCATGACACCATGTGTAAATTCTGAGGGAATACTGTAAAGTGGAAAGTAGAGACCAGTGATACAGAAGGACTAGCTTTGAGTGGGTGCTATGTCTCCCAATGAATGTGACAAGAAATAGATTTACAATAAGTACAAAAAACTTAATGTTTTTTTTTTTTTGTGCTGCAAAAAATATTTTAGGTTAATCGCTAGTTATCAAATTGACTATCATATAAGTTGTTTGATAACTTAGTGACCCTTTACCTGTTACCTGTCCATTACTTCAGAGTTTTTTGTAAAGTTATTTTTGAACACGTAACTTTGTGTTGATACAAATAGCACGAAGTCCTTTTTTTCCAGAGTTTTTTTTTCGATGGGGTTCTTTTATTCTCATTCTGTTTTGACATTTAGGCAGAACTATACACTGGAAGCCTCCTCCCTCAGCAGACCCTGCCTATCATTGGCGAGAAGCTACATCAGGTATTCCACAATGTGCTTGAGAATCTGAACAATGTGATGAATGGATACTGTTTGCCGGAGCCATACTTCACTACTAAGGTTAGTTTATGAATTTACTTTAATGAGGCCTACATCTCAAATACAAATGCAGTTTGATGAAGGATAATATTATAAAATTGATTGTCCTGCTTATTACGCCTTTAATGTATCCCTGAACGCTTTCATTTAAGATAAAAGAATGGGTGCATAAGTTGATGAAGACGCTGCGGGATCCTTCCCTTCCTCTACTAGAGCTGCAGGAGATTATGACAAGTGTATCCACAAGGATTCCACCCACTGTAGAGAAAGCTATACGTAAAGTCATGGCTCAGTACGCCAGCAACATCACCTCTGTCTTGTGCCAGTTCCCTAGCCAACAGGTATGGATGGGCTCGTATTTACTTGTGTGATCTGCTGGGCAATTGCAAACAAAAAAGTCATATGATTGTGATGTGTGATAAAGCGAATGATGACTTAAACTTTAATATTTATGTTCTTTTAACTGTTTAATGGGATATTACCTGCTGTCTTTTCAGATTGCCAATATCCTGGATAGCTATGCTGCCACTCTGCAGAGGAAAGCAGACAGGGAGGTGTTTTTTATGAACACTCAAAGTATTGTGCAGCTTGTGCAAAGGTAAAAGTATTATGACTTCTGGAATTTACCAAGTGAGGCATTGCTAAATGGCTAACCAGGCCCATGCATTGTGTAGCACAGTTTTGTAAATATATAGGTTCTTTTTATCACGATGGCCAACAAATATTCTCAAAAACGTGAATTCCTAACTGCTAAGCAACTGCCAGAGCCTATTGGATTAAGCTCATCCTATACCAGTAGTATAAAACACATGGCCTTAAGTGTGTATTTCCTTCTCAGCCCATCATAGTGTTGATGGCAATACTATTATTGTGTGGCTTGGCTGGAAGTTCGGTAACAGCCAGGCGGGCTGCACTACACTGTTTACTTAATTTCTATAGAAGTGAATGAGTGACAGAAACCGTGAAGCCTGACATGTTAAGCACGTAGTTTACTGTGCTATTCTGTTTTCTCATCTGCCATTACTTTTTATGGGCGTTATGAAAACTGCGTAAGACAGTCAGCTCGGTTGTTTCCTTAACTCACTCCTGGCCACTGCATACTGTCGGGTCGGAAGAAGGCAGATATCCAGATTGATGCAAGTCCCAGAGATGAGACCAGTATCTAGCAGACTCTTGTGGCATATCCTATAGATATGCATAAAAGTTTTATGGGAATACCCCTTTTAATATAAAATGTTCAAAAAATGTTAGTTTGTTCTTTATTCAGGCTCCTTTTTTTAATAAAACAACTTTCATTTACCATATTAGACTATTAGGTGTAGCATAGCCTTACTATAAACCTTTTTTTCCTTATAAATAGGTACCGTAGTGGAATTCGTGGTTATATGAAGTCAGTAGTACTTGATTTATTAAGAAGATACCTACAGGTTGAAACCCAATTCCAATATGGTGAGCGTTGCATTTTCATCCTTATTGGCTCCGTGTGAAAATAATATATACTTCATATGAACAGGTTAAGAAATAATATAAATTTCTATGTCATTGAGGGGCACAGAAGACCTTTGGGGGGTATAGATCCTGCCACTAGGAGCCAGGCAGTAAGTAAAGAAAGTGTCCCTCCTACCAGCTATACCCCTCCTACAAGCACTGAACTAAATCTGCTTTAGCTTAGTGTCCATAGGAGGCAGACCTATCAACGTTTTCAGGTCTTCTCAGCTTTTATTAGTTTAGTTTTATTTTTCCTTTCTAGGTGGGAATCTGGGATAAGCTAACTTCCCTGATTATAACCAAGTTTGGAGGGCGAACTGTGCTGCACTAGTCGCACTGTTACTCTCTCTTCCAAGAAGGCAATTAGCCACTCTGCTTACCGCCAACAATGGGGTCACCCGCTGTTCCTAAGTGCTACACCCATCCCAGCGTACTCTCCCTATGGGGTGTAAAATACTGTAGGGGTAACCCTGCTGGTACTTCCGGGGAGCCAAAGAGAATGAAGATGAGTTGAGTAAACAGAATTAGTCAAGTATGTTGCCATATGTCTCTTCCCTCCACCATCAACATCATCTTCTATCCACGAATACTAATATATATTTTAGGACACCCCTCACCCTCTCCTTCCCGATACCTGTCCTCCCACTCTATTTGACCTGCTCGAGCCCCACCATGGGAGTCTTTCTTCTTTCCTTCCTTCCACCCTCACCGGTGATCGGTGAACGCCTTTGCAAAGGGCCTGTAATGCATGCTCATGCGAGTGTCTCAATGGCCTCTCTGATGCTAGAATTATTGCAGCAACCTTATTGGTAACTTTAGACCCGGCTTCAGGCCTGTACAGGCTGCAAGTCTCAGAGGCAGGACTTCCGATGCATACGCTCAGGGAAGGGTCCTCTGCTTCTTCCTTCCCAGCACACCTCTTCTGACTATAGGGAAAGCTTCTGGTTGAAGTATCATGCTTCAGTGGCTCCTACTCCTCTGGCCCATTCTACTTCCTGTGAACAATAGCAAGCTAGCCAATCCTCAACTTGCTGGGTCCTCAAGCCTGCAGTCCCACAGCTCGCAGCCCTTTAGTACACTTGGCAGCATTCAGCACCTCTGCATTTCTCTAAGTGCCATACACCTCCAGGTAAGCACTCTCCCTGACACCTAATGCCTTCTTTTTTATTTATCCATATTAGGTTAGAGCAGTTCAGGCTTCAAGTCGGGTCTAATTAACTCAGACAAAGTTGATAATTTCTCCTCCAGCATGCACTGATTTCCAAAAATGCCTGACAACGTACCTCCTGCCTTAGTTCACCTCGCTCAGTTCCTACTAGGTTTTTATTTTGAGTGGGCATGTTACTTGCGGTTTCTGACGTTCCCTTTGTCATCTGCAATACTTTTGTGGAGCTAAGCTCTTAGCAAGTAGACCATGGGACACCACTATGAATTTTCCATAGGCGCACATGACCCCCTTTGATAGGCGAAGTAATGTTAGCACCACGAATCCCCAGCATCAGTCATGCCTGCTCAGTATTGGAAAGCTTGTCCACCGCTTCATCCTCATCCATCCAAGTATGGATGTCAATGCTAATATTCTGCATCTCCCATTACTACGTAGTATTGTCAAACCTTGACCTGACAGCTCTGCCTTGGGAGGAGAGTAATCACTGCTAGTCCCCGAACATCTCACATGGCTATGTAGTTAGAATAAGCAGCAGCCATTGTTATTACCTAACCACACTGTCATGACCGCTACCAGACAGCTCATTTCCTCCCTCCATAGAGCAGGTTAGCATAAGCCTACTAGACTCTGACGACTCGCTCTGTCACATCCCCCATACAGTTGCCTCTACCTCTCCCATGATGGAATCTTTACGTTACGGTTAATCACAGTACCAGTAACTCTTCAAGTATCCGCCTTCTCATTCCCAGTTATGTATGGCAGATTACTCTCCCCTTTCAGGCTGTGTTTCTAATGTTGTAACTGCTCAGCACTAGCACTGATCATATATCCTTTCTTTTCCCCATAAATTGCATATCACTCTACACTAGATTCTAAGGAATCTTGGTAACATCAGTCAGGGATGCATAATGCAATGAGACACCCTGATGTAAAGTTCAGTGCTGGTTTCTTTCAGATAGGGCACACTTGTTATATACTCACTCCCCTCGGAGTCCACCCCTTAAAAATATAAACTAAAAATTCCATGCGATATATGAGCTGTGGGTATCTAAGACTCAGACAACCCCATCCTTCTCCCAATATCTCACACTCCTCTTCTAGGAGATGTCCCAATAGAATATACACTAGGAACATCCTGAACCTTATTCAACCCTGCTGCAATTTACCCTCCAAGGGGACTATTGTCCCTCTAAAGAGATCCCGGCCATTCCCCTCTATTGTTCCGGGAGAGATCCCATGAGAATCCTGCCTTGGGATCATCATCTACTCTCTTTCGGTACCCCTCTGTCTTCAGACACCAGTTTATGTAGTTCGTTCTCTACTTGGCTTAGTTGGCTTACCTAGCCAACTGGGCACACGCATAATAATAATGAAAAAAAAACACATTGCTTCAGCCAGGTCAGTGGCATTCGACGTACTGTGGCATACTTAGTTCTAAGTTACAGCTCTCCTGCCCTACTATATCTAGCCGGATGGCTAGCATCATCTGTAAAGAACAAAGCAGTCCAGTGTGTGGCTCCAGCTATTGTGGAGAAGGTCAAGATGGAATCTCTTTTTCACCGCTGATTCACCCATGCTCGTAGTTTGCCTTTTTGGTCAATCACAAACTGGAGAACGCACAGTGCTTTTGTCTTTTACCTTTCTAGCCTGTTCTTTAGCCCTTTTTGGATTGAGTATGTATCCCCCAGCTTTTACACAAATCGGTGCAATAAAAAGAGAGATTGTAAGCTCGCCTCTTTCAATGGGCTTTAAATCCACTGCCTCTTTGGAAGTGCACAGGTAACTCTGGTGAGCTGCAAGTCCCAGCAGCGAGGAAATTTCTCCATAACAAACGAATAAGTCGGGTTTCTCAGTGCAAAAAGTTTTTCTTCCTTTATTATTTTCTTTTATCACATGGTGGGACACACAGATAAAACCTCTGTTAATCTGTGAGAAGGGCCGTTTTTCGGGCGAAACGCATCTAGTGGTTTTATCTGTGTGTCCCACCATGTGATAAAAGAAAATAATAAACGAAGAAAAACTTTTTGCACTGAGAAACCCGGCCTATTTGTTTGTTATGGAGCTACACAAATCAGTTGTCCTAGGCAAGCATGGCTTTGACTGTACCTTCGGCTGGCTAGATTGTCCATATCTGTTTTCAGCTTGGCGTACATATCAAAGGACAAGGACAACACCTTTATTTATACCACCATACTACATTTGCATGTGATTTCTTGATTATCAGTAACTTCTTTGCCTGTTTAGAGATTGTGAAAGCTGGAAAACATTCCTATCATGATGTCCTTCCGAAAGTGTTACTTGACAGCCACCGGTGGACCAGTTGCTTACCCACTGGAAACCTCAGACTGACGACACCACCTTTTTCTTTGTCTCACATCTTGGGGGCTGCTTTTGAACATCCCAAGGTCTCCTGTGTCCCCCAGTGTCATGGGCAAGAAAACGGGACTTTCTGTAAAATCCCTTACTCGTCACATTCATTGGTGGACACAGCATCGACCTGGTTGGTTGTTCTTTGTTAGCTCTGGTGGACGTTTCTATGCTACCCAATGAATGTGACAAGAAACGAATATTTTTGGTATAACTTACCGTAAAATCTCTTTCTCGTCACGTTCATTGGGGGACACAGCCAGACCATGGGATATAGCCACTGCCACTAGGAGGCGACACTAAGCAAAAGTGTTAGCTCCTCCCACCAGGCTATATCACCCCTGCAGGCACTCAGTTAATTAGTTTGTATGCAAGCAGTAGGAACAGCCAGTGGGAGTACACAAAAAATTATTTACACTTTAACGTAAACCAAGGAAAGACATACCAGTCTTCTGTATATATATCTCGTCATCTGTGACCTGAGACCAAAGGGCTCCGCCCTGCTACAAAGAAATTAATCCTTGGGAGGGTGCTGTGTCCCCCAATGAACGTGACGAGAAAGAGATTTTACGGTAAGTTATACCAAAAATATTCGTTTCTCGTCCGTATCATTGGGGGACCCAGCCAGACCATGGGACGTACAAAAGCAGTCCTGGAAATAAAAGGGTGGGAATTCCCAGAAAAAAAGGTCCCAGTAGTCAGGGGGCTGCCGCCTGTAGAACCCTTCTACCCAGGGCAGCATCTGCTGACACATATGTGTGGACCGTATAGAATTTTGCAAATGTATGCAGGGACGCCAAAGTGGCTGCCCTACATACCTGTAATGCTGAGGCTCCATGCTGAACCGCCCAGGAAGCCTCCACTGCCCCTTGTAGAGTGGGCCGCTATCCGGAATGTTTGCTAGTGAGAAAACGCATGAGATGTATATGGCGGTCTTCACACCAGCTAAAAAAAAACGTCTCCATACGCGATAATAAATTCTCGAGGATGTCGGCTTCCTGGCTTGGACCATAATTCGGATAACTGCTTCCGAAAATACCCGTCTTTTTTTTCCCCCCAATATCGTGGTCTCAACGGCCAGGCCGTCAAACGAAATGACTTTGGATTCGGGTGGAAGATTGGTCCTTGTGATAGTAGGTCCTCCCGTTCTGGGAGTGGCCACGGAGCGTCGGCCAACATTTCAATTATGTCTGGATACCATGCTCGCCTCGGCCAATCCGGAGCGACCAGGATTGCCGGTCCTCCTTCCCTCTTGATCTTCTTTAATATCCTCGGAATGAGTGGAAGAGGAGGAAACACGTATGGTAGTCTGAACCCTGCCCACGAGACCAGTAGGGCGTCCACTGCTACCGCCTGAGGATCTCTTGAGCGTGCCACGAAAGGGAGAACCCTGTAATTTAGTCTGGAAGCCATCATATCTACGTCCGGGGTGCCCCAGCGCTGACATATCGCTTGAAAGACCTCCGGATGCAGCTGCTATTCGCCGGGGTCCACTGTCTTTCGACTGAGAAAATCCGCTACCCAGTTTTCTACCCCCGGGATGTGAACTGCCGATATGGACTGTAGATGTTTCTCCGCCCAGCTGAGTATGCCGGATACCTCTGTCATTGTTCTCGCACTTCTTGTGCCTCCCTGGCGGTTGATGTATGCCACTGCCGTGGCATTGTCTGTCTGGACTTTCACATCCTTTCTGTTGAGCTGTGGATGGAAAAACTGCAGTGCTCGCCGTATGGCTTGCAGCTCCAGGACGTTTATCGGTAGCCTTGCCTCGTCCTGTGACCACCTCCCCTGGGTGGAGTGTCCCTCCAAAGTTCCGCCCCAGCCGTAACAACTGGCGTCCGTGGTCAGTATCCTCCACTGTCCTGGAAACAGTGACCGACCACCTTGGATTCTCCGGAGACTCGTCCACCATCTCAGAGCAAGGCGAACCTTTGGTGTTCTGGAGATTCGCTGGTCTAACGTCCACTGCGACCTGTTCCAGTGTGCCAGAATGAAATGCTGGAACTCCCTGGAATGAAACTGTGCGAATGGTACGGCCTCGAAGGAGGCTACCATCATGCCCAGTACTCTCATGCAATACCTGATGGTCGTTTGCCTCCCCCGAAATAGCGGGCGCACTTTGTTGACCAGTGTTACTGCTTTCGCTTGTGGCAGGCGAATCTGGTGCTTCTTGGTGTTGAACACCATCCCCAGAAATTCCAACTGTTGGGTTGGTACTAGACAGGATTTCTCTTGGTTTATGACCCAACCGAATTCCTCCAAAGTCTGAAGTGTGATTCTCAGGCTCTCTAGATTGCCTTCCTGGTCTGGAGCCTTCACCAGTATGTCGTCCAGGTAAGGGATGGCTATCACCCCCCTTGTATGGAGTAGTGCCATTACCGCTGCCAGCACCTTTGTAAAGACTCTAGGGGGTGTCGAGAGCCCGAATAGCAGCGCTACAAATTGGTAATGGCTCCCCTGGACCTCGAAGCGTAAAAACTGCTGGTGAGAGTCGCGAATTGAAATATGCAGATACGCATCCCTGATATCCACTGACGCCAGGAACTCCCCCGTTCCATAGATGCTATTACCGACTTGAGAGACTCCATCCTGAAATGTCTTGCTTTGACGTAATGATTTAGCCTTCGTAAGTCGAGGACCGGTCTGACTCTGCCATCCTTCTTGGGAACTATGAAGAGATTCGAATAAAAACCCCTTCCGTGCTGACACACCGGCACCACTACTCCCTGCGCCAACAGTTGTTCTATTGCCTGGCGCAGCTGTGT
This sequence comes from Eleutherodactylus coqui, assembly GCF_035609145.1. NCBI lineage: Eukaryota > Metazoa > Chordata > Amphibia > Anura > Eleutherodactylidae > Eleutherodactylus > Eleutherodactylus coqui. Next base: position 179,559,377 of record NC_089841.1, read on the forward strand.
TGCCTTTCCTGGGTCCTTCGGTATCCTGGATCTGATAAAATGCTCCCGTGGAAATGTTGCAAATTCGATGGCGCACCCTCGTGAGACGACCTCCTGTACCCAGGCGTCGGTCACACCGGCTAACCATACATTCTGGAACCCCAAGAGCCTGCCCCCCACCCTGTAAATAGCGGGTGGGGAAAGACCCTCAAACTGATACTCCCGTCCTTGCGCCCCTAGGTGCCTTGGAGCGAGTCTTGGGCAAAACAATCTCTTGTCTGACAGTGATGACACTGCAGATGCTTCCTCCTCCTCCAGACCGCCACTACCCCCCGAAAAACCGTGCGGAGGCTGATCTTGGTCTGCAGCTTGAAGAGTTGAGGAGCATGAGGCCAGTGAGGGATCCGATCTAACCGGCCTCCCTGTATGCAGAGACCGCTTAGAAGCTTCCCTGGACCTATGATACGTCCGGGATGCTTCCCTGGAACCAAGAGGAGCATGAAAAGACTCTCTAGATTGTTGAGACCTAGAAGATCTGGACGACCTTCTGTACCGACAAGACCTGTGAGAAACCCCTTCAGAGCTGCGGGATCTCCGCCTTTTGCGCGACCCTCCCTGAAAACGCTCCGGGGAAGACACCTCTGAATCGGATTCTAATCGGCGCAATATTGCAGCCGACGATCTGGCTAGTCCCGACACTGCTGCGGCCAGTGATCTAGCCCATTCAGGCTCGGTTACCTGCTCTACAGGGGCGGCGGGGGGCACCGGGGTCCCTGGAGCTGATTGCACTGGGTTACAGGCTACACAGCGGAGCTCCGCCTGACCGCTTGGGAACTTAGCGTTGCATAACGTGCACACATAGTATTTCGCCCTCCCCATAGCCTGACTGGAACCCTCTGGTCTAGGGTCAGACATGAAGCAATCCACACCTACAGATAACCGCAAGGGAGTGGTGGGAATAGGGGTAGGGTGTCTCCGTGTACTGCTGAGAGCGAGTACCCGCAGGGGGTAGCAAACACAGGGGAGAGCTGCCTTGGCAGGGCTTACCCCGTCCTGCGGTTGTCTTGGCCCAGCTGGAGCTTCTGGGACCTGGGGGCCTTCTCTGTGGTAAAGACGCTGGAAGCTGCCGCCGCTGGAAGCTGCCGCCGCAGGTGACTGTCGCCGCAGGTGACTGTCGCCGCAGGTGACTGTCGCCGCAGGTGACTGTCGCCGCAGGTGACTGTCGCCGCAGGTGACTGTCGCTGCTGGCGACTGTCGCTGCTGACCGATGGGTGCTGCTGCTGACTGGTGCTGCTGCTGCTGCTGCCGCTGACTGGAGCTTGCTGATTGTAGAACAAACCGCACTGCCAGGAAGTGCTTGCGGTTTGGAGAGAAAAACCTGCCGCAGTAAGTGCCAATGGCAAGAAGTGGAGCTGCTCACTAGTAAGTAGTTCCTTGTAAGAGCTACTGGGAGCGGCCATCTTCCTTGCTGGCCGCCTCCCTGAAAGTCCCGCCCGGCTGGGGTGGGCGTGGCCTGCCCCGGAAGTCCAAACGCATCACAGGAAGTGCTAGGTGCACCACACTAATGCGTCCCCGTGGCCGGCGCCCCGCCCCCCGGGGCGCCGCAGCTCACTCTGCAGCCTGCTCCTTGTCCCACAGCCGTGATCCACTGCCCGCGGCCGCAGCAGTCACCCGCGGTCACCCGCAACCATACATATCTGTGGGCGAGCATCCACCCCCTCCCAGCCTTGGCCGGTAAGCACCCAGCTCCCCCCTTTTCAGCAGTGTCTCTGGATAGAGAGGGGAGAGGGGGAGGGGGGGGGAGGGCATAACCCCATATGCACTGAATTAGGCAGAGGAGAGCGGGGGAGATAGGTAAAGAGAAGGAGTAAATGCACCTGAACTCCTTTCCCCAGGACCTTCCAAGGTGGTTGGGGTCCTCTGAAGGGGTTCCTGGCAGCCGACCGCAGACTTGGAGGGAGGCTTGAAGTTCCGTTCGCTTCTCCCGGATACGCTCCCTTCTCTCCATCTGCGCTCCAGCAGTGTTCCCCCCTGCGCTCGCCGTCCGAGAGGGGCGCTGCTCCAGAGGGGGGAACCCTATTGCTGGCGGGCCAACGACGCCAATGCACATAGGCAGGGTCGTGCCACCTTTTCTTCGCTGGGTAGGGCGCCGCAGAGTGTTGGAGACACCATCTGCCTGCGCCCTCCCCGGGAGTACAGGAAAGCCAGGGAAAAGCCCCGACTCCCCGTATGCCCGCCATAAAGTCCTCCTGGACCTGATATGTCTGCCTCCTTGCTAGACACTAAGCTAAAAACTAATTAGCTGAGTGCCTGCAGGGGTGATATAGCCTGGTGGGAGGAGCTAACACTTTTGCTTAGTGTCGCCTCCTAGTGGCAGTGGCTATATCCCATGGTCTGGCTGGGTCCCCCAATGATACGGACGAGAAAGAGATTTTATGGTGGATAACAAAAATCCTGTTTTCTCCAAGTTGGTGGTTTTCTTTTTTTAAGGTAGAATACATGATTTCTATACATGTTAGTAATAATCCAGCATTCTAACGTCCTTAAACCCTTAATGATCACCGATATGCCTTTTGACAGCCTGCAGCTGCAGGACATATGTAAAGGGAGATTGCGGGGTGATGATCTGTCATACATCGCATCTGCCGGCTGTTTCTTACAGCCGGCACCTGGCGGCAACAGCTCTGATAAGTCATGTGGCTCATTGGAGCTGTTAACCTTTTAAATGCCGCTGTCAATTCTGACAACAGCATTCAAATCCCCCGAACGATGTTCGGGGGCCCTGTACGGCCCCCCGCGAAGCGAAAAAGTAAGAAAAAAAAACAGAAATGCACTTTTTTGGTCACACTGTCTCCAATAAAAAATGCAATAAAAAGCGATCAAAAAGTTGTATGTATTACAAAATTATACCAGCGCAAACTGTCAGCGGAAAAATAAAAAAACTATTGTGTGCATTTATCTCCACTTAGAATTTTTTTTTTTACTATGTTCAGTACATTATATGGTACATTAAATATTACCATTGAAAAATACAACTCGTCCCGCAAAAAACAAGCCCTCATACAGCGACGTCGATGGATAAATAAAGGAGACCTGATTTTTTTAAAAAGGGGGGAGGAAAAAAGAAAAATGAAAACACGAAGCTTGGCCATGAAGGGGTTAAACTGCTTCTGAAAACTGCATCGAGTTACATTCTGAAAGCCTTTTGAGCTCCTATCTCTCGGCACTCCCTGCTGGTTTAAGGTCTGCCATGGTCTTCCTTTGATTTGCTTTTTACAAATAGACACACAGTTTAACATATATGTCCCATAATACTGCAAGAATTTATGATCTATGTCCAAAAATGTATAAGGCCGCTCTCACAGAGGAACGCGGCAAAGCGCCGCGAATTTACTTCCGCTTTCAGCTCCCTAAGGTTATTCCATGTGGATAGAAAAAGCACAGCAAGCCTCGAATGGTTTTACCAGGACTTGACTACGTGCTTTTAATTTTGGCCACAGAACTTGCACAGGTAAAAGCACTTGGTTTTACACTAGCATGGCTGCACAGGAAGGACACCCGATATGTAGCTGCGCAAATTTGTATCTACAGCTTATCTAAATGAAAAACCGTAACAATACGTTTTAAGAATATGAGATCTTATATGTTGATCTACTGAAGCATCCACGGTCCTTTTAATTTTTAGCAGATAATCTTACAAAGTTTATCGCTCTTTGTCTTTTCTCCAGCCCATTATGACAAATGCGTGATAAACCTGCGGGAGCAGTACAAGCCAGATATGACTCCAGTGTTGGAATGTATCTTCTCACATGCTCAGGTGGCCAAGAAGAATGTCCTTGTTACTATGCTGATTGTGAGTATTGCATTTGCTGAGGCACCTGAGAATTCTGTAATGTGGGGTTCTACAGCAGGATGGTTAAGCCTAATTACTTTATGCTGCTCAGAGCTGTACCGCAAGGGGTCATGGCTGTAAGATGCAGTCTTCTTCAGCTGCATGAATCTCAAAAACGACTTTTCCTTGCAGTCTTAGGCCGGTTTAACATAGGCGTAAGTGTATGTACGCGTGCGTTTTCGTGCAATGGATGTTGCGTTTTTGCGTGCATCTGTGTATTTTAATGTGTTTTTTGTTGTGCGTGCATGCTCTGTGTATTTTTTTTTGTGTGCAAAATACGCTCCTGTGAATCAATGGCTTCTATTCACTGCATATCGTGCACACAAATTTTGCTCGTGTAATACGTAGCGCAGATACATTCGTGTAAATAAGCCCTTAGCAACAAGGTATTTCAGTTAGGGAATATTTGGGTGAAGGGTATTGGTCTTTACCAATTTTGGTTTGTAGAATAACAGTATATTCAGAACCTGTACAGGTAGCCTTTTATTATTACTAGAGATGAGCGAACGTACTCGTTTCAAGTAATTACTCGATCGAGCGCTGCGATTTTCGAGTACTTCAGTACTCGGGTGAAAACATTTGGGGGGCGGGGGGAGGCGTGGCGGCGCAGGGGGCAGCAGCGGGGAACAGAGGGGAGCCCTCTCTTTCTCCCTCCCTCCCCCCCCCCCCCCTCCCCCACTCCCCGCTGCAACCCCCCACTCACCCCCGGCGCCCCCCGAATCTTTTCGCCCGAGTACGGAAGTACTCGAAAATCGCGGTACTCGGGCAAAAAAGGGGCGTGGCCGAGTACGCTCGCTCATCTCTAATTATTACCTGTTAACCCCTTAGCAGTCACCTTTTCTAAATTGGAAAAAACATCCTGGAAATGGCTTTTTTTTATTGTAATTTTAGAATTTGTCTCATGTAAATATATTTGGTACATAACTTCGTTGTCTTAAATCCATTTTGTGACCTAACTAATTATAACCTTAAGAACTAGTGAATAGTTTACCATTTTGTGTTCCAACTGTCATAACTTTTATTTTTGTATTTTGCTGGACAAGGTATAACTCTTGTTGGAATCCGCAGTGGATGCTTTTTATTAATATTTTTGCTTGGCAGTAATGCAAAACAAGCAATTTTGCCATTTTATTATATTTTTTAAATGTACATTTTTGGCAGTCACCTCCTGGTATAAACATAATGTTAGCTTTAATTTGTGGTTTATTCCAGTTATGAAAACACTAAGTTTATATGGGTTTGATAATGTTGTACTACAGGTGCACAATATATAGACCCTTTCGTAACAAAAAAAAAAAATGGTTTGTCACCGCATTCTAAGACAAGAGCATTTTTATTTTTCCACCAACTATGTGGGCTTGTTCTTTGTGGGATGACTTGTAGTTCTCATTTTGTACCATTTTGATGTGTATACCACTTATTAGATTATTCTTTATTCTTGTTTTAGGGGAAACAAGATGATCAGAAAACCATTATTAGAGCATAAGACTACTACGTATTACGCATGTGATGGACTAATTTGCAGGCAATGCAATACATTGCCTTACGCAGTTTCGCCCACATTTGTTTGTAGGAATTACATAATACATAAGTGCAAAAAAAAACGTAGCCTGCTCTATTTTGTGGTGTACTACGCATGAGAAAGCCCATTGTTCACTATGGTGGCGTAATCAACGCCGCAAATACACACTTAGATTGCGTATGGGTGGCACATATGCGCAACATTTTTTTAATTTGAGTGAAATGCGGTCTAAGAGTGATTAGATGTGTAAGTGCTCATTTACTTATTTAGAGGAAATATGTGACAAAGAGAGTAGATGGACCCTTCAATAGATAAAGGGGGTGGTGGGGTTCGATAACGTGAATAAAAGTCCCTCTTATCCCTCCCCTGAGACAGGGGAACAGGTAGAAGAATCACTTTAAACGGCTATAGCTCCATTTTTTGGTGCTACCAACAAGTTTTGGACCTCAGAGTCTCTAACGATGAGACCAGAGGTGTGCTGGAGCGACGGACGTTTGAAGTAGAACAAGTTCTTTGTCCAAAACTTCAATGTCCTTGTCCTTTTGCTTTTCAGCGAAGAAATGGGGTAATCAGTAGGTGGTTTAAATGGTTACAGTTTTTACTGTCCGTTTATAAGAACCATTTTCTATATTATTTGTATTCGTAATTTCACAAAATATTTCATTCCATTACATAACCAAACATTTTATTTCTGTTATTCAAGAGCAAATTGGTTGACTAGAAACCTGGACACATTTGCCGTAGTTTCTATCATTAACATTTCCAAGTCAGTTACACAAGAAGTGCAACTTTTATTGCAAAAACTCTACAACAAATAAATAGGAGTACCAAATGAGGGATTACTAATATAGTTTCTATTGAAATTACAGGATCAGCTTTGTGGCAGAGATCCAACACTTACAGATGAACTAATGACTATTCTAAATGAATTGACTCAACTCAGTAAAACTGAGCACTCGAAGGTGGCATTGAGGGCTCGGCAGGTAAGGGTCTGGCTTATATGTACATTAGATGATACACTTTCTAGTTCCCTCCTTGGCATAGAAATGTTCTTTAATGTCTCTGCTTAGAGTTAGTGTGGTTTCATGTGCTCATGTGTATATGTATTTATATAAATACGTCTTCAGATCTGTTCCATTATGCCTGAGGAAGAACCCTGAGGAGGTTCAATAGCGCGCTACAACATAATGTATTTTCTCTAGCCATTAAGGCCGCTTTCAGACTTGCAACAAAATCGGCCGATTTTTCTCGCGATGCAGCAGTGCCACAGATTGCATGTATGTGAAGCCCATGCTTTTCAATGGGTTCCTTTACATTAACAATGTTTTGTAGGCTGCTACGGTACATTGCGAGAAAAAATAAATCCCGGCATGCTCTATACAGACGCGATTTGTGCTGTTTTGTAGCCCGTGTTTCTCAATGGAGGCTTCCTTTGTGTTGCATCACACCAAAATGCAGTTTTCGTGCAATGCAACTTTTAGAGTAGGGAAGTCCTACTGTTTGAGCCCTAAAATAAGCTAAGCCAATAACTGCAGCGCCCGAAAAAAAACAATCACAGCCATTCAATGTGACGGCTGTGATTGGTTCATCGAGCGCTGCAGTGTTTGGCTGAGCCACGGCGCTCGAGGACCATTCACAGCCAGCGCTTCCTGAAGGCAGGGTTTTTGAAACCCTTGACCAGGAAGCACTGACAGAAGGCTACAAAAAAGTGCCGGAGCTTCGGAAGGAAACGTGTGGCAGAGCGGACAGCGCCTCTTAGGTAATGTATTGTTTTTTTGTTTTTTAAGGTAGCTAGGGATTATTTTTGGGGTAGGGTTTATATTTCAAGCCCCCCTGAAAATCCTGGTAAGGATGCTACAAATTAGCGAGAAAACGCAGCGATATCACACAGAACACAGATGCAATATCTATGTCCCATAGACATGTCAAAAGTATAGATCATTGGGGGACTGATGCTCAGACCCCCACAAATCGCTAGAATGACTCTTCACTAATCTCAACTGGACGCAGTGCCCCCCTCGACTATGTTCTCTGGTCTTCATCTACTACTGACTTCTATTCACTTTTTGAGGAATTCTGCCGCTGCTGGAAGCAGCTGAAAACAAGCAAACCTAGCCAAGCAGGCACAATGCTCAGGTGAGCGCTGCAGACCCCTCATTCTAGCAACCAACGGGGATCTCAGCAGTGGAACCCCCACTGATCAATACTTTAGAAATGTGCCTTTGACATGTCAAAGGTTTCCTGAAAGTGCGGGTACTTTTTAGTATCAATGGCCTATTTGGTAATTTATGCTGCCCTATATGAGAGCAGCATATCATAGAGGGAGAAGAGCTTATCTCTGTCATATACAAGTTTATATGCTGTGTATTTGAAGCAGGAATTCCTGTTATTACAAATAATCTTCACGATTTTAAACCGTCATAATTCACATTTAATGACACTCAGATACATAAATTTGATATCAATGGAAACAGAAAATCAAAAATATTCATTTGGCAAAACTGTCCTAACAATAAGACTGTCCTTGTTGCCCATAACAACCAATCCCAGCATAGCTTTCATTTCTCAAGCTTTTGAGGTAAAATTAAAGCTGTGCTCTGATTGGCTTTTTTGCCCATACTAGCCATTCTGCACAAACCCTACTGATTTGCAATTGTTAGTGGCCCTGAAACTGGACAACAAAGCGAGGCGACGTTCTTTCTGCGACAGTATGTAAACTCTAATGGAAACCAATAGTTTCATGGGATCTTTAGTGTTTAGTGATGAAGCCGCCTTCCACCTTTCGGGCACAGTTACCAAACGTAATGGTAGAATCTGGCGGGGCCGTGGAGTCGGTAGAAATGTATACATTTTTTAAAAATGTATATTAGAAATATGGTATTAATTCAATGCAGAGTTGTTCATTTGTGAATTCTCTATTCATTACGTCTTAAATATCAGGAATCAGATCTAAGTTGTGGCCATCTAATATGTTTATATGCAGATGTACAGACACACTTTTTACTGATTTGATGCAATTAGTAACATAGGGGTTCTAGTATTGTTGCAAGAAAGTGAAACTATAGTTAGTTATGGTCTGTGTTTTTTACACTAGGTTCTGATTGCCTCCCACCTTCCCTCCTATGAACTGAGACATAACCAAGTGGAATCCATTTTTCTCTCTGCAATAGATCTTTATGGGCATCAGTTCTGTCCAGAAAACCTGAAGGTCGGTCAAAGTTTAATGTTATGTTTTTATGAAAATGGATAAATTCTAGTGAAGGTCTCAAAAAATATATATTTATGACAACTGTAGAAAATGGTATTATGGCAGGGGGTTTAAAATAGAAAAAATGGGATTAATGAAGAGCAACCTTAAAAAAAGAGACAGACAGGGCTTACCGTTTGAAAGTATTCAGCAAGCATTCTAATCGCTGTTGTGTTTTATTTTCAGAAACTGATTCTGTCTGAGACATCAATCTTTGATGTGCTGCCAAATTTTTTCTACCATGTTAATCAGGTGGTTCGGATGGCTGCACTGGAGGTAAAGTTTTGCCTATTTGGTGATTTTAAAGAATACAGGGTTAGTCAGCAACAAGGTGCAGATTTGGGGATTTAATTACAAACTACAAAAGACATGTACGCAATTCGCACATCACTGAAGAGAGGAAGGTTCAAAGTTTTTGTGGGTTTTTCTTTTGTTTGTTGTCTTTTTTTTACATACCTGTATGATCCATTTTCAGCTACACCGCAGTGCGGTTTCTTGTTGCTTACAATTAATAGGAAAATGGTGACAGCACAGAGTAAAGGCCCATTTACATGGAGCGATCATCATTGCGTCTAAACACGCGACCATCGTGCACTGCTAGTTGATCATTAAATTCAAGCCAGCCTAAAAAGCATTATGCGGTTTTATCAGGTTCGCATGCTGAGTTCTCCCCGGGGTAGTGCTGATAGCACTGTTTCCTGACAGAGAACAAAGCTGAATGCAGATAAGAGCCCTCAGGCTCTTATCTGCATTCGGCAAATGGCTTCTATTGCATACTAATAAGCTATTAAGTAGCTATGTGGTTAGTTAATAGTTTATGCAAAATGATCGCTCAAAGCTGTGACTCAAACTGTCGCTTGAGCTATTTTTGAGCGATCATCGCTCCGTGTAAATGGGCCTTTAATAATCATTTTGTGTGCTTGAGTTTGCCAAGTGTGAATCTATTATTCTAGTGCAATGTGAATTGCCGTGTTGATTCCAAAAACAGCCATGTAATCACAAGCAAAAGTGGCACAGAAAATTTTTTGTCCTTGGTTACATATTCACGTCGGGGACCATAAAACTGTAAACGAGACACCCAGCGCTGTGATGTGGCAGAAAATGAGACTTGCTAGTATGTCATAAAACTTTGAACCTTCCTCTTTTCAGTGATGTGCGGATTGTGTACCTGTCTTTTCTAGCTTGTTTGTAATTAAATCCCCGAATCTGCTCTTTCTTTTTGAATAACCCTGTATTAATATGTTGTGTGATTTGAAAGGCTTCCAACGTTTGGTGTGTATCATGATCTCCCCTTCATAATCAGGGATGTCCTCTTCTCTGTACACATTTGCCTCTCTTCCTCGCCCCTCCGATCTGGATAAAACAAACTGTTACGGTTGGAATGAGGTGTATTTTTTTCTAATCTATTATTTCAGGTGTACGTGAGGAGGGGGTATATTGCCTATGAATTAAACAGCTTGCAGCACCATCAGCTTCTGGATGGCACATGTGTGGTCGAATTTCAGTTTATGCTGCCATCTTCACATCCAAACAGGTAAAGTAATTGATGTACATGACTTGACTTTTGGGCCTAGATTAGATTGTGACCGTATGCATGTGGAAACATGGTTTTCTCCCTCATGTCTTCTAATTCATCCAAAGCTACATTTTAATTTTGCACTTGTTTTAAACCTGTTATTTGACACTGCTTTAATGTATGGAGTTAATCTGCAATCGCACTGTGCTATTTTTTTTAACCACTGAAACTTTTCTATTTTGGAATTTGTATATCCACAGCAGTCAATTTAGGACCATTGATTGGGGGTTGCATGGAGATCTGATGGGCTGCAAATTCACCCATTAACAACTTTGTGTTAACATGTCTTATAGATGCCCTTACATTAAAGTGGCTGTCTTAGGATAAACATAGTTTCTAATTCTATAGTTTCATGATTGTTAGAACGGATTTACACTGTAAGAAGAAACCAGTGAAGCGTTACTTACTGTATTACCATAGAACACTATTGTATATACTTGCCATTCATTATGACTTTTGGAAATCTAGAAACAGAATATTTATTTCCATTCATGCAGCTATATTTAACTACACAAATGCATACTGTTTTCTTTACTGACATGGAACTAATTTGCAAGAAATGCCAAAAGGCTTTGGTATTGAAGGATAAGTCATGAAACACTGATTCTTACCTTACCTTTGTACAGGACTCTAAAGTATTTAAGGCACATAAACACTTGCAAAAGGGGGGAAAATAAAACGTGAGTTGAAATTGCCATCACTTGGATCTTCTCACATCTATGATTGCTTTTAGGCCTCTTTGGCCTAATATAGGGCACCTTCAATAGGATGGGCCAAAAATAGGAGAGGGCTTCCTGTCCTGTCCACCCAATCAGGGCTTGCTGTGGTCAGGGGCTTGCTTCCTGTCCCTCAGGTTCTCTTCGTCCAATCCCCTCCTTGGTGCTAGAACTTTATCTTATGATTGGCTGCCACCCTCCTCTCTGCACTGAACCCGCCCTCGGGTCCTGTTATTTTTTCCTCTATTCAACCACATTTTGTTGCTGTGGTGTGCTGGGCCCAATAGTATACCTGATGAGCTTCTTGCTCAGACATCTTCAAGTGACTCATCAGCATTCCAGCTCTGCTTTCACAGTTCGGAATCTGGTAGGCACTGATGCCATGGCAGTAGGCCCATATAAAAGCATTCTCTACCGACTAGTAAGCAGTATTTTAGCACTATGTCTGACTCCAGGGCTGAAGGCTCCAGACAGGACCCAGCCAGAGCCACGTATTTTGTGTGCGTTCGCTGTAGGATCAAATTTCCATGCGGGCAGTCTGAGCCATTATGCTTCAGCTGTCTGCTATCGAGTCAGGCAGTGAACCATCCGCAGGCACTTCTCCCGTCCAACCACAGTCATCTGTCAAACCGGTATGGGCACATTCCCTCTCTCAGGCGTTATTAGACCATGTTAAAGTGCCCACTGCCATCATGGACACTGTGGACCGCTCTATCCGTCAACTGCCACCATGCGTGTCTGACAATGATGATTTTGCCATGCACAACTCTCTTGTATTAGATCCTAGAAACGAGCTAGGCCTCCTTGCTGAAGGCACTCTTCCAGCACCCCCGCATCCGGATCTTCCCCTGTCCTTGCTGGAAAAAGCTAATTTGGAGCTCTCTCCCATAGCTAAAAGTCGCTCCAAAGGTGGACTTTGAGTCTCATTTGGGTTCTCTAAGCTCTCCTGTCTGGTCGATAGTGATGGTGAAGTAGACCCTTCAGGTGAATAATCAGTTGCGGAAGTTTTTTTCTTTTAGGCACACAAAACATTTTCAAAAGTCTTCCCTTCCCATATGAAGTTTGAAGATGTTTGATGGGAAGTTCCATTCCCTGGCTAAAATTTTTTACCAAGCCAAAGTATTTGAATGCCGTGTATCCTTTTCCAGAGGATTTGGTGAAGAAGTGGTTATCTTCACCCAGTGTACTGTTTGTCAAAACACACCACCTTGCCTTTGGCTGATGCCTCTTCAAAGCTTTCTTTGAGGCAGTGTGTTTGGCACTTTGTCCTGTTTTTGCCTCTATCAGGGTCAGTAGGGCCACTACTGAATAGGCTAAGCAGCTGCATTGCAGAATTCTTTCTGGCTCTCCTCAGGAAGAATTAACAGACATTGCGCAGCAGGTAAACTTCTGCGACTGGGCTATTTATGAGGCCTCCCTAGATACAGCCAGACTATTGGCTTGTGCCTCAGCAGCTTCACTAGACAATATGGCTCAAATTCTGAGCCACAGATCCTTCCTCTAAGCTGTCATTAATACCTCTCCCCTTTTGTCAGCCTGCACATTTTTGGTGCTAGACTGGACACGATTATTTCTGATGCCACCGGTGGGAAGAGTTTGCATCTTCCACAGAACAAATCGAGGCATGTCGAGATCTGCCTAGAAGAAACTGCCTCCGTTTTCGCCCCTTTCATCGCTCTGGCCCCAGGATCTCCTATAACAAAAAATACTTGCACGATCAAAACCGAAGGCATTCTTTTAAACCTTGTCCTTCTTGGCCCTCCAAGTCCACTTCCACAAAATCCTCTGCATGAGGGGTGGCTTCCACCCAATTTATCCAAGGTGGGGGGACGACTTTCCCTGTTCAGGAGGACCAGGCTTGCTCGCATCTCAAGATGCCTGGATTGAGAGGTCATCTCTTTGGGCTATGCTATAGAATTTTAAACCCATCCCCCAAATCGCTTCTTCAGCTCCAGATTCCCAGCATCTCATTCAAAGGCCAATACTTTAGCTCAGGTGGTACAGACGCTATCCTCTCAGGGAGTAATAGTCCTTGTTCCTCTCTCAGAAAGTTTCAAGGGGTTCTATTCCAACCTCTCTGTGGTACCCAAAAAGAACAGCACCGTCAGACCCGTACTGGACCTAAAGAATTTGTATATATTTGTCAAGTTTTGACACTTCCCTGTGGAGTCGTTAAGGTCAGTCGTTCAGGGAACCGGGGAATCTTCTGTCATCCAACGACATCGAGAATGTGTATCTTCATATCACAATATGTCAAGCCCACCAGTGATTCCTTCACTTTGCCATCCTCTAGGATCCCTACCAATTCACTGCCCTCCTATTCGTGTTGGTCTTCACAAAGGTTCTGGCATCTGTGTTGGTTTTCTTCCACTTAAAATGGATAGTGGCCATTACTTACCACAATGACATTTTGGTGAAAGCTCTGACTTTGTTGGACATTCTGAACAGTTTCCATATCACTCTGGAGATTTTGTCCCGGTTTGGGTGGATCATCAACCAACCCAAGTCCCGCCTCTCGCCATCTCAATGGCTGTACTTTCTAAGTCTCTTTCTCATGCTGTAGAAATAGCTTTTTCTTCAAGTGCAGATGCATTCCCTGCAAACCCAGTCTCCGGTGGCCATTTATCACTGCATGGGAGTACTGCAACTGAGAGCGTCATCCTTCAAGGCTATCCCATTTGGACAGTTTCACGCCCAGCCTCTTCCATGGGCCATTCTCTCCTGGTGGGACAAATCCGCGGACTCCCTCAATCAAGAGATCTGACTACCTCCACAGCTTCAACGCACTCTTATCTGTGGTAGGACTCCCCACAGATCCACCTGGGCTGCCCTTTTCTAACTCTGCACTGGCAGGTACTCGCCACGAATGCCAGCATATTTGGCTGGAAGGAGATGCTGCAGAAATTCACTGCGCAGGGCACTTGGACAGTACAAGAGTCTGCCCTTCCAATATACATCTTAGAACTTTGGGCTGTTCTCCTGTCACTTCAGAACTTCATGCGCAAAGTAACGGATCTCCCCATTCGGGTTTAAACTGACAACATGACGTTCGTTGCATACATAAATCACTGAGGTGGGACCCGCAGCTCGGTGGTCATGGCAGAATCCCTGACATGGGCTCCTTTCAGTGCTCACAGCAATTCACATACTGGGTGTGGACAAGTGGATAGCCGACTTCCTAAATACAGAAACAATTCACTCAGGATAATGGGTGCTACATCCAGATGTTGTTCTAAGCACTCTATCAGAATTGCGGTCATCTGGACGCCGATCTGATGGTTTCCAGAATTAACCGCAAACTCCTAACCTACACGTCCAGATCTCAGGACCCTCAGGCTCAAGTAATGGGTGCCCTCGTAATTCCTTGGACCAAATTCTAGTTCCCATATGTCTTCCCTCCCTTTCCATTCATACCACAACTTCTCAAGAAGATTGAAGTGGATGACCTAATAGTGATTCTCATCGCTGAAGACTGGCCTTGTCTCACGTGGTACGTGGATCTCGTCATCCTGCTCAATGTTTCCCAGGGGCTTCTCCCTCTTTGAGAAGATCTTCTCTTACAGGGATCACTCTTCTACCAGAGTGGGTGCCTCTTGAAGGGTATGCAATGGTGCATCCACTCTACAAGTGTGTAAGCTGCTACGTGGGCTTCTCTGTACACCTTCTCTAAATTCTACTGGGTGCACAATTTTATATCCGCTGATGTCTCTCGTGGTTGGCGAGTTTTGCAGATGGCTATAAACTGACCATGTCTCTTGATCTACTCTTCGCCACCCCTGAGTGACTGCTCTGAAATAACCCATGGTCTTCTGTTGTATTCCCCAATACAACAGATGAGAAAAGGGAGATTTAACAGTTAAGTACAAAAATTTTTTGACGCTCCAAGATGGCTGCAGCAATTTTCTAGCGACCTAATGCACACTTGCACTGCTCTCTGATTGGCCAATGTTGATCACATGAGTAGCTTTAACCAATCAGACTACTAATGCAATATACCTACTCTAACATTACCAATGTATCATATGTGATTAGGTAGTGTGAAGATTGGGCCATCTTGCATGTCCAAAAAACGATCCCTGAACCAATGCAAAGACAACATAGAAAAACTGTAGGTTTTTTGTCCCCCTCTGGTCGCAGGAGAAATTTTGCCTCAAACTGGAGGGTCATTTAAGTTTCTTTTCAGGTACATTTAACATATATGCTAATCGTATATTAACCCATTTAGGACCAGGCACTGTAAATATACGGCGCCTGGTCCCGGGCTTTAAGCCCAGCCGTATGTAAAATTATGGTGGAGATTAAAGCCTCCTGCTTCTGTAATAAGTCAGAAGCAGGACAGGTTGTCAGTAGAGATGAGCGAGCATGCTCGGTTAAGGCAATTACTCGAGCGAGCATCGCTTTTTTGGGAGAGTAAGAGATCTCTCTCTTTTTCTTTTTCTTTTTTTTTCTCTCTTTTTCTCTCCCCTCTCTCTCTCTCCCCTCTCTCTCTCCCCTCTCTCTCTCCCCTCTCTCTCTCCCCTCTCTCTCTCCCCTCTCTCTCTCCCCTCTCTCTCTCCCCTCTCTCTCTCTCCCCTCTCTCTCTCCCCTCTCTCTCTCTCCCCTCTCTCTCTCTCCCCTCTCTCTCTCCCCTCTCTCTCTCCCCTCTCTCTCTCCCCTCTCTCTCTCCCCTCTCTCTCTTCTCCTCTCCTTCTCCTCTTCTCTTCTCTGACCAACTCTGCCAGTGACTATTGTCACTACAGGGGATGTCAGCTACATTGGAAAAATGTCAAATTTAAAAAAAAAGTGACTTCATGGAGGACCTGGATAGTAAAAAACATAAGTACATACATAGGTAAAACAAAATTAAAGAATAAAACAACAATATATACTTAAGAAAGAAAGTAACCCAAAGCCGACGCCAACCAAAACCATACACATTATATATTAAAACGTCCGAAACAAATTGAGGAACTCGTTCCTATACTTTATTTTAGGGTAAACATACTAATTACAAAAAAAAAAAATAAATGTTACAAAGTAATTTTTTTTTTACCCTCAATAAAACTAAAAAACGGGAAAAAATCAGTGAAAAAGATATTTAAAAAAATAGCCCTACCGTATTTTCCGCCGTATAAGACAACTTTTTAACCCAGGAAAATCTTCTCCAAAGTCTGGGGTCGTCTTATACATCGGACTAACTACCTGTAGGGGGGGGGGAAAAATCAATCCTCTCCTCCCGTGGCATTTTGCGATGATCTGGGGCTCTGCTGCAGGCTGTCGCACCCTCCTCCACGCCGACAAAGCATTGCTTTCCGGATGCGGGGCTTGAATGGCCCGCCTCCAGAAAGCTAATGCTCTGATTGGTTAACTCAGTGCGGTGTCAACCAATGAAAGCTGGCGCTGGGTTAACCATTCAGAGCCATTCAATGACATCATCGGAAAATACGGTATATGTCACCGGAAAAAAAATGCAGCAAAAATAATTTTAGTAGCTAAAGGGGAAAAAAATAGGGCAGTAAAACCGCCACATGGGTAAAATCACTAAAAAGTGTCTGGTCCTTAATAGAGATGAGGGAACCTACTCAGCCACGCCCCTTTTTCGCCCGAGTGCCGCGATTTCCGAGTACTTCCGTACTCGGGCGAAAAGATTCGGGGGGCGCCGTGGATGAGTGGGGGGTTGCAGCGGGGAGTGGGTGGGAGAGAGGGCTCCCCCCTGTTCCCCGCTGCTACCCCCCACTCCGCCAGGCGCCCCCTAAATCTTTTCACCCGAGTACGGAAGTACTCGAAAATCGTGGTGCTCGATCGAGTAATTACTCGAAACAAGTAGGTTCGCTCATCTCTAGTCCTTAAGCTACAAAACAGCCTGGTCCTTAAGGGATTAAACATGTGATGTGTACCGCTACTAACCTATGTAATCAACATGTTCATTTAAAAGAGTAATTTTTATTTGAGCTTATTTAGAAATGATACTCAATCACCCATCATTAACACCAAAGGTGATACTGTTCTTTGAAATTGTAGGTATAAATACAAATTTAAGAAATGTAGCATTGCTGTTTAGACTTGTAACACTCATTGTCCTGTTATTTGCCCATTTAATTACAGAGAGATCAGCCCAACACTGAGCAGGTATGAGTGCAGAATTCTACTTTCATAGCATGGGAAATACTTACATTTCTTAGTGTAATCTCTTTGAATACTGCTGTCATTTGTGCTTCCAGCTCCTGCTTAAAAGCTATCTTCAGCAGTAGTGGGAGTCCTTTAACAATTCATCTCTGAATGACTGTGCCATATTAGTTTGGAGGGCAGTGTGATGCTAATGCTGGTCTTTGCTCCCTTCACTTGCTAATGAAATTAATTTCTTCTCTGCCAGAAGGAACTTTGAGAAGTCGGCTAGCTAAACACAGTCGGCAACCATCTGCAATTTGTCTTTAAGTGTCAATAACTATGAAATCCATTTCCAGAACTGGATTGTCAGTTTATTCCATGGTGTGTTGCACTAATGGGGAATCAAATCTCTGGATTAGATTCTCAGTTGCCACAAAAATTGCTGTCTTCCAGGAAGTGTAAATATCTGTTTTGCATAATGATTTTCTCTTAGATGATGCCGTACTCTGTTTTGGTGAGATGATTGTCAGTCCCAACTGTGCTTTCTGACATTCTGCTTTGTGATAACCCTTTTCTGTAGCGCAGTTTGTTTCTTGTAAAATGTGGTAAAAAATTACAGTATGTATTTCTTTATCAAGTCTGTTAGAGAAAAGGCCCTTTTACACACAATTGTATGTGGGTTTTACATTAGAACATTTGTCCCCTTGACTCTTTCCCCATGTAAACAAGGCAGCGATTGGCCAACAAATACGCAAATGCTCATTCATTGACCGATTTGCATTGTTTTTGCAGCTAGAAAAATGCTCATTCTTGGCAGGACACCTTCCCATGTGTGAAAGGGGATGTGCTGCCAAAAGCCATGAAATAGTATGAATGAGAACTCATCCTCAATAGGGTCTGAATTGGCCTTTGTAAAGGCTAGGTAAGCACTTATGAAGCCCTTCCCTGAAAAGCCATTAACAGCTGCCAGGGCTCAGTGGCGACTTCTGCCGCTGTTCCCTGCTCTGTAGCGCTGCTGAGCTATCAGCAGCCGGGGATTTAAAATCCCCGCCTGCTGGTTGCTCTGATTGTGGTTGGCTGAAGCGCTCAGACAATCACAATTAAAGCTACCAGCAGGCGGGGATTTTAAATCCCCGGCTGCTGATAGCTGAGAGCTACAGAGCCAGGGACAGCGGCAGAAGTCACGGCTGAGCCCTGGTGGGTGAGTATTATTTTCTTTTTTTGTACACTATTTTAAAAGGCTTTTCAGGGAAGGACTTATAAAGCCCTTCCCCGAAAAGCCATTGACGGGGCTCAGCGTCGACTTCTGGCGCTGTCCCCGGCTCTATATCCCTGCCTGCTGGTAGCTCTGATTGTGAGTGGCTGAAGCGCTCAACCAATCACAATCAGAGCTACCTGTAGGCGGGGATTTTAAATCCCTGGCTGCTGATAGCTCAGAACTACAGAGCCAGGGACAGCGCCAGAAGTTATGGCTGAGCCCCGGCAGCTGAAGGTAGGTAAGTATTGTTTTTTTTGTTTTTTTTATACACTTTTTTTAAATGGCTTTTCAAGGAAGGGCTTACAAAGCCCTTCTCTGAAAAGCCATTGACATGGATGCCGCCAGCAGGATTCTCTACCGCAGCTGTGATGTGTGACAGCTGCGGTTGAGAATTGAAGAGTTCCTCTGCTGCATCTGCCACAGATGTGGCAAATGTAGTAGTAGGGAATTCTTTTAACTAGCGGGGGTGAAGGAAACATCTGCCGCATTCAGCAGATGTGTTCTTCATGCCCGCGGGGGTCACGGCACCGGCGGAGAGGTAAGTTTATTTTTTGGGGGGTTTTTTTGCAATAAAATGTTTCTTTTTCAGTGAAGAGCTTATATGTAAAGCCCTTCCATGAAAAAGATTGCAGGGAGCCGGCAGAGCATTTTTTTCAATGGAACCGCCGGCAGCAGCCACGGCTCCATTGAATACAATTTGTGCATTCCCTGTGGTGCACGCATGTCCTATCTTTGCAGGCACGCACCTGCAAAATACGGACATGTGCACACACCATAGGGAATGCAATGTTGTAAATACAAGCGTGTTTTTGTGCGTGCGTATGCATGCACAAAAACACACTCGTGTGAACGCACCCTTAGTATTTGGATTCTGCAGTTTTTAGAGATGCCCCATTTGTGGATGTAAGCTGCTGTTTGGGCACATGGTAGGGCTCATGAGGCAAACTACATTCCCCTGGGAATTCATCGGGGGTGTAGAGAGTGTTTTGACCCTACAGGTGTTTTGTGAATTTTTTTTTTTAACATTTTTATTTGAAAATGAAAAATTCCAATTTTTATTTAGGTTTAGCCCCAGATTTTTTACCTTTGCCAGGGGGAAAAGCACCACATAATGTGTTACCCAGTTTCTGCAGAGCACAGGAATGCCCCAAATGTGGATGTAAACTGCTGCTTGGGGGATCAAAGCCTCCCTTTGAAATATACCAATGACTCCTCTACAGAAATGTTTTTCACAGGGCTGTACTTAGCATTAAAATGCTCTATTACTGGCCTGATTTTATATAAGCATTCATAATCGGGGTCATCTCTGGGTGGGCACTGCGTATTGTCATTATAATGCAGGAATTTTATGATCACCATGATAGCGATGCGGAACATTGGAGTGTGGTTTTAAATATACCAGTAGGCCCTAATGCTCAGCTTCTTTACTAGTTTCATACATAATACAATGCCCCCAAATTTTGTGATCTCTGATACATCCACGGGGGTCCAGCTGTGGTGTCTCGCTAAACGGGAGTTGAGGTTTTCTCGGATGAAATTCTGGGCATATAAATTAGTTTGAAAAGAGAAATAAAAAACCTTAAAGTCCAGCCTTCTGAGCCCTGTCGTATTAAATTGTATCCCTGAGTTCCCAGTAAAATTAAGGATCTGGGGTCTTAAATTTTCTGGGGTAGACTATTGGGCATCAGATGAATCGGGGACCTCTGTAGTGGCAGTTCTTGGATGCCTTTTCAGGGGTACAGAGGGTTCAGACTCACTTGATGATGAAAAAGATAATGCCAGAAAAGTGGGGTCATCCTCACTGTGTCCGCGTCAGACGCTATTATTGTGTAGGCCTCCACCGCAGTAAACCTCCTGCAGGCCATTCTATAGATATATAAAGTTGTTATGCACCCAAAAAACTTTTATTGGGTGCGTGACCACAGGACACTGGGTGATCGCTGGAACACTGGACCTTTTTCTTATTTTTGAAATTGACCCTACACTGACTAACCACACACTTCACTGCACTGATTGACCACAGGATTAGTGACTACGGGGCAGGAAGTGGTTTTTGTTTTGTATCCTGTCAGAATAAAAAAAAAGTTCCAAAAAATCTTGGTAGCTTAGTAGCTGGCCCGGCACAATATGATGGGACGCTCTGATTTCAAGTCCAACCTCTCACAGCTACTGGCAATTGTTTTTCCTTGAGAAGGGCATTCTTTGGACAACACTTCATGAGGCTTGTCTGGGTAACACTACAGCAGATTCTTAAAACCCTTTACAGTTCGTACGTCTGCCTGGTGAGGACTGCCTTCTCTTTCACACAGTGCACCAAGCTCACTAAGTGGTCCGCTCCTGTATTAGCTTTCCATAGCAATCTGTTCCATAGGAAGAGTTGGGAGTCTATTACTATCATCAATAATTATGAGGCCAATAAACTGCTGCAGTACAACTGACCTGTACTCCTCTTTGGCATTTCTTCTAAAGGCATTTGATAGCACTTTCTACCTGTACGATTTCCAACGTTCGCAGTATGGTTAGTGTCAATACACTACATGTCTTCCTTCCTGAGAATGGAAAATAGACGCTGCAGAATATCTTGACTGTAGGTTTGTTCGACAACATCAACTACTTTCGTACCTGGGGTCAAGGTGTCACTTAGATGAGGGAGCAGGGAAATACAGTGGAAGACTACAATGCAGCTGGGATCAAACTGTCAGTGTTTGGAGAAATCAACCACCAACTCCTAATGAAGTATATTTCGGCCTCATTCAATAGGCTTGGATTTGTTTCATTTAAAGAGCTGATGCTCTAAAATTTTGTACTACAAAAAGACATTGGGTTGTCCTTTTCTGTCCAATTATTATTAGGCTTTATGTGTAAATACTGAAAAATAGCTTGTATGACCTCTATCACAGCTTTGGTCACCTAGGTTATAGTATATATAGGTATGCAGAGCTATATGCCTTGCTCTCTATGGCTCAAGAGGGTGTCGTGTTTCCTTAAGGAGAGCACCCAAAAAGTGTGTGGAGACACCTAGGGGGTGCGTGGGTAGGGGGATGGCATAGTCTCCCCCCAAACGGGGTGTGGGGACACCTAGAAGGTGAGTGAGGAGACTTATAAGGCCATGCAAGCTCCTCTGGGTAATTTATGCAAATTAAGAAGATGGTTGATGCCTCAATAAACCAATTTGCCATCGAAAATCAGAAAAGCCTAGGGTTTAAAATATAACCATATATGTTACCTCTCTTCTTCCCCAGTAAGAGGGATAACGAAGCAATATTTCGAACTAATTAACAAAAGAAAGAGAACTCCAGTTCTGTAATACTTCTGCCTCTAACTATTGGCCACGCTCTTCATACAGACGTAAATGAGTGTAATGTGTGTAATTAGGATGGCCATTCATCTATATTTGGTTTTACCGTTTACATGAGCCATGGTTTCTTAATACAGCCATTTTGCTTCTGACAACTAACCTGAAATGCTTTTATCTGTGAATAAGACCTCAGTGTTTTCCCATTTGTCTGCCCTGTAGTTCTTATATACACTAATCCCTGTCATTTGGAATATTGCAAGGAGTAAAGCACTTTGTCCTTGTTTTTCATGTTCCCATGTCTTCCTCCGCAGGATGTCTCTACCGATCAGTGCCACACACCTAGAGCTAAACCGTCAGAGCAGTGAGCTCTTCATGGACAGTGGCTTCTCTCCTTTGTGCCAGAGGATGGGAGTTATGGTGGCTTTTGACAAGTTTGAGGATTTCACAAGGTAATTCTAGAATGGATTATGTCTGCTGCTTACTACCATAGGTCTTTCTGCTAAAAAAACAGACCTTGAATTTGAAACTTGTTTGGTTCTGAATATACCATTTTGCTAAGCTGTCCTGCTTTACTTTAGACCGTAATGTCTTCTGCATAAAATGTATTGACCTTTTACATGTTTAAATCATCGGTCTCGTGGTAGCTGCCAGGAAAACGGAGCTTCAATCGTGCAACTCTGACGGGTATCTCTTTTTGTAGGAATTTTGATGAGGTCATTTCCTGCTTCGCAGACCCTCCTCCCTTGTTCAGCGAGGCTCGGTCCACTTTTTATGATGAAGAAGACAACAAGGTAAGTGTCACGTTTTTAACTCCTCTAGGATTGACTTATTTTCTTATTTTGGTATCTAAGTACAAATGTTTTTTTTTTTGTTTTAATCCATTTCCATCTTAGCATTCCAGAAGCTGTAACTTTATCTGTCAACTTTTTGTGCGATTTAAATTACATTATTAGTGCATTTTTCAGTGTTACTGTTTTTGAATGCTATTGTCTTTTTTAAGGAAGATTCGCTTTTTATTTTTTGCAGGTTTCTACAATATTTACTCCAGATATGTCTAGTTTTTTTGCTATATATTACTACTTTTGCAAAATAACAGAATGTTACATAGAAAAATACATTCTTTGCATCACCACATGCAGAAAGCCATAGTTTTTCTGTTGACGAAGTGTCATGAGGGGTGGTGGTTTTTTTTTTCTTCATTATAAGTTAAACAAGGATATTTTTAAATTTCCCAATTTTAGTATTCTATAAGGATGAAGGAATGGATTTTATTATTTTGTTTTTAATAATATACGTTTGTTTTGGGACATCACTATACAGTCTTCTGGTCACTCCTATAATACACGTAAATATACCTTAGGCAGGGCCTAATAAGCATGTATTATATAAATTACATGACCTCACAGGGGGAAAAGAATATACACAAACATACCAAAATGGCAACACTAAGTACAGTAAATTCATCCCACTTTTACAATATATCTTTTATTATATCCTATTTACACGCTGTGAGCAGTAGAAGAAAATGTAAAATATATGGTTAGAATACTTTTTTTCGAATGTAAGCTTATTTTCTGGCAAATCCTTTTTTTTAGGATTATGACCATATGTTTTAGAATTTCTTCTGCAGTATTTAAAAATGATATAGAAGTTTTAATTCTATTTTAAGTATAGAGTAAATTTAAAGGAGTTAGTGTTGTCATTTTGGTCATTTTTGAGCAGGTATAATAGGCAAATATGCATGGCAGATGCAGGGCTTGTGTTAGCCCACTGACTGCCACAAAAACCCATCGCCACTCCACGATCACTTTGTCACTGAGCCATTGGGGTAACGAAGGGAGCACCTTCCCCTCTGTTAAATTTCTTAAGTGCCTCAGTCACTATGAAGGGTTAAAGGGAATGTCATCAGAAAATGAACTATTGTATAACATTTTTAAAGAATTTTTGGTGAGATTATGTCACTAACTATATTTAAAAAAATAAACATCTTTCCATTTCCATGCAGACCACCAATCCTAATAGTAGGCTGACACTGCAAGTTCTGTAGGGAAAACTTTTACAGTTGCTATCTCATCATCACAGTCAGGCTTACAATGAAAGGTGACACCTATATATAGATAACCTAGATTCCACCATTCACAGTAGGTGATGATCACAGTGTAACATGATCTGTGCACAATCACCTCTGCACAGATCATGCCTAGAAGACTCTTCATAAAGGTCTATGGGTCAGCTCTTGGCTCTTGTGTCCTGTGGCCTATGGGACTGCTCTAAAGCATATCTCTAAATGCTGTTAACAGCAGACAGCTCAGGCAAAGGTCCCCTGTCCACGGCCGTTGAGGAATATCGCCAGCGATATTCCGGAGGGGGCACTGTGAGTTCTCTGCGGTGAGCCTTTCTGACAGATGCTATGGAAAGCGTTCACTGGAATTATCGCCGCGGGTAACGCAATGAACAATCGCCCATGGACAGGCAGCCAAAATGGTAGCCATCTTTGTTCTGTACAAAAAATAAATAAATCTACAATCAGAAACTAAAAACAAATTTTGAAACAAAAATACTTTAAGGTTGTAGTGATGTGTTTCTAATATGGTAAAAAGGGAAATAGAGGTGGTTTAAAGAGTATCTACTTTTTCTTTTGCGGTTGACGTGGACTTGACTTGGAAATACTTATGATTTTGTTATATATTTAATAACAGAATTTAACTTTTTGTTTAAAATGCTTGGTGTACTTCCCTGAACACAGCTTCTGCCAGATGTCGCAGATTGCAGTAACTGTGCTTAATCTATACAGAACAACTTAGCAAGTGTTGCACGGATTGCAGTGCCTCTTTATGTCTTGTCAGCTGTTCCATGTTCCAGTAAAACCCTATCTCCAGAATTGACAGTGGCATTAAAGGGTCAAAAGCAGCGATGATTGCTGGTTGCGGCTGTTCTTGTGGGTGTTGGCTGTTAAAGATTGCTGTCTTTTGGTGTGTGCAGAGTGGCCTCAGCTCTGGATCCTGCTCCATACAAACCCAACGCCTCTGTGATGTAAATATACGCCCTAGAGTGCTAAGAGGCTAAAGGGGAAGCAGTTGAAATCTCAACTGCTGACTAACCATTTTAACGCATATGGCTAGATTTAGGCCTCTTTCACACGGGCTACAAAATCATCGCTACAGAACGCATGTATGTGAAGCCCATGGTTTCCATTGGGTTCTTTCAGGCTCATGTGAAGAACCCATTGGAAACCATGGGCTTCACATACATGCGTTCTATAGCGATGATTTTGTAGCCCGTGTGAAAGAGGCCTAAGCCTCAGTTTATTGAAACTCCAAACCAGTACACACCGCCTTCACAAATGTAAATGCTTAGAGGTTTTTCTGTACTTGCAAACTTTAAAAATCATTTCGCCGTAGAAGTTGATCAACATTTCCTGTCTATTGTTTCTTATAGGCCAACATTTTAGATTGTTGCTAGGCTAGATGGGAATATATTATAAAAATGATAGTTTCACTTTTGGCTGTTAAATCTAACAATTGGAATATGTTAAAATGATGAAATCTAAGCAGTTTTTACTATTTACGTCTTTAGAACATCTGTGAGGAGCCCATCCACATACTGAATGTGGCTATAAAGTCTGCAGATCGAATGGAGGACGAGGAGCTGGTGACGATGTTTAGAACTTTCTCCCAGTCAAAGGTGGGCACTGTAATAGTCAAATAGAACTGTTTTTTGTTTCTGTAGAGCGTCTTGATGGTTAAGGAATGCGCTAATAATTAACTAGTTTGAAGAACATAAGTCTGTTTTTTTTTTGTAAGGTCATATTAATTAGGGCTTGGCCACTGATATGTAATTGTAACAGGAGATTTGGTAACTTAATAATATAGGGACTTGACAAGTTCTGTGCTTTTTCTTGTTTTCTTTTCTTTTTCTAACCATGTCACCACCTTCTCCCTGGACGTATGCACCACTCCTGTTCTGCGAATGGCTGCTAATGGAGAGGCGAGAGATATGATCCCACCCTTCAGCACCTCCCATTGAAGCATCAGTCTGTTGCTCATGAATTGAGGAAATGCAGCATAGTCTCGTTTCGATGGGAGGCACTGGTGAACTGGGCCTTGCCGCATGCCTTCATCAGTGGTCATTTATAGTGGCACAGCTATCTGGGAAGTATCAGAGCAGTGACCTTGGGTAGAGTCCTCTCTGGGGCCGGGCCATGTACAGCGCCATAGAGCAATGAATACTACACAGGTGATTAAACCGAGTGCTCTGCTCTTTATTGTAAAGTGACACAGTTTTATAGAGATCTTGATTTACTGTGCATGTGTATACTTTAATCGAGGATGATAGAAACAAAATGGAGAAAAGAAAGTTTGCAAGAATCCAGTAATTAGGTGAAATAATTAAGAATGCATAGGCTAGGCATGATGCCAGTCCACCTGCAGGCTAAATTGCCTTGCTAGCACACTCATGAAATGTCAACAGATAACACAGAGAAACGTGAAAAGTTGATTAGAGACAAAAACACCATGAAATACAAGTTTTTATAACTAATTAAAAAGAACAGCACATTATCATAAGCTGGGAACACTGCCAATACATCTGGAGGGACAATTGATTAGAACATACACAGTCAAGGACAGTCATTTTAAACTTCACAAAATGCAAGATTCAATATTTCCAGCATTTTATTGAATTAAAGGAACAGTTCATTCAAAATGGAGTGTCTTAAAGGCAAGGCGCATTCACTGTTACAGAAGAAAGGGGCTAGCCTATGTAAATGGGGGTCCGTGTGTGTTTTCATTATAATGGGTTATGTGTCTTTAAATACCTTTCACTGGCTAGTCGAGTGAGAAGCACTGTGAGCTGCAGGAGTATCTGCTGCACACGTGAATACTGTGGACAGGACCCAGTAAGTGACCTGTCCAAACACCCTATGGGTGACAGAGGCAAGGCTTATCACCTACAAGCATTGGGAGCAGCCATACTCAGCATGGAAACAGAGTTTTTCTGAAATTAGTCGTTTCCTGGTCTGGAAGCGTTAAGGACTACAAATCTCAAACCTACATCGTATGAACTGGCATCACAGTGGACCTGAAATAAAGAGGTGAGAGAAAGACAAAGTTTTGTACGGCCGGTTGACTGCCTCATCGTTGACACCCAGGTTCCGGGAACTAAAGAATTTAGTGAACTGTAACTTTATTGATGAGGCCGTACTGGCCATTTTACTTGTTGCATCAACCATGACCTAAGTTGGAATGGCCTGGCCCAGGGCACAAGGCCTTTTATAACCTATACCACGAACTGCAGATAAATAAACCAGGACTCCTATCACACAGCAGGCAATGTCTCACAGTGCCTGAATTGTCCACTACTCCAGCGGCTTCCCTGGTGGATAGGGGGCTTCCCCCTCCTGCTTCCCGATCCCCATACCTACAAAAATAAGTCAAATGGCACAGAACTTGTCAATACTGTATTTTTTTGAGTTACCAATATCCTCCTCGTGGACTCTTCTGTTCTAATTATATATAAGGTGGCTAACTCCGTTAAGACTGCTTAGTATAAAAACTATAATATGTAGACTTGAAAGATAAAATTCTATATGCATTTTTATATGGCAGTGATCTATCAAAGGTTTTCAGTTTATCATTAACACCCATTATATTTCTGCAGAAAACTATCTTGGTGGACTATGGTCTTCGAAGAATCACTTTCTTGATAGCTCAGCAGGTTAGTGCACATGCTGCTATTGTGAAATGTGTGTTTTCACTACCGTACACACAAGAGGAAGAAAACTGACCTGTAAAGGTAAACTTGCATGTTTACCTAGTCAGTTGAGATCACTGGTATCATCTAATCATGAAACTACATCCATTAACATTCCTGTTTCAGCCTGTTTACATTTACGGTCTACATTTTCACTAAGCTTAAATCTTGTTAGTCCTGTGTGCTACCATGGATATAGCCGCACTGGACTACAAAGGAGAGTCTGTGTTTCAGTAAGCTGGAGAGAGATGGGCAAATCTTGTTTATCCTGTTGACCAGATGTATAAGCAAGTTTGGCTCAGTGACATTAAATGAGAGAATTACATGTCTCTTCAGCAGTTATTTGCATAGCACAATAGGTACATTGTAATGACACGTGTTCATTTTCAGATTTTTAAAGGGGCTTTCACACTTAAGGGGGGTTTCACATCTGCGTCAGAGCCTCCATACGGAGGTTTTGTCGCAAATCTGGCTGAAAAAGCACTGTATTCAGCAGACACCATTATAATCAATGCAGTCCGCCCGGCACTGTTCGAGTCCATCCACAGACAAAGTTGTTCGGCCACGAGGATTATAATCAATGGGGTTCGCTCAGCACTGTTCGATTCCGTCCACAGACAGAGCAGTTTGGCCACAAGAATTAAAATCAATGGGGTTCGCCCCTGAGCTGTTCGGTTCCGTCCACAGGCGAGACCGTTGGGTCCCTCGGATTCCCCTTTTCCTGCTCCCCGAACAGAGACAAAAAGCAGAATCCCCAACCATAAGACATTTATGGGATATTGTGCAGCATATCTAATAGTGGAAACATGGACATGAGGTTTCTGAAGTTTGTAGGGTCTTCTGCTGTTACCCTCGGCTTCTTGCTCACCTCTTTTAGGATCACTGTTGTGTCCTTGGAGTTATCTTAACAGAATGCCCACTCCTAGAGAGAGTAGTACCTGTCCTGAATTTTCTCAATTTGTAGATAATTTGTATTAAGGGTCCTTTTACACTGAACAACAATGGTTCAGTGTAAATGCCGGCACGAACTGTATGACGAACGATAATTTATTCAGTTTCTGCAGGCATAACAATCCAATAACGATAAGCCTGTGTAAACTGGTAGTTAGTCTATGAGCAACTTCCTGTTTACTGTGAATGGTAGCGGGTAGCTAGAGCGATCTCCAACCCGCTCCTGCGTGAAAGCATAGGTGTGGTTAACGCCAAGGCGACCATTTGGCACTCCAGCACCTGACAAGTCATCCTTTGTAGATTGATGTACACTCAGGTTTTTAGCAATGCTTTTGTAGCCTTTTCCAGCTTCTTTTGTCTCTATGGTTTACTGATTTGTCAGTAACCAAGCTTTGATTTACTTTATTTGATGCACAAAACACCTATGACATCCAAACTTTTAATCTCCATCTCCCTAATTGAAACCCCTTTTGTCAATTGGGTCTTGGAGAAATCATTAACTTAGAAGTTTCCTTTTTTTCTCCCTGCACTGTGGATATTTTCTTAGTGTACTCCTAAAACAAATGGCCGGTAAAATCGTTTATGCATATTACTTTGAGATTGCGGTTGTCCGTCATTTTGACTTAAATAGCATTCAGGCCACGTATTGCAGAAATCCAGGTATTTTGAAATGGTTCACTTACTTTGTCTTGCAACTGTATGCTTTACAGTGGCCACATGGACCATAGGAAGTAGAGATGTTCTTTAGCTTGTACGGGATAGTGTACTAGACATGATCTATGACTTATACAAAGGTCATTGTGCGGGAAGGACATTGTCACCGCACATCACATGGTGCTTTATGGTGGTTTCTGTGTTGCGTATCTATAGGTGATCCCTTTCATTGTAATTCTGTCAGTTTTTATGTTGAAACAGTAGGTATTTTTGGATGATACATTCCCTTTATGCAAAATGGCTGAGATCAGTTTGGTCAGAAGCAGCCAAAGTCACTAATATGATACACTGTAACTGTGGTCCTCTGAAGCATGTGTATAGGTTTTGTATTCTTATTTGTTTTCCAAAGTTATTCATTTACATTGGTTTTTTTTCTCTTGCAGAGAGAGTTTCCCAAGTTCTTCACGTTTAGAGCACGAGATGAGGTTTGGCTATTGTACTATGTTGTTGTGAACATTTTTGTAGATTTCTTACTGTTTTTTTTCTTAATTTAAAATAAAATTGAAATAATTGTTTTGTTTAGTTTGCCGAGGATCGAATTTACAGACATTTAGAGCCTGCCCTGGCTTTCCAGCTGGAACTGAATAGAATGAGGAACTTTGATCTAACTGCTGTACCTTGTGCCAACCACAAAATGCACCTCTATCTTGGAGCAGCCAAAGTAGCAGCTGGTATAGAGATCACCGATTACAGATTCTTCATCCGTGCTATTATTCGACATTCGGATCTTGTTACAAAGGTACTGTTTTGTTTCCAACCATTCGTCGCTTACCAGGATTATGCTATATTGTGATGTTCTAGGACCGTTTCTTCAGGTTACAGTCTAGTATGTCTTAACGTAGCTGAGCCTTGTTTTATTATTATATTAACTTATGCCCATAGACTATAAATGTCCAGATGACCCATACCCAGTAAGGAAGGGGGTAAAGCTTCTGGTCGGGAAATTGTTAAGATTTTATTTTTATTTTTTTCTCAAGTCATTGGAGATCTATCACCTCGCCATACCTTGCAGATCTCCAGCCCCTTTACCTTCTGTATCACCCCATTATCTGTAGTATGTAAGCTCTGTGGAGCAGGACCCTCACCCCTACTTGTTTCCATCAACTGATTACTAGATGTAACCGTGGTTTTGTTTCTGTTCCCTCTGTTTTGTTAGACCTGCGGAATATGTTGGCGCTATATAAATAAAGATTATTATTATACAGAACATAAAAGCTGGGTAGAATTTGACTATTAATGTCAAATGAGTAAAACTAGGAGAGTTCAAGTAACATCAAAGAGTGTTTGGCGTGAAGAAACATTTTTCTTTTGGATTTGTGTATTTTCAGGAAGCTTCTTTTGAGTACTTGCAAAATGAAGGTGAACGTTTGCTCCTTGAAGCTATGGATGAGCTAGAAGTTGCTTTTAATAATACCAGTGTCCGGACTGACTGCAATCATATCTTCCTTAATTTCGTTCCCACTGTCATCATGGACCCTTCAAAGGTAAGGGATTCATTTTTTTCATTTGTATTATTTTATTTAGTTGTTACGTTATTTCTAAGTTTCTGATAGAATTTCGAAGTAATGGGCCATTTAACCCCTTGAGTGGCGGGTTTCCTACCACCCTGTCGTGCCCACCAGGGCAGGTTTTTTAAAATGGTCTAATCATTGAATTTCAACTAATTTTGCAGTTGCGTCTCAAGAGCCATAACTTTTTCATTTTTCCATTGACACGGCCATATAAGGGCTTGTTTTTTGCAGGACAAGTTGTGATTTTTTAAACAGGAGGGAGGAAAAAAAGAAATGGGGAAAAAAGAAAAAAGGGGCCATGTCATTAAGGGGTTAAATAATGTATTAACTTCCTTCTCTGGGTCATTACGATGCACGGATACCACATGTGTAATTGTATTTTTGATTTTTTACAAATTAAAGGGAGACAAGTGTTTTTATAATTTTTTTAAAATAATTTTTTAACTTTTTTTTTTTTTTTAAACTTTTTTTTTTGTCCCTTTAGGGGACTTCCACAGGGACCCATCAGGACCCCCTGATCACATTCCAGGGGTCCGATGGTGACAGCCCTTTACATGCTGCTGTGACAGCCCTTTACATGCTGCAGTCACATAGACTGCAGCATGTAAAGGGTTAACACAGCAGAGATCGGAGGTTTTCTCTGATCTCTGCTGTAAGAGCTGGTGCATAGCTGTCCTCTGATAGCCAAGCACCAAGCTCTCCCTGCCACAGAGACCATCGGCTTGCTTCTGACAAGCCGATGGTCTCTATGGCAACCTGTAAACAAAGCAGGACATTGCCGATATGCCGGCAATATCTTCTGCTGGTTTTTCAAAGCCCTTGCTTTGTTCTCTGTGGGTCTGTGCAGGCAGAGCACACTGTCACAGCTTGTGGCATTGTGCTCTGCAGCTCCCATAGTGATACGTAGCCCGGAAATCTTCCGGGCTATGACACTATGAGCAGTGGAGCTCGTCCCGGAAAATTTCCGGGCGTGCCACTCAAGGGGTTAAATCAGTGGTGATTAACTTTTGACAAAGTTTTGCTAGTGGTGTTTAGTGCTATAGGCTCTTTGAAGGGGGTTATGCTAGCTTTTGAAATAAATAGCTTATTTTTAGGCTAGGCCATCAATATTAAAAATCCAGGTAACCTATATAAAACCATAGGCTTCAGTATGTGAGGTGGAGATTGCTTTGGTCTCCATTTCACATGGCGTCCATCTCTGTCAGTCTTTAAAGCGCCCATCTGGGCCTGGAGAAACAAAAATGGCCAAGCTGCTTCTCTGACTACCTGATGCACACTGTGCACTAGTGTGCATCATTAGTCTAAGACACTGCATCTGCTTTGATTGACCACTGCTGTTCATGTGAGCAGCATGTAGTGTCTCAGACTACCAATGTATACTGTACACAGTGTGCTTTAGGTAGTCAGAGAAAGCAGTTTGGCCATTTTTGTTTCGCCTGGCCCTGCTGGGCGCTTTAGGCCTCTTTCACACGGGGTGAAAGCAATATCGCTGCGATTTTGTGTCGCACTTTTGCTGTTTTTTTTACACGTGGGCCGGGGGGAGGATTAAAATATAAGCCCTGGCTGCATAAAAAAAAATTACCTAACACGCGCTGCCCGCTCCACCGCATGTCTCCTTCTGAAGTTACGGCACACTTGTCTGTAGTTTTCAGCCAGTGCTTCCTGGTTTAGAGGTTCAAAAGCCCCGCCTCCAGGAAGTGCTGACTGTGATTGGTTCTCGAACACTGCGGCTCAGCCACTCACTGCAGCGCTTGATGAACCAATCAGTGTCATTAAATGTGACAGACAAGTGTGCCAAAGCTTCAGAAGTTTACGTGCGGTGGAGCGGCTAGCGCCTGTTAGGCGATATATTGGGGTTTTTTTTGTTTTTTAAGATTATTTTAGGGACAAACAGTAGGACTTCCTACTGTAATGGTTGCACCGCACGAAAACCGCGGAACACAAAGTTAGGCTCCATAAGGAAACATGGGCTACAAAACATAGAAAATCGTGGCATTATTCAGCATGTTGCAATTTTGGTTTTCACGCTAATGTGAAGGAACCCATTGCAAAACTCAGGCTTCACATATATGCGATTTGTAGTACTGTCGCATCGTGTGATTTTGTCGCCCGTGTAAAAGCGGCCTTAAAGACTGACCAAAGCAGTCTCCATCTCACATACTGAAGCCTACGGTTCCATCCTCCTTTCCATTCCTATGCTGTTTTCGGTGGAAGGCTGAGGCTGAACCAATTCTGGATAGAGTGTAATGTGGAAATATATAATAGTCTGATTAGAGACTATTTTGTATTGTCTGATCATACTGTTTTTTTGTGACAGATTTTCAACTGTACGTGACAGCTTTGCTATCTTCTGTCATTCTTTTAGATTGAGGAGTCGGTCCGCTCCATGGTTATGAGATATGGCAGCCGTTTATGGAAGCTACGAGTACTTCAAGCTGAAGTGAAGATCAATATTAGGTTAACCCCTACAGGCAAAGCTATTCCCATCCGTCTCTTTCTTACCAATGAATCTGGTTACTATTTGGACATGAGCCTTTATAAAGAGGTGACAGAACCCAGCACTGGCCAGGTGAGTATTTCCGATAATGTGGCAGACCTCCTTTTCTAAAGCTGTGGTTAAAAGAGTTGTCCAGCAATGCTGCAAAATAGCCGCTATCTGTGCAGCCTGTGGAAACCCATCCCAGGATATAACTCTGAATCTGTAGACTAAAAGGGGGTGGGGTCGCACTAAGGGGGGTGAGCATAACACAACACTTTTCGGAACTCTTAAGCTTGATGGTAAGCCTGGCAGCAATGGACAGTATGGTGTTGGACTCTGTTCCCCCAGCCTAATCCGATCTACAGATGCATTCTTCTGTCCTAGGATGGGATTCCACAAAATGTGTGGAAGGTGACCATTTAAGTACAGCAGCTGTTGCCATCATTGTACTTGAACTGTTCAGCCAGCACATACAGAGTTATGTGGATTGAATCTAGTGTACCTGGGATGTGATCGGATGCATATTTAAAGGCGGTTTGAATGAATAATGCAGTCTGCCTGATATTTGACTCCCAAGTGACATTTTAAATTTTCACTTTCAGAACCTTTTCACTTTTACATTTTATTTAATGCAAATGAACCTGCATGTCATGTTTTAAATGCCTAAAAAAGCTGTATCTTCTACTTAAACAGATCATGTTTAATTCGTATGGTGATAAACACGGACTTATGCATGGTATGCTGATCAACACCCCCTATGTCACCAAGGACCTTTTACAGTCTAAGCGATTCCAAGCTCAATCACTAGGGACAACATATGTCTACGATTTCCCTGAGATGTTCAGACAGGTAATAATATTTGCTACATTGCAAAAAAATAAAGGTGCGAGTTTGTATTGTTTTTATTGATCACAAGTGTAAACCTCCAATAGATCATTCTAAAAGGAGTTATCTGTGGCTTTCTTGTATGCAATTTACATTAACCCATTGAATGCCCATCACTTTTCGACTAAGCTCCCTACTTCAACTAAGCCCCTCTTCATTCATTTAACACGGCTGCCATTCAGTACTGAACTGCTGCTGTTTACACTGAACGATCATCGTTCAGGATTTTATGCAGCCTGAACGATGAGCGTTCGGTGTTAACAGCAGCCATTCAGTATTGAATGGCCGCTGTGTTAAGTGAATGGAGAGTGGCGGGGGAGAGCGAAGACAGAAATCTCCTCCAGCCGCCCCATTTCCCTGCTGGCTGCTGTATCAGAGAGCCAGCCTACTCGCTCCTGTGCTGCAGCACAGGAGTGAGTACATGCGGGGACAAGTGTCAGGCATCATTTGCCCGACATTCATTACGTGTAAATGGGGCTTAAATCTAGTTATGTCTGGTTAGTCCAATTCCAAAGAAAATTATTTGGATTCTGAAGAAAATTGATGAACTAGAAAATACAGTATAGAAGAACCCTTAGATCAAATCACTCTTGAAGAGAAAGAAAAAGTGAAAAATGACACGTAAGAGCTGCTTTCTGTTGAATGGAAACAATTCGAAAGGAGGCAGAAATGGTTTCTGTTCGCAGGAGTTGGTGGATTATTGCAGACTGCGCTATTTGTTCCATTTAAAAAACGGAAACCAAACTTAATAAAAGCAGACTGAAAGCTTCATTTGCTTTCCATTTTTTAAGGCTTTATTAAAATAATTGTGTAAAAAAAATGATAGTTTCATTCCGTTTCAATTCCTTTTCTTTGCTACAAAAATGGAACAGAGCGATGGATAGACTGAATGGGGGGAAAACGTTCTTGTGAATGAGCCCTTAGACGTGTGTGAATTTCTTGCAGGAAGCGTAGAAAATTCTCCAATTGTTCATAGCCAAGAAAAAAAATGTATACAGAAGAAAAAGTAACCTGCTATCCTACATGCCCAGCAAAGCTACAAACTATGAAGAGATTGCTTCAAAGATCATCTGTAAAAATAAATGTACATTTTAATTTTGTTTTATATAAATATATATCCAATGCATTAAAAAAATATTTAGTTTTTATCCGATATATGCACTTAACAAAATATTTCCAATTCGAGTAAACAAAGCTGTCAGTCATTTTCGAGTGATGGGGGGCCCTGCGGAAACATACCAGTTATCCACTTTCGGGTGACGCGGTATACCCATTTGAGACTATCATCGCATGTGCACTAGATATTCCATAAAAGTCTGACCGATGCAGGTCCCACCATCTGTTTGGCGTTTCATGGACTATCCTGTCAATATGCAATTAAAAAAGTCCTAGGTGGGGACACCCATTTAAGTCTTGTATTGTCTTATTTCAGGCTTTGTTTAAACTGTGGGGACCAGAAGAACATCGGAACTCGGATATTCTCACCTATACAGAATTGGTCCTTGACAGCCAGGGTCAGTTGGTTCAGATGAACAGATTACCTGGTGGAAATGAGGTAATTTTTATATATTTTGGCTTGCTTTCTAATCTTTGTGCAAAAGATAGCATAGCAATCGAAGGCCAAAAATACTCTGTAGATGGTGTCTATTTAAGAAAAATGTGTCTGGTTGACCGTTCTCTCTCAGCTTCCCCCTCTCGTAAAAATGCGTGGCTCAGGTGAGTATGCATGTGTACTTCAATTGGAAGAGGGGGATAAGCTAGTGCCAGACCCCTATGGGAGCTGCACATCAACAAAGGATCAGGTGGCATCTAATGTCAGGATGCCCTATCAAC
The DNA here is from genome assembly GCF_035609145.1 of Eleutherodactylus coqui. NCBI lineage: Eukaryota > Metazoa > Chordata > Amphibia > Anura > Eleutherodactylidae > Eleutherodactylus > Eleutherodactylus coqui. The sequence continues at coordinate 179,595,076 of NC_089841.1, forward strand.
ATCAGATGTTGGTCAGATGTTGTGTAAGGCCAGTTTAGCAATACTGGTGGTCAAGGACTGTTTAAGCTTGTGGCTCCTGTCAGGAAATATGGCCTGCAGGAGGAAACGCTCTCATTTACTACAGAATGGGTAACACAACTACATGAGCTGCAGTAGCTCCAAGTAGAATAATAATGTCAGTTTTACATGTCATAGAACTAGAAGGACGAGGAATTGTGCTTTTTGTAAATAACGCACAATAATAAAGTAATGCGAAAAAAATGTTGCACCGTAATTACGTATATCAACAAGCAGCGAGAATCTAAAAATGTGTAAAGGGTAATAATTAGAGATGAGCGAGCATACTCGCTAAGGGCAATTACTCGATCGAGCATTGTCCTTAGCGAGTACCTGCCCGCTCGGAAGAAAAGGTTCAGCTGCAGACGCGGGTGAGAGGTGAGTTGCGGCAGTGAGCAGGGGGGAAGAGAGGGAGAGAGAGATCTCCCATCCGTTCCTCCCCGCTCTCCCCAGCCGCCCGCCGCCGGCAGCCGAATCTTTTCTTCCGAGCGGGCAGGTACTCGCTAAGGACAATGCTCAATCGAGTAATTGTCCTTAGCGAGTATGCTCGCTCATCTCTAGTAATAATATAACTCTGTTGTATGAAGCCATCTCTCTTTATCTCCTCTCTGTATTAGGTTGGAATGGTTGCTTTCAAGATGAAGATTAAACCTCCTGAGTATCCAAATGGACGTGAGATCATTGTAATCTGCAATGACATCACCTACAAGATTGGTTCCTTTGGCCCACAGGAAGATATGCTCTTTTTGCGAGCGTCAGAGCTTGCTAGGAAAGAAGGGATCCCTCGAATTTATATTGCGGCTAACAGTGGTGCCCGCATAGGGCTGGCAGAGGAACTCAGACACATGTTTCAAGTAGCTTGGATTGATCCCTCTGATCCCTACAAAGTGAGTTTAAGGGACATGCATAGTGTTCAGGCTAAACTGTCCCAAGAGACCTGATGAATGACCTGATTTATATGTTAAATATAGACCAAGTTAGTTTTATTTATTTTTCTTTTAAAGTACCCTGTTTCCCTGAAAATAAGACATACCCTGAAAATAGGTAGTACATTTGTTGATTATGGGCATGATTGTGGTTTCCATTTTTTTTAGAATAGGACGTAAAGCATGAATTCCCTTTCTGTCCTTCAGAAAGTTTAACTGGTTTTCTGCATTAAAGTGGTTGGATTTTTTGTCTCTCCAGGGTTTCAAGTATTTGTATCTGACGCCTCAGGACTATACACGGATTAGCTCACTTAATGCTGTACATTGTGAACATGTGGAAGATGAAGGTGAATCAAGGTACTTATGCCTTGCAACCAGTATATTTACTGAATCTTGGAATGCTTATTTTAACTTTCTAACATGCATTATTCTACACACAGGTATGTACTGACTGACATTATTGGAAAAGAGGAAGGAATCGGAGTAGAGAATCTGAGAGGATCAGGAACAATCGCTGGCGAGTCATCTCTGGCATATGATGAAATTATAACCATCAGCATGGTATATGCACTCATCCCTGTTCTCTGATGTACATAGTTTGACATGACTTTTAATTTTTTCTTTAATTTAAACAGTGCTAGGTACAGATGTAGCAAGCGCCAACAGTATACATTGTGCACTACTCTACGCTGAACTATAACTGCTCCTTTTTGTGCGATCACAGCTGTCGGACGTTAGGGAACAAATTCCACAAGGCCGCGAGCATTCGCCATACTCCACTAATGCTCACTGCACTAACTCTATTAGTTGGTGCACATTTAGCAGATCTCACCACCCATTCCAGCATATCCCAAACATGTTCGATGGGGATACATTCTGGTAAGTTTGGGGGCCGAGGCAGTGTAGAGATTTCATTGTAGTGTACCTACAATCAATCCCAAGTGATCGTACTCGATGACACAGAGCATTGTCCTTTTGAAAGATGGCAATGTGGTCCAGTAAAACTTTCTGAAGATATGGGTGCAGATGGTCCGCTAACAGGTCCGTTCACCATTCAAGGATTGTGGTATGATTACCAATCGTAGGTCATGCCAGAAAAAACGCTCCCTAGACTATGACACCATTATCATTGGCCCATTGAAACACAACAATGCACCCTAGGATACTGCTTCATGTTGTTTATGCCAGATACGAACCTGGGCATCCATATTGTGTTCAGTAGGAAACGGGGCTTATCACTACAGACTACAGTTTTTCCTGGGATCATGCGAGGCGTTGCTGGTAATAACGCCGCACCATCAGGGGCACCCTTGCCAATTTTCAGCTGTTGAACCCCAGTCAACACAAGGTATGCTGCTAGGTCTTTGTGGAAATTTGTCTAACTTCCCTACTGTTGTACTGCAGGGTCAGTTGATCTGCTGTGGTACATCATTGCTGGACTCACAGACGTGCCAACTGACGCTTGCCTCCAGGATCAACCACGCGTGGCCTGCTGCTGGGTGATCTTTTGTTAGATGTCTGTCCATAGTTCAACCAGTCTTGATAAGCTCGTGATACCATGGTCTAGGAACAACAAACAAGTGCGACATCTCCAAGCATCAACAATCAGCCCGTGGTCAGTCACTCAAGTCGCCATTTTTACCCATGACTGCGCAGCACATTAGTTGAGAGTAAATGGTGTCCTGGCTATCATGGTGTACTGCATTACTGATCACAAAATATCACGCGGTCTGTAATGCAGCGATTGTTCAGTGTAGATAGTACACTTGTCTAATAGTCATGTTATCAGAATAGCGTGCTAACCACTCCATAGTCACACACTGCCTATTCTATTGGCACTTGCTACATCTGTAATGCATGGTTTACATTTGTGTCTGATCAGATCATTATATTGCTTTTATATGTACTGATGTTGACTTTTGTTTGGAACATTCACATTCTCTGGTTTTCTTAAGGTCACATGTCGTGCAATTGGGATTGGAGCCTACTTGGTGAGGCTGGGTCAGCGTGTAATACAAGTAGAGAATTCCCATATTATTTTAACTGGTGCAAGTGCCCTAAACAAGGTAAGTCAAGGTTGCATTCCTTGGATAGTTAATGTAGGGGTTACATTTCCCACGTTAAGAAACATGTAGTTGTAAAAATTATACATCAAGCTAAATTAAAATGGCTTACAGAGAACTAATATTTCTTCAGAGGAGAACGTTTTAAGAATATTTCTGATTACACATATGTCTTTTTTAGGTTCTTGGCCGTGAAGTGTATACCTCTAATAACCAGTTGGGAGGGGTGCAGATCATGGGTAATAACGGAGTGTCTCACACAATTGTCCCTGATGATTTTGAGGGAGTGTATACAATTCTTCAATGGCTTTCTTATATGCCAAAGGTAAGTTACTTTTCTCAGGTCTTAATTATTTCCATGTAACAGCAGGTATGTGTGTGCACACCAAACATACGCTTGCATGCACAGGAAACCCCCACCCCTTTAGCAAGACTAGATATTATGTGACTGATTTTCAGTCCTACCATGTATTATGTATAGTTTGCATCATCTTAAGCGTGACCACTAGAGATGAGCGAGTATACTCGGTAAGGCACATTACTCGAGCGAGTAGTGCCTTAGCCGAGTATCTCCCCGCTCGTCTCTAAAGATTCGGGGGCCGGCGCGGGTGACAGGTGAGTTGCGGGGGGGAGAGAGGCAGAGAGAGATCTCCCCTCCGTTCCTCCCCGCTCTCCCCAGCCGCTCCCCGCCCCCTGAATCTTTAGAGGCGAGCGGGGAGATACTCGGCTAAGGCACTACTCACTCGAGTAATGTGCCTTAGCGAGTATACTCGCTCATCTCTGGTGAGCACGCCTTTGAGAGTAACATTTATTTAATGTAATTTTGGATAGCAATTTCAAAGTGGTTTCACTGATTGAATGTTGTTTTTTTTAATTGGGTAGAGGGTTGGGGGGGGATTATACTAAAGAAAATGGTACCAATTATTAGGATAGACTCAAAAATAATACATCTACTCATATGTATGTATATGTTTACCCATATCTCAAGGACAAACAAAGTCCAGTCCCTGTTATTTCACCTTGTGACCCAATCGACCGTCATATTGAGTTTATTCCGACAAAGGCTCCCTATGATCCCCGCTGGATGCTTGCTGGAAGACCTCATCCCAGTATGTCCATAGGCTATATCCCATCTTCTTCATAATGCATTAATAGTTAGTGTTTACAAACAATCGTTTATATCTTTTGTAGCTGTCAAAGGGACATGGCAGAGTGGTTTCTTTGATCATGGAAGCTTCAAGGAGATCATGCAACGCTGGGCACAGACTGTAGTGGTGGGACGGGCAAGGTATATGGTGATAAAGGCAGTGCTACCATAATACTCTGATGTGAAAATGGCCTAGGGGTAATATTTTGATATGTCTGACTTGTTTTTCAGATTAGGAGGAATACCATTGGGAGTTATTGCTGTGGAGACCCGGACTGTAGAGATGGCTGTACCAGCTGATCCAGCGAACCCTGAATCCGAAGCCAAGGTGATTTCAGTCATCCTGTGATCTTTGTAGTTAGTTTCCCCATTAGTTTGAACACGAAATGAAGTGAATATCTACCACTTCATACAGTAGGTGCTCTGAATAGGTTTCTGTCTTTGAATGTTTTCCTTATGATTTAGAAAGCTAAGATGCAGTAATTGCTAAAACGAGTTTCTGATGGGTTGTCAATGTGGTCTTTTTTTCAGTTAATCCAACAGGCTGGACAGGTATGGTTTCCAGATTCCGCATTTAAAACTGCACAGGCTATTAAAGACTTCAACCGTGAGGGGCTGTCCTTAATAATCTTTGCCAACTGGAGAGGATTTTCTGGTGGTATGAAAGGTAAGTTAAAAACACTGCAATTGGATCAATTATATCGATGGTAACAAATATACTGTTAATTAAAAGAAAATCGTAACAGGAGGATGTATCTATCTGGAATGTGAATGTGGAACATGGCAAGAGTTGCCTAAAGCATAGCTGAAAACTTTCTTGTACCTTTATACTATACTATTACATTTTCTGTTTGAACTCTTAATCCCATGTCACTGTTCTGCATTTCTACCTTATTTGCAAAATGTTAAGCCTATTTATATTGTCTGTTACAGATATGTACGATCAGGTGCTAAAGTTTGGGGCATACATTGTGGACAGCCTTAGAGAATTCAAGCAGCCTGTGCTGGTATACATCCCACCACATGCTGAGCTAAGAGGAGGATCGTGGGTCGTCATTGATCCTACAATCAATCCTCTCTACATGGAACTGTATGCAGACAAGGATAGCAGGTGGGTAAACCTTGGTTTATATAAGAAGTTATAGGGAACCAGATGGTGAAACATGTTCCATTATTCTAATGTTTTTATTTGTAAATAAGGAAATGGAAATTGTATGATTTCCGTAACTCCTTCTAGGTTACCAATGTGTCTAGAGAACCCATAAATATTGATTTTTCTTGTATAACATTTCCTGAAGTTTTCTTCAAGTTTAGTAGTTTTGATATCAGCCGTCTAACACTGTTATACTGATTAAACTTCTTTTTAAAGTTATTTAGGGCTCTGAATGTGCTCCCTAGTACCAAAATGTGCTTTGTAAAATACAGCATGTTTAAGTATACCATAGTGTGTTCACTTTCTGTGAAAAACCGATTACATGCAAGTGTAGTTGAGGGTTATATACAAAATAGTATAGTATTGTCTACCCTATATGACTTTATCATCAACCTTTTCTTTCCTTTCAGAGGTGGTGTCCTGGAAGCAGAGGGCACAGTGGAAATCCGCTTCAGAAAAAAAGACCTCATTAAGACCATGAGGAGACTAGATCCAGCTTATACCCAGATTGTAGAACAACTTGGTGAGTACAATGAGCAGATGTTAAAGGCTGTTGACACTTTTTGGGGGGCAATTTTTTCCCCACTTTAAATGCATGTATTTTGTGCTGACTTCCACTTTTGCAATAGAGTTCAATTTCAAATTTTGCAGTTTGTCTTCTGCAGCCTCTACATATCACTGTATATAGAAGCTGCAGTCTGAGGGGTCATCTTACATGGGACAGTTAGTTGTGTGACGCTTAAGTGCCCGACAGTCATCCCTACGATTATCGCTCCTGTGCTTTTGCGCTGGAGCAAGAATCGCTCACTGAAGGAAGGTGGACCGCATTGGGGAAAACTTCTGGCCACCTGACTCTATTCAGAGTAAACAGGTAGTCATTCAGAGGTTGCAGACAGCGGTCTGGATGGGGGTGTTGCTCCCCAGGCTCTGTCCTGCATTGTCTGCCCACAAATCCCTGCTTTCTTTATACCATTTGTATCTGGACTAGCAACTTGCAAGTGAATTTGTTAATTGCACTGCGGATCAAATGCATCCATAAAGATCAATAGAGCCCATATGCATGGAATCCGCAGTAAAACAGAGCAAGTGACGATGAGCGAACTGGTCGGCAGTCAATGCATTTCAATGCCCGCGTATTGCGCAGTCGGCAATCGCAGAATGCTCAATTCAGATCCACTTGTCAAATCCCTCTTCCTAACCGAGAAGCAAACTTTGCTTCCCCGAAGGTGTCCATAGCCTTTACAAGAGGTATGGTGCTTGTGTATGGTACACCACTTTGTGGGAAATGCAGAGCTGCATTTAATATACCATTTCCTTACATTTCTTGAGGTACCCCTGAACTTTCAGAGTTGGAGCGTAAGAACTTTGAAAAGAAACTAAAGGCAAGAGAGGAACAGCTACTTCCCATTTACCACCAGATTGCTGTGAAGTTTGCAGATCTGCATGATACACCTGGGAGAATGCAAGAGAAAGGAGTCATTACAGTTAAGAACAGCCTGTTCCTACCTTTTATTTGTTAGGTGTAATTCTGCGATAGTACATACATGAGTGAGTGATTTTTGTTCATTCTAAGATAATTGAATTGGAAGGGGGGAGGAGTTGGGGCCTAGATTTGTACACTGGTTTGCATTTTGTGTTTTATCTACCAATGGCTACATCTCATTTTTGCTACTTTTAGCAAAATACAATTAGAACTAACTATTGACATTATGTGGGCTATATAAACTCATACCTTACATTATGTATCTGACATACAATCTGTTTCTTGTAAACATCAGGATATTCTGGAGTGGAAGGAGGCAAGGACTTTCTTATATTGGAGATTGCGACGCCTCCTCCTGGAGGAAGGTGTGAAGAGGGAGATCCTTCATGCGAATAGTGAGCTCAGTGACATACACATCCAGTCCATGCTTCGCCGCTGGTTTATGGAGACAGAAGGAGCTGTCAAGGTGCCATATTTTTATTCTGAATGTTACAGTTAAGACTATTCACAAAAAGCGCTTCAATTTTTAAGTTAGATGCATTGGAGCACATAGCCTTTGCAGTCGTCTAATTAAAAAAAAAATCTTCTAGTTTTTACCCATAGGAGTGGAGGCCAGGGTGGGTGAAATGGTAGAGTCAGGAGACATACGGGAGTTGGGGTCTTTGCGGGGGTCCCAGGGGTCGGCCCCGGGCTCATGGATGCAGTATCTACAAATACGTAGCTACCTGGGTAGGATTAAACCTGCTCGAGGATGGAACATGACACATACCCCCTTCGAGAGACTATACTGTGCCTCGGAAGCTCCTAGACATACAGTATCAAAACTCTACAACCAATTAGTGGAGGAGCAACTGGGGAATCACCAACCCAGATGGACAGGCGCATGGGAGGAAGCATTAGGCCGGTCATTTACGGCGGAATCGTGGGATAAAGCGTTTCAGCTTACTCATAAAATGTCAATCTCCAGTAGACTCCAGGAACTAAATTTTAAGATTATATCAAGATGGTACCTGACCCCAGAGAGATTGCACTCCTTCTTTCCCTCAACCCCGAACATTTGTTGGCGTTGCAGAGCAGACATCGGTTCAATGCTCCACATCTGGTGGGAATGCCCCATGGTTGCAACCACATGGCAAGAAGTAAAACACTTATTTGAAAAGGTGTGTAGACAATTACTCGTCCTGACACCTGAGTTGGCACTCCTGTCCATCGCCCACGAGGAGGCTCAATCTCTCAAAACGGGCTTACTAAAATTCTTCATTATAGCTACAAGGCAGGTGATTCCTAGATTTTGGAAACAGAGCGTGGAGATCCCCAGAAGTGCATGGGTAGGAGTGATGGATGAGATTGAAAGATTGGAGAGACTTAGAGTATCGGAAGATCTGACGGGATATGATAAGTTTTATCGAACCTGGGCTACATGGATAGACACACGAAATACGCCCATGTTCTCAAGATGGCTACTCACGGGCAAATGTGATTGAGCGTGTGACATATATTTAACAGTTAGTAGAGTCAGGAATAGACTCTGGATAACCCCCCCCCCCCCTCCTTCCCCCCCTTCCTTGTTGCCCTTGTCTTCATGTCTGTTTAGAACTTAATTTTCCCTCTTGTTAATGTTATTTATAAGAAGCAACACGCATAGGAAACTGCTTAGTTTAAGGAGTTTTATTGGTTGATTTCGTACAAGAAACCTAAAATTTAAAAATTTTCTCGTCACACGTACGAGCCGTAAAGTATCATTAAGTTTTCCTTATGTGTAATAATGTACAAGTATGGTTAATGAAAAAGCAATAAAAACACTTTGAAAGAAAAAAAAAAATCTTCTAATTTGAAGAAAAAAAACACACGGGAGAAGCAGGGCTGGGCAATGGAATTCATTCATTCCATTAATTGTCATTTTGCAGAGGCATGATTGTAACTTTTGTCAGAATCATGAAATCAAGATTAGCCCTGCTTCCTGTGGGCGAAGCTGGGGAAAGTGAGGTCTGTGATGGGGGTGGGGGGTACATAGAATATGCGGGCTGGGATGACTGGGAATGTGGAATCCCATCCTTTTTGTATATATTAATAAAGTTCATACCCCATTCTTTTTCATAAGGGAATCACATAGACTTCAATTCTTTGATAAGAACTGATTATTAGAATTGTCCCATTTAATCAGTATATATTAAGGAATTGCCGTGCATGCGATTTCCCCTTTGTGAAAGTTTTTTACCAAATCTCCCAGCCCTGGGGAGAATTAATAGGTAAATCAACGTCATTTCTGTTTGTGCTCTCAAGGCATATCTGTGGGACAATAACCAAGTGGTGGTGGAGTGGCTGGAGAAACATCTACAAGAGGAAGATGGTGCAAGATCTGCTATCCGGGAAAACATAAAATACCTGAAGAGAGACTATGCCCTCAAACATATCCGAGGGTGAGTGGGAGGGAATCTTCGATATAGATAGATAAAGTAACTTGTTTATTTTAATTTTCCCTGTAAATATGGTGTCAATACTTCAGCTCTGTTTTACCTTCTACAGTCTGGTCCTGGCTAACCCGGAAATAACGATGGACTGCATTGTGCACATGACGCAGCAGATTACACCAGCCCAGCGAGCCCAGCTGACAAGACTTTTATCAACTATGGAAAATACACCTGCCAGCTGACATCAAGTCAGGGAGACATCGGCTGATACCAAAATACATTGAAATTACACTTACACATCCTTTACCTTGACATCCAACGGGACTTTGAGAAATGCGTCCAGACTTTGCCAATAGGTGCCTTTCATTTAAAAAAAAAAGTGCTCTGTATCTTCTGCAGGGCACATAAAATTGACACATGTGCTTTATGCTAAACAAAATGTGTTTCTTGCAAATCGCCTTATCACTTTTTATGCTCATAAGCTTATTATGTGTTTTAAGCCATGTCACAAATAAAGTTAGCTGAAGAAAACGGTTCTCCAAAAAGCTGCTGTTTTTTCACAATGCACTTTGATCCAGAACTTGCAATTTTATACCCCCTTCCCCAAGACCAATCATTTAATCCATTCTAGAAGGTTGTAGCAAGTTATAAGTATACATTTCTATGAGCAAAACTGTAGTCATGTGATGGGTGCTACATTAGTGTCATTATATGAACTACAAGCATAAAGACTGACGTAAAGAGAACAAATAGCATCAGTATTCTATTTAAGGGGAACCTGTCAGAGCACCATAAACTGAGTTATTGTGCTGTAAGGGAGCCAGGTGATGTTTGTTTTTTTTAATACACTCCCACAATCCAGCGCTGTCACCCTCTGGAATTCGCGCTGTGTTGGAAAATCTGATTCTTTTCACTGTCCCATCATGCACTTGCTTCTCCCACAGACTTGTATAGGAGTACCCACGCACAGAACTTGGAAAAGAGTCCGATTTTCCAGCACCATGCTATCTTCAGAAAGTGATGGCACTGGAGCAGGGAATATAGAATATACATTCTCCGGCTCCCTGTCACGTCCTCTAACAGCACTATAGCTTAGTTTAGGGTGTTTTGAGGGCGTGATAGGTTCCCTTTTAATTCTTCATATTGTTATAACACTTGCAATCTCAGGAATATGCTATCAGGTTGTGCGAGTATTAAAAGCCTCAATCTCCAACAGATGGCTTTACTGTGTATTCGTGTAAAAACGTCTCTAGATGAGAAGATCATTTAATGTACATGGATCTAGATGTGTTTCCTGGGCACTTCTGAATACTATACCTGTGTAGTAGGTTTGCAATATGAATGTATTAGTTTGTTTTAACACAACCCACTAAAGGAATCACTGTTATGTATTTTGAACTCACAGATATGTAATTTAGATACATTGTAAGTGCATATTTTTCTGATCGGATTGTATTCTCAAGATTTTACTTATTGTTCATATATATCCATACCATCTTCTAATTGCAGGATGACTGACCCCCAAAATAAAGTTGAACTATTTATCAGTATTTCAGTGTAATACTTGATTTATACCAAATATTTGTTTTCATGGAGTTCACTTGACGAACACAGTGTGCTGTAATTGCCTGTGGATGTGACATAGATGGCTCATTTTGAGGGGCTCTCAAGAGTAAGATTTTTTTGCTTGCCTCCATTTGTGAAGCAAAGTGTAAAAATGCATAATATATATTAACATTAAAAAAAAATTCCCAGAAACTGCAAATTATTGCATAGTCATTACTACGAAAAGATGGGTGTTGCAATTTAATTATGAAATTGAAGAGCGTTAGACTTGCTGCGCAATCTTTAGAAGGGGACACCTGTCTCCCTGCACCGTAACGTAGTTTATAGTGCAAGTTACCTTTAACCCTTTGCAATCCAATTTTGGATTCAGGTTTCCTAGGTGGCTTTCTCTTTCTGCCATTATACAATGGTGCCATCTGCTGGCTAGAGCCAGTACTGCAGTATGGGACATGATGGAGAGGCACCCCGACAACAGGGCGGCCAGTAATATACAGTAAGAATACCCTGCCGGACGTCTTCCGACATCGGAGCTGTACAGCCTTCATTCAGAATGTCTGAAGACGTCAGACAGTGGATTGGAAAGGGTTAAGCTTATGTTACATTATTGAAACAATTTGGCTGCAAGTAATAATTTTATTGGGTTTTTTAATTAAAGGGATACTCCCAGGATCACATTGGTGGCTCCACTGTGTTCTCTTCATAGGATCATTAGGCTGTATATACAAGGTCGATAGGAAGTTGCGCCCAAGATGGTCAGGTGTGACTCACACAACACACAAACATCCCATCCGTGTGCTATGCAATGTGCGAGACACTGCATCTTTGCATCTACTTCTTTCGTGTGGGACTTGTACAAAAATAGGACATGCTGCGACCTTTCCATATTGCTGCAAGAGAAAATGTAAATAGGCCCATTACAAATAATGGGTTCTGTTTTCGTGCAAGTTTTGCGCTTCCCGCAATGCACAGAACTCATGTCAGAATATCGGCTGTGTAAATACGGCTTTACAGAGTAGATGCATTCATTTATTCCGTGAAAGCCCCAAGCTGCGGAGGGCACAGGTCTACGCTGGAAGTGAGTGGGGGCAACAAAGACATATTTTCTGCCCCACTCAGAATGGGTACACTCACTCGTTCCATAAATGCACCGAGTAGCAGAGGACATGGGTCTTAGCTGGTTGCATATGCGGGGGGCGGAGCTGTACATAGCCCATAACTTGCTGCCTTGGGATGCAGCAGGTATAATGCCCTCTGCAGCTGGGTGTATTCACAGAACAAGTGCGTGTACGCACTGCATGCAAATATTGGTCTGTGTTGCCCCCTTCGCCACCAGCAGAGACCCAAGCCCTCCGCAGTTATATGCATTCCCAAACAAGAGTGTACCCGTTGCATCCCAAGGAAACAAATATCTGGCTCGGTCACCCAACTTGCCACCAGCTGAGACCCTCCCTGGGCCAACTTATTCCATGAATGCACCCAGCTGCGGAGGAAGTGGGCACGGGTCTCTGCTGCTGCAAGGGTTGAGACAGAGACTGATGTTTGCTACCCTGGAATACCTTGGCTGTTATGCATCCAGATGCCATAGCACGCCATTGCTACCCGCGATCATATCACAGAGGGTTGATGGGTAACGGGGAGCGACCTCCCTGTGTCAGCCTCTCAGATACAGTGGTCGCATGAAGCATGGCATATAAGGGGTGAAATGGTTTAGATCAGAGCAAACTCCAATCCTAGATGTTTGAGCTGGAGCCCTACTGTCATCAAACAGCCAAGCTCCAGCTCCTCCCATACGGGATACCCTTGCTAGGCTTCCAATGCAGCTCCATAAAATGCCCTTTATTAGCCACTGTAAAAAGGAGTATGAGTCGGTCACTAGTGAGTTAAATTTTACTAATGTATGTCATTCATGTATATTCCAATTTTACCAAAGTCCTCCACAACCAAAGTAAACCCAGTACAGATAGTCCCCTACTTGTGAACAGGTTCCGTTCCAGGAACCTGTTCGCAAGTCCGAACAAATGGTTATATGGAGGGGATCGCGGGTGGATCCCGCTCCATACAACGTCGGGTGCCGGCTGTTCTTACAGCGGGCACCCGGCGGCAGCAGTTCCGATGAGCCGCGCCGCTTGTCGGAACGGTTAACACTTTAAATACCGCTCTGACAGCAGTATTTAAAGTGTTAACAGCTCTGACGAGCGTCGCGGCTCGTCGGTACTGCTGCCGCCGGGTGTCCGCTGTAAGAAACAGCCTGCACCCGACGTTCAGGGGGCCCATATGGCATCCCACGATGAGATCACGGGACGCTGTGTGGTTGCTAGGCAGCCGGGGACCTCCTGAAAGGCCCCAGGGCTGCCCATGCAGAGTACCTATCAAGCGCACGGCTTGATAGGCGCTCTGCATAGACAGCCCTAGGGCCTTTCAGCAGGCCCCCGGCTGCCTAGCAACCACACAGTGTCCCGCGATCTGACCAGACAGGCTTCTATCAGGCTTGATAGGAGCCTGCCCGGTGCCTGCACAGTATGATGTAATGCCATAGCATTACATCATACTGTGCACTACAGATTGTTCACATCTTGCGAAATTCGTAAATCAAATGTTCGCAAGTCGGGGACTATCTGTACACCTTCAGCCATAGTTCTCAAGTACAATACTAGCCATGGTACTCCGATACATTGTCCGCATTTATGTGCATTTACAGTCCTTGTTTAAGGTGTGGATGTTGTATTTACTGAGGTTAATAACCAGTGTGGCTTATTGTGTCAGTGTCCCATCAATACCTTAATGTACACATGTTGTTCTAACATCAAAATGCATCTATTTTTGTTAGAACTACTGCTCAAATATCACCCAGATTTATGGACTATCTGTGAATGCATGGATGGTTGGCCACCCTGAATGGATTACTGCAGATAGTTATTTATACAAATTCTTAGAGTACAAACCAATGTAAAGTGATGGGCAGCAATGCTGGGGTTCTGGATTTGAGTTGCCAACATTTTCTTTCCATGATACTCCCATGATTTCTACTGATAGGTTGTCTTGCAATTTCTCCCAGTCGGACTGATGGCATAATAAAAGTGAATTAAATAAATATATGCTTCTGGATAGCCTCAAGAAACGTTCTTCTGTAGTAACCCAAGGGAGATTATTTCTATGCATAATAATGGATTAAAGTGGTTGTCCAGTTATCGGACAACATGTCTTTTATAAGGCTGCCTGTAGTAAAATAATAAACAGAGCTTTACTTCCACCTTTTCCGACAAACTCAAATGTCTTGTGTTGCAACAAGTGATAAAAAAATAGCATCTGTGTCAAAAGCAATAGTTATCTGTGCCACCACCTGTATCTCAGAGATTGATGAATTTACATTTGGCAGTCTATTCAAATTGGGAGATTTCTGGTAATTTATAATAGAGGTGGGGTTAATTGTATTAATTTTGATGGTCTACAGGTTACCAGTTACCTGAAACGTACTCCGGATTAGAGATGAGCGAATGTACTCGCTAAGACAAACTACTCGAGCGAGTAGTGCCTTATGCGAGTACCTGCCCGCTCGTCTCTAAAGATTTGGGTGCCGGCGGTGGGTAGGGAGCCGGGGGGAGATCTCTCTCTCACCCCCGCTCCTCCCTGCTCATTCCCGCAACTCACCGCTCTCCCCCGCCGCCACCTAAATCTTTAGAGACGAGCGAGCAGGTACTCGCATAAGGCACTACTCGCTCGAGTAGTTTGCCTTAGCGAGTACGCTAGCTCATCTCTACTCAGGACCTATTTTCCCGATCGTCTCCATGACAGCACCAGCTGAGATCGCCTTCTTTTGATAGGACAGGAACACAGGTTTAAAGCTTCCCCCTCTCCCACCTTCCTTAGTGTTACTCCTGTCCTTTTTGTTTTTCCTGATAGGCAGGTATCCAGAGAGGTGCTGGGAGCTCTCAGGAGTTCTTGGCATGAAGGAAGAAGATACTCAGAGAAACAATGCTCCTTTCTCCCTACAACCAAGATCCAAGACCTTCAGCTTCTTATCATAATGTTCTTGAAGCGCAGGACCTGCTCCATCCAGATAGCCTGGTCCTGGATAATCGGCAATCAGTCCTCAAATTACAGAGAACTCCGGACAGTTTGGAAGGCCTTCCAACAGTCAGGGAGCACCACTCAAAACAAATACCTGAAAATCCTGTCGCACAACATCATAACAGTGGTCTATATCCGACATCAGGGGAGAAACAAGGCAACCATCCCTAGAGAGCATAGATCAAAAGATCATTCGCTGGATGGAACATCATGCCCTGTTAATCTCAGCAACCCACTTGAGAGGAGCTCTAAATCAGGATGCAGACTACCTCAGTCGACAACGTTTAGACCCAGGTGAATGGCCCCTTTCCCAGGATGCCTTGAAGGTCCTGACAGACAGGTGGGGAATCCCGCAGAAGGATCTTTTTGGCTATAGAAAGAAATGCAAGGTAGAAAGGTTTTACTCCCTTAACCCAAGGGACCACCCGGTAGCAGTAGACACACCAACCCAGAACTGGGGCGAGGAGCTAGTCTACGCGTTTCCTCCTATCCCACTGATCCCAAGAGTCCTCCAAAAATTCCACCAGCAAGAATGCACCCTCATACTAGTGACTCTTTTCTGGCCCAGGAGAAGTTGGTTTGGACTACTAAAAAAATCTAAGTCTGCCGGACCTTCTAACCCAAGGTCTCCTCACCTATCCAACCATAGCGAGCCATCATCTCTCAGCATGGATTTTGGAGGATTACAACGAACAAAATATACCATAAAATCTGGAAAAATTAGCATCATGGTGCCAGAAGCAATATACTTTATTTTTTTCGCCCTACATAACAGCAATCCTGGAATTCCTCCAGGACAGCCTAGACATGGGCGCCTCTCCTAATACGCGAAGATTCCAAGTAGCGCCTCTTAGTGCTTTCTTTGATACCAGGCTTTCTGAAGTAAGTTGGATTTCTAGATTCCTGAAGGCAGCAAACAGGTTAAAGCCTAGAATCGTCAACCTAGTCCCTGAATAGAATTGAATACTTGGAGCCCTATCCTCAGCTCCATTTGAACCCATAGACTAAACTGCTATCAAAATTCTGACCATGAAAACAATCTTCCTGATAGCCATCACTTCGGCAGGAAGAATAAGCTAACTCCAGGCCTTATCCATCCTTTCTGCCGAGTCACTGAAAATAAAATTATCTTTAAAGTAGATCCATCCTTTATACTTAAGGTAGCATCGTCCTTCCATTGGTCCCAGGACATAATAATTCCCTCAGCTCAATGGTAGTGGTGAGCACAGTGTTCTCATTCTTTGGCCAGGCCCCTGAAGGCAGTATAACACATGCCCTTCCCTGATGAGGCCCTACCTACAAACATATGACCATATATTATATACAAACGCTTATGATCATTTTAAAATGTTATCAAACTGGGATCAAACATCATATTCTAGTTAATACTAGGTGTGTTTATTTCATTTCAATTTGCAATATACAATTTGTACTCTTGTCAATCTCATCGAACTAGTTGCGGAAGCAAGTTGTTAGTGTTCAAAGTACTGTTGAACTGTTGTGTTGCTGTTGTGTGCTTTTCACAGAGTGATCATTACTCACTAGTCTATCCATTGTAGGAGAGAGGGAAAGAAATCGATTTTACTCCAGGATGACCAGCTAACTTAGAGTCATGGCCCCAGGTCGGAAACTGTCTATACTTGGCCTCAGGAATGAAAGTTTCGCTTGGAGGAATGTCCTTCAACCATAGAGGGGCAACCACAACAATTTGTGCAGGATCTATGATGTGGGAAGGCTCGGAGTTGAGATCACTGGAATCAAAAGAGCAAGACAGAGCATGTGTAAATTATCCTTTTGCTCTGATTTTGTAATCACCTACTTATATTAGCATTTCAATCACTTATAAAGTTCCACTTGGTTCTTCTGACAACTTCTAGTTGTTTCATTTTTTACAATAAGTATAGCTATATATTTTCTCCTTGCACCATCTGGGTTAGATTGTGATTTAGTAATGTGAAAAACACTAGACAACCAAAATATCATGGCCAGTTATAAGCTAATCTAAATCTTCCAGTTTAGTTCTGCGGGGCATGCAGACCTTGAGTACTTTGTGTGCAGTTCACTGTTTCAGGTCAGTGCTGAAAATCTCTACCAGAACTTTTTCCCAACCTCCAAAGTGGGCTAATATAGTAAGTATATCATCCTGACAATGTCGATATGTTATTTTTAGGGGCAGGCTGAGGACCCTTGGGAATGCGACTAGTCCTGAATATTCCAGTGATGACCTTTTTCATTAGGCTGTTTTATACTGCAAACACTGACTTTGTATGCAGATGGTGTTAATTAGAGGAGAGAGAACATACTCGTTTAGGGCGATTTCGCAATCGAGCAGCGCTTTTTTCGAGTAACTGACTACTCGGGCGAAAAGATTCGGGGGGCGCCAGGGGTGAGCAGGGGGTTGCAGAGGGGAGTGGGGGGGGGAGAGAGAGAGCTCCCCCCTGTTCCCCACTGCTACCTCCTGCTCCACCACGCCGCCCCCCGGCGCCCCCCGAATCTTTTCGCCCGAGTAGTCAGTTACTCGAAAAAAGCGCTGCTCGATTGCGAAATCGCCCTAAACGAGTACGTTCGCTCATCTCTAGTGTTAATATCTGACTGCTATTGCACAGAATGCCAGACTATAGTGTTTACAAAGTGGATGGCATTGTAATGGCAATGTAAAGTATGTGGGTCAACTGCCTACAAATCCTTGTCAAAGGTTATGTAAATTTAGCATTAAACTATGCTTTCATGCTGCTGCATTATTGTCAAATTGGCCCATCAATTGCTTTGATTTTTTAATTTACAGATATTTTAGCGGATACTGCAGCAGCCATTGAATGAGGCAGCTGTTTTCTACTCCTCTACCTAGAAATCCCAGCAGGATCTCAAGCACCAATCAACAGCTCAATTACATCCAGCCAATCATCTACCCGTAAACAAAGTCTCTTTGTGTCTGCAGCTGGGGAGGCTCCTTATTACCTCTCACACTAGACAAGCCTGGGCAATAATTGACAGTTGGCACTTATTTGCTATGAAGGAAAATTGAGATTTTGATCGATGCGACAAGACCTCCAGTTATAAAAGAAAAAATGCAAATCATAGTCTGAAGTGCCCATACAGTACAGCACAGGAGATACAGAACTAAAACACAAGTTGCCTAACTTATTTGTGTATTTATATAGTATATATAAACATATTAATATACCTTTTATTTTGTCTATTCTTCAAAATCATCCTACTGCGAAGGATGGACATGTGCCAGCAGGCACACCCATAGTCTCCCTACATGGGCTGTATTACCAGATAAAACCATAACTATCAGAGATACCATAACTGACAATTGTTACAAATTGATAGCCATTGAATTCATTCAGTTAGGCTGTGATTTAGGCTAGGGCTACACAGTGACTTTGCCCATGACATGAGTTGTGCAAACCAATATTGCTGTGCAGACTGGCAATCTCCAAATCTCATTGAAGTTAATGCAAGCAGCCAAAATTATGACCCACGGATTGCAGAGATCGAATTTCGCCTACCTTCTTGTGATCTGCAAGCATGGCCTTATAGAGGAATGCTCATACAAACCTGGTGTCCTTGTTAGTCTTCTAATACCACAATAAAGTATCAGCAACCAATAGGCCGACAGAGGGAGCGTCTTCCCTCTCTCAAAAATCTTAGATGCAGCATTTGCTATTGACCATGGCAATTAAGACGTTACAACAATCAAAGACCAACTGCATTGGTCTCCAATCAGTGCCTGATACCCAAGGATGTTAGCAATAGCCCTGACATCAGGATTCCAGTACGCATAATGCTAAAATTTTATTTTGCAGCACAGCTGTTAAAAGGTCCCTTAAGTGGCCATAGGTAAAATACTACCGTATATAGTGGTTGTTAAGGGGTTAAGAATGTTACACCGCGGCGGAGCCTGACCGCTGAGGAGAATGGCCGCGTGAACTCACTGCTCCCGCGGCAAGACTCCAATACAGGACTTTCAGCGGCCACTAACAGCGCAGAAATGAGGAGGACCGGGAAGGAGAGAGCCACGGAACTGTCAGGGACTCCGCGGGTGAGCAGAGGGCAATCTGATATGCAGAAATACCTGAAGGAGAAGAGCCCGCGCTCCCCGCTGTTTCCAGCCAAGATGGCGCCGGCTCCACTATCGGCTGCAGCTCATAGTAAGGAGGGGGAGGAGGGGGCTGTATCGGACAGCGAAGATAATGAAGCAGTGTCTAAGGGCTTCATGAGGGAATTGATCATGAATGCCCTGAGCCCCATTATGACAGAGCTGGGCGAAATAAAAGAGGACATGAGGCTTCTGGGCAGGCGAGTTGAGGAGCTGGAGACCTCCTCGTCCGCCATTGTTACTCATTCCACAGAAGTTGCACGCATCCTGCAAGAACACCAGAACCAGATCAATAAAGCCCTCTTGATGCAAGAGGACTTAGAGAATAGGAATAGACGCTCTAATGTTCGCATCAAGGGGCTTCCGGAGTCGTGGGCGGCGGACTGCCTTCACAAGGTGACCAAAGAAATTTTTGCACTCCTTCTTGGTGCTGAGAGGGCAGCCCCCATTGTGATTGAAAGGGTGCATAGAGCCCTTAGACCCCTCCCGGCTAACACAGACCCCCCGCGGGACGTCGTATGTAAAATCCTCTCCTTCCAGGATGCCTTTGCTATTCTGAGGGCGTCGAGAAACTACAGAGATCTGAAATACTCCGAAGCTCCGATACAGATCTTCCAGGACCTGGCCCCGTCTACTTTGGCAAAGCGTCGCCTGTTTCGCCCGCTCTTAGACGCTCTGAGAGAAAAGGGGATTAAATACGCCTGGTTATTCCCCTTCGGATTGGGCATTTCATACAAGGGCCGCCGACTGAATATTCGTGATCCGGAGGATCTCCCGGCATGCTGGCAGTTTCTGGAGATAGAACCGTTGGACCTCCCGTGCTGGCTACCACTTCCGGAGTTGCCAAAACTCCCAAACCTGCCATCTTCCACAGATTGGGGTGTGGTTCAGCCGGCGAAATCTCCCAGGAGCAAGAAGAAAAAGAGCCGGGACACCACCCCAGCGGGGGAATGAGGAGCAACACCAGCCTGCCCGTTGTCGGGATAAGAAATTCCTCCTTCTCTTCAGGCTGGGTTTATGGAAACAGAGTTTTTCTTTCTTTTTTGAGATGCTGTCGGTTGGACTGTACCCAGTTTTCACGCGGGGTTGGCGGCGACTGTTGGGACCTGCTCCCACCTCCATTTTCCATCGTCCGGAAGTGTTGCCGTCCCGTAGGCTGACCCCCCCGCGGACTCTTCGCCCGTCGGACATTGAGTATCAGGCCTTTCTTTTCATGTACTCTTTCCTTCCATCCTCCTAACCCGTTTACCCTTTACCGCTTAGACTTGTTCTTGCTGTTACTGTTATTGTTAAAATGGTCCTTAGGAGTCGTCCAGGGCAGGTTTAGTGCACCCCGGCCTCCATCTGGTGAGCTTACGAGTCCCAGAACCCACTGTAGTGGAGGACGCCGTCTTGCACACCCCCCACCCTGACCGTCTTAGGACGAATCGGTCTTTCAACCTTAATACTTTGCGTTTCTTTGCAGTGTTTGTACCCTCTTTGTGTCTCCCGCTTTCCCGCAGTGTGTGTCCCTAATTCCTGCCCCTCCGGTTACCCCTTATCACCCCACTGATTAAGTGTTGCTTTTTGTTGTGCTTAACATTCTGACTTCTCTCACAACAGCTTACATCTTGGACCTGAGATGCCTCCCCCGCCGCGTGCTGGGGACGACCGCTTCCGTCTCTCCTCGTTCAATGTGAGAGGGCTCAATTCTCCCTTTAAAAGGCACAACATAGCACAGCTCCTGAAAAAATACGGGACCAAGATTGCCTTCCTACAGGAGACCCACTACAGGGAGGGTAAGTGCCTTTCTCTGCCTGGTAGACAGTTTCCCCAGAGCTTCCACAACCCCCACCCGACATCAGCCTCTAAAGGGGTCTCTATCCTTTTCCACAGGTCCACCATATTTAAGTGTGAGGCACAACACAATGATGGAGAGGGCAGAGCTATCTTTCTAAGAGGCCGCCTAAATAACCTCCAGATTACCCTAGCCAACCTATATACCCCAAATTCAAATCAAGTGGCCTGGCTGGCGGGGCAGTTGGAGTTCCTTAAGGAATTCGCAGTAGGCCCCATTATATTGGGAGGAGACCTGAATCTCACGTTAAACCCCTTACTGGATTCATCGGTGGGCCGCTCCCAAATCTCGTACCCTAAATTGAGACACCTGCAGCGAGTCCTTTCCGAGATGGGTCTGGTGGACGCATGGCGTCAACGCTCACCTTCTACTAAAGACTATACTTACTTTTCGCATGTCCATGCCTCCTTCCAGAGGCTGGATTATATCTTTATAGCCTCATCCCTTCTTCCCCTGTTAAGGGACTCCTCTATCGCCCCCACCACGGTGTCCGACCATGCGCCACTGCACGTGGACCTAAGTCCTCTTTGTTGCACCCCCAGGGAGTGGAGATGGAGGTTGAACACCTCTCTCCTAGACTCCGCTGAGGACAAAGAAGCGATTTCCAACCAACTGAAGGAATTCTTCGAAATTAATGGAGGCGGCGATCAGTCGGCGCCAGTGGTGTGGGAAACGCACAAGGCGTTTATCAGAGGAGTGTTGATAGCCCTTGGATCTAGAAAAAAGAAAAACCAACAAAAAGACATTGATGAACTTTTGAAGCAGATAGCAAAGCTAGAATACACTGCCAAACTCTCTGCTAGCGGAGAAAATCTTTCGAAACTCTCTGCTACCAGAAAGGAACTAAATCTTTGTCTAGAAACAAGATTCAATAAAAGATGCCTATACCTTAAGCATATAGCCTTTGCCCAGGGCAATAGAGGAAGTAAATATATGACGGCAATGATTAAGAAGGCACGCACCAAAAATCAAATTGATTCAATAAAAACCCACTCAGGCAACCGAGTTACTTCCTCCCCAGACATCGCTGCCGAATTCCAACACTTCTATTCCCAACTCTACAACTTACGCCCCCAGGTAGACCAAAACGAAACAAACGACCTTAATAAACAAATAAAGGAATTTTTAAAAAAGCTAAATCTCCCTAAATTAGACTCGGAAACTGCCAATCAACTTCTGGCCCCAGTAACGGAAGCAGAGGTTGAAGAGGTGATAAATTCCTCCCCCCCGGGAAGGAGCCCGGGCCCCGATGGTCTCCCCCTCACATACTACAAAGCCTTTCGCGACACGTTAGTGCCACGACTCGCAGAGATGTTCAATGAGCTCCTGAGTGGCGGTGAGCTTCCGAGACAGACGCAAGAGGCCCACATCACCTTGATTTTGAAAGAGAATAAGGACTCGGAGATGTGTGGAAGCTACAGACCCATCTCCCTCATTAACCTCGATGCCAAATTATGGGCTAAACTTCTCGCCAGGCGTGTGGAGGGACTCATCCCGGGTCTGATTGACAGGGAACAAGCTGGATTCGTGAAGGGGAGGGAGGGGAGGGATAACTGCATTCGCGTCCTACACGCAATGCATTATGCCCAAGAAAAAAGAATCCCTCTCGCACTGGTGAGCACCGACGCCGAAAAGGCGTTCGACAGAGTAGATTGGCAATATATGAAATCTGTCCTACTTCACTTTAACTTCCCCTCCTCCTTTGTCGCGGCCATATTCTCCTTGTATGCCAAGCCATTCGCCCGTTTGAAAATAAATAATATACTTTCACCCCCCTTCGAAATAAAAAACGGCACGCGTCAGGGTTGCCCGCTGTCCCCCTCCCTGTTCGTCCTGGCCCTAGAGCCTCTTCTTCAATATGTCAGACAGGACCAGGAGATACGGGGACTAACGGCAGGAGACTGCACCCTATCCTCGGCCGCCTTCGCGGACGACATCATATTTTTAGTTACTAACCCGGAAACGGGACTCCCCAGACTCACCGCCTGTTTAGAACACTTTGGGTTACTTTCAAACTTCAAAGTAAACTTTAATAAATCAATAGTCCTTAACGTGTCAATCCCTAAGGCTCGCTGTGCAAACCTGGCGTCTGACTCCCCGTTCGCCTGGTCCAATAACGCAATAGACTTCCTGGGAGTGAAATTGACAAAGAAGATAGGAGACCTCTTCAAGGCAAACTTTCTCCCTCTAATTACCAAAATTAAAACCTTACTACATAATTATGACCTTCCCTATATCTCCTGGTTTGGGAGGAAAAATATAATAAAGACCTATATACTCCCAATAATCCTCTACCAGATCAGATCGTTACCAATACACCTCCCAACTAGCTTTTTCAATTCCCTCCGCAAGATGTTTACTAAATTTGTCTGGAGACAAAAGGGCTCTAGATTGCCTTATAGCCTTATGACAAAGAGGAGGGAAGAGGGAGGAATGGGTCTACCGAACATCTCTGACTTTTATATCGCATCCCACATTAGCTACTGGTCGAGACTGGCCACGCCAGCAGGAGACCCTCTTCTGTCTCGGATGCTCGCCGCCATGTACGGACCTTCCCTGTCAGACACCCTGTGGTATCCCAAAAAAGCTGTTTACAGAAACCCGAAATTTAATACGCTTCTAAAGGGACCATGCGGGGCCTGGGACTCCATGGTAGAGGTTCTGGCACCAATGCCCTCCCCGGTGTCCCCACTATGCTCTCTCCCCAGCCTTATGGGCCTCCCGTCGGACCCCTGTACGGTCAAGCTCTGGCAAAAATTTGGCAATAAGCCCCTGAGTGAGCTGCAATCGCGGAGACATTTGATCCCCAGGGAAATTGTGGAATCTCTACTGCCCGGCCAGCCACTGCCTTTCCTCCAACGGGCCCAAATAGAAGGTGTTTTTGTTGATTTCAGAAAGGCCTTCTTATCCACCAGGCCCCTCACAACCTTTGAGAGGGCGCTGGGAGCGGGTAGTCCTTCCTCCAGAAGAATTGCGTGCCTTCGCAGGATTTGCTTCCCGCCCTCATCTACCTGTAAGCCGGCATTCCTCTCCTCTTGGGAGAAGGAATTAAATATAACCCTCTCCTCTTCTGATATTCAACTAATTTTAAGGTTCGCACATGGTCTATCCTCTTGCGTGATCAATCAAGAAGCGCACTACAAGCTCTTGGCCCGATGGTATAGGACCCCACAGTGGCTATCGGACCACAAGCTTGCCTCCACAGACAAATGCTGGAGGTGCGAGAGTGGCACAGGCTCATACTTACATATCTGGTGGTCCTGCCCACTTTTGTCCACCTTCTGGCAGAAAATAGCGGAATCGCTCAAAAAAATTCTCCCTAACTTTACTCTATCCCCAGAGGTGATGTTCTTGTGGAAGCCCTCGGGGGACTTTAGCCCTGCTAGGCACAGACTATTGGCACACGCGATTGACGGGGCCAAGGCGCTTGTCCCACCCCTGTGGTTGCAGAAGTCACCTCCACTCTTCTCTCAATGGAGGGACAGAATGGACCGAACCTATAACCTAGAGGAACTGTCCAGCTGGTCTAATGGCACACACGATAAATTTATTGAGACCTGGGGACCATGGCGTAGAATTCGCTCAGAGCTCCCCCTCTAGTCCCCCCGAGTGAGGAGAGGCGGAGGCAGAGCCCTCTCTTTTGGCCCTTCCGGAGAGGACCCCCCCCCCTTTTGGAGAGTGCAGGCTTGCACTAATCTTACTACACCCCCCTTACTCCCCTACTCATCCCGGACCCCCCTTCCCCCCCCCCCCACATACGTAAGTCATTGTATGTCTCCCCGTATGTCCAGACACGACCACGCTGCTGTATAAAGAGCTAAATTGTTACATTGTTGTTTACCGTGAATCTTATCTGCTAATTAGCCAGGAGATGTCAACTCAGGTCATGTCGACCTGTACTTTGTCTGTACCTTATGTTAAAATTGTTAAAACTTAATAAAAATTTGGATTTGAAAAAAAAAAAAGAATGTTACACCGCCTGGCCGGTATTATGCCCCATATAATCTCCCCATTACAAGCTGGCTTTACAAAAGGACGCTCAGCCATTACGAATATATACGAAAAATCCTGACAATACTAGATGACATCAAAATACACCCTCTATCTCATCCCTCACCAGCCCTTCTCGCGATAGACGCAGAGAAGGCCTTTGATAATGTCCTATGGCCTTGGCTAAAAGTAGTAATGGACAAAATGAACTTTGGAGGCCCCTTCTGCGCCTACTTGTGGAACCTATACTCCTCACCGCAGGTACAGATATATACGCCAGGCTTCCTCTCTCAAAAATTTCCTTTACAGAAGGGTACTAGACAGGGGTGCCCGTTATCTCCACTCCTATTCAATTTAGCAATAGAACCCCTGGCAAGACTCTTAGAGGCCTCTACAGAAATTGAAGGTATTAAAATTAGGAATAAAACAGTCAAAACTATGTTATTCACCGACGATATACTGATTGCGCTGGTTCGACCGCTCAACGATTTACCTCGAGTTTTCAACCTACTAGAAGAATTAAAAATCAGGATTTAAGGTTAATACCACGAAATGTGACCTATTAGACATTTCACCTCGAGGCAGATTGGCAGAAACACCTTTCAAAAACTGCCCAGTTAATATAGTCAAGAGTAGCATCAAATACTTGGGAATACACATAGGCAAAAGACCAGAAACACTATATTCACTAAACTACCCCCCTCTGATACTCAAAATAATCAAAGAACTAGATAAATGGAGCAACCTACCACTTTCCTTCTTGGGCAGATCCCATCTAATTAAAATGATTAGTTTCCCAAGATTACTATACCCACTACAAATAATTCCTCTTTTACTACAAAGACGAGACCTAGAGAAACTCCACAAAGCATTCACGAGGCCTTCTTGTGGTCAAGGAAACGACCGCGCATTGCCCTAAAAAAATTGATGCTCCCTAAGAGTGAGGGAGGCATAAACTTTCCAGATATTCGAATGTATAACGTAGCTAGCCTCATGAGACACTCCCTGGATTGGCTAAGGGGAACTAATAACTTTTCCAATAATGATCTCGAGGCGGAATTACTTGGCCCATGGAGTTTAAATACACTTTTGCATACAAGTTTTTCTAATCTCCCTACAGAGAGTAAACACTCTGTCATGGCCAAGGATACTATAGCAGCTTGGAAAGTAATCCGTAAACTGTACGCCCTACCATTCAAAATTTCCAAACATATGGAATTATGGAACCATCCTGAATTTAAAGAAGGACGGGAAAATAAAATGTTTAAAACCTGGCAACAGAGAGGTATACTAAAGGTCCAACACCTCATTCACTCGGAATTCCCCAGATATAAAAACTTCAGAGAACTATGTGCAGAGTACAATCTACCCGCATCCCACTTCCTCCCATACGCACAAGTGAGAAGCTTTCTACGAAGCAGGCTAACCGATACCTCAAAAGAGGCAATCCTTAACCCTATAGATATCCTAGTCAATAATTACTCTTATAAAAACTCAATCTCAACACTATATTCCAGATTTAGGGAGGTGCGGGGGAAAGACAATGGCTCGAATGTGTTCAAAAGGTGGATACGTGACCTACAGGACCCTGAAATACCTGAGGGAATAATTAAGAGTTGGAATTCAGTTAGAAGGGCGGTACTGAACGAAAGATGGAGAGAAACATATTTCAAAATGATACATGGAGCAATTTACGGGTTTGACAAACCCCAAAACCTAATGGCCCAGCAAGACTACATGCATGTCCGAGGTGTACATCACCCAACTCGAACTTTCTGCACGGCATCTGGCACTGCCCCAATATTAATACATTTTGGATAGAGGTCGAGAAATTAGTGCAAGACATGGGGGGCCAACTTCTTCAGCTAACACCACAGATATATATATTACACATACTACCGGACCAGACAAAAAAGACCATAATGACCCATACCATACTCCTGATTAGTAAAAGATGTCTCCTCAATAACTGGTTACAGGCCGAACCCCCGGAAATAGAAGAGGTCATACAACAATTAAAATACCTCCTAAAAATGGAAAGAATCGAAATAGAACGGAAGGCGGAATCGCAAGCCCCAAAGTTTTTCAAAAAATGGAGGGAATTTATTGAAACATTTCTCAACCCCAATGAAATCAAAGAATGCATGACGCAATTTATCAACACTACAGTCAGAACGATATGGATAGGTTGGGAATATTGAAGGTGTCATGAGGGGAGCCGATAGCAAGAGACTTAGTCCGTGGAAGGTTTCACTGACAGCTGATATCATCAACGAGCTTTAACGTTTTAATGTTTGTTTTGTTTGGTTAATAGAGGTTATAATATGTAAGAGAAGGAGTAATAAAGGAAAATGGATAAGATTACACGGGTTAGAGATAAAAAAAAAAACCGAAACATTTGTGAAAAATCCAGAGAAGAATATGCACAGGAAACAGGGTTTCAACAATGAAAATTTATTGTAAAAGTACTACATATGATGCAATTTTATATGTTAACACTCTCGAATTATCTGCTCATGTTTGTAATCTATGAAAATGTTAATAAAAAGTTTAAAAAAAAAAAAAAAAAGAATGTTAGTTATGATTGTTTTTACGCATATTGAGTTGAATGGCATTTTTTTTAAGTATGATAGTTAGAAAACCCCCTTTTTAATAAGCTTATGTTCTGTATCAGTTGGACATGAATGACATTTCATGGTGACTGTGATTTCTGATAGTACAGCACCAAAATAAGTTTTAGGGAGATCATTTCTGCATGTGTCTATCCAAATACAGTACTGTGCAAAAGTTTAAAGGCCCATTTAGACACAACGATTATTGCTCAAAATTTGCTCAGGAGCCATCTTTTGAGCTATAATCATTGTGTCTAAATGTGCCCATCTTTCACTGTTCGAACAAACGAAAGTTTTCAGTTCTGCTTGAAAACCGTCCTTCAGCAGAATAGCTGATAAGCATGCTGTGCTCTGCCAGGGGAGCGCTGATTACAGCTGACAACATTGTTATAGCTGTTCTTAGTTCTCAGCCCCACAAGCCAGAACAGCTGATAAACGGGACCGCACACTGTGTCTGCTGTCCATGGTGCTGAATTCTCCATGGGGAGCCCGTGGCTAAACAATGGAGCTAATTACAGAGCTCAGACCTCCTGCTGAATTCTGTAACAGCTCCCAGAAGTTTATTTGCACGCAAATGAAGCTAATAAAGTACTAATAGCAATTAGTGCCTATTAGTACTTTATGCAAAACGATCGCTGATCTTTCAATCTTTTGAAAGTTATCTGTGTGTAAATGGGCCTTTAGGCAGGTATGGAAAATATGCTGTAAGAATGCTTTCAAAAGTAGAAGGCGCATGATCGGATCCAAATTTGTTCTGCAGCAGGACGATGACGACTCCAAACAAACAGCCAATGTCATTAACAACTATCTTCAGAAGAACAAGGAGTCCTAGAAGTGATGATATGGCCCCTACAGAGCCCTGATCTCAACATCACTGAGACTGTCTGGGATTACATGAAGAGACAGAAGGATTTGAGCAAGCCGACATCCATAGAAGCTCTGGAAATCTTAGTTTTTCAAGATATTTGGAACAACTTCCCTGCTGAGTTCCTTCACAAACTGTGTGCAAGTGTACCTAGAAAAATTGATGCTGTTTTGAAGACAAATGGTGATCACACCAAACATCGATTTACATTTCTCTTTTGTTCATTCACTTTGCATTTTGTTAATTGACAAAAAAAGTTATTTCTTGTCCATATCATTGGGGGACACAGCAAAGACCTTCGGCATAGTTTCTGCTACTAGGAGGCGACGCTAAGTAGAAAGTGTTAACTCCTCCTACTAGCTATACCCCTCCTGCAGGCACCACGCTGATCAGTTTTAGCTTAGTGTCTGTAGGAGGCAGACATGTTAGTGTTAGGTCTTCAAGGATGACGTCGTTTGTCATTTGAGGGCATTCTGGAAAGGAAGTGTCAATTTCCTGTAAAGAGTTACAAGGGACCTAGCAAAGCCTGGGATGTGATGTATCCCTTTCCGGATAACCTGGTTAAAAAGTGGTCGGTCTCTCCTGCGGTAGATCTCCCAGAGTCCCGGTTGTCTAAACCAGTATTCCCCAACTCCAGTCCTCAGGGACCGCCAACAGCTCATGTTTTCAGGATTTCCTCAGTGTTGCACAGGTGATGTAATTATCATCAGTGCCTCAGACATTGCCACCGGTGGTGTTTACTATAGGAGATCCTGAAAACATGACCTGTTGGTGGTCCCTGAGGACTGGAGTTGGGGACCCCTGGTCTAAACACACCACTCTTCCCACGGCCGACGCAGAATCGCTTTCTGATCCGGAAGGTGGACTCTCTATCGAAATCTATCTTCGCAGCGGTAGGGGCTGTGCTGCATCCCTTATTTGTCTCTACTTGGATGAGTAAAGCCTCCGTGGCATGGGCCAAGCAGTTACGCCGACACATTCTCGTGGGTGCTCCACCAGAAGAATTGTCAGACGCGGCAGAGAACATTATTCAGACCGGAAATATTTTATGTGCGGCCTCTTTGGATTTGGCAAAGTTCCTGGGCCAGGCTTCCGCAACATCCATGGTTTCTCATCGTACGCTTTAAAATTTGGGAGATAAATTAGAACCAATCTCCTTTTTTTCAAAAATACCCAATCAACATTGGCTGGACTACAAGGGTTTTTTTTAAGTGTGGAAAAAGCAGGTGTGGAACATGCAATTTTGCTACAAAGAAAAACAATTTTGTAAGCAGCAATGGAATGGATAGTTTCAGGATCAAAAGTTTCATTAACTGTGAAACTAATAATGTGGTCTATGTCATTTTGTGCACGGACTGCAGGCTTATGAATGTGGGATGTACGACACGTAAATTAAAAAACTCGTATTATGGAACATCTGAGAAACACAAAAAATGCAAGTATGACTAGTTCTGGCGCTGCTGGACATTTTACTGAGATATATCAGGGGAATACAGCGGGGTTTCTCTTTTTCGAAATAGAAAAGGTAGAAAATATTAGAAAAACAAGAGTCAGCCAGGAGATAGTACTAAAACGAGAAGCATCATTAAAAACGGATTTATTATATATATACTGAAGGCCATGGAATTTAAAAGCATCGTTTACTTCAAATCCATCTTCACTGTAGCTAATTATTTATATCATAATTATAATTAGATGTCCATCTAGCCATTGAATCTGCCAGTACATAATTTTGGTGGGGTCAATATTTTAAATAGATAAACCTAATACATTCAGCATATATTTCATATTTTTTTACCACCCCCCCCCCCCCCCCCCCATCCTCCGCCCTTCTATCTTTTTATTTTTAGTATATGAACTTGGATGAGCTTAGGATAAAACCAAACCAAAATATTAACATGATACAACATGACAGCACTCTCCGGACCCATTCTCTGCATGGATTCGTAAAAGATATATAATGATTCCCCTCTCCTCTCTCTCACATTAAAGCCTCCACCTTTTAGGGTAGAAAACTGAAGGCACAACGAATAGAATGTAAGGAGTGATATTCTTCTTGTTGTGTGGAAAGGCAAACTGGACTTGGGATATCCAACTTTCCCAAAGCTCTGAATAGAAATATATAGAATTACACAGCTGTGTATTGTTGCTTTATAATCAAAACACCCAGCTTTCTCAGAGAACTGAATGGTAAATGGTCCAGTTATACAGTCTTATATCATTGAGTGTTCTCAAAGACCTGATTTTTTTAGTTTCAAATAATATTTATTAAAGAAGCATATCAAGATAAGTATATCTTTTCTTAACAGCAAAAAATTTCCCCTCGCAGGGGGCATGAGGTATCAGTTTACAGACATTTTGGTAATGAGAAATTTATACATATAGCTTAAATATACTTATTCTCTTACAACCACCTACTTAGTTAGTTTCATTTTTGTTTATCTTATTTAAAGTTTAAGGTGTTTGTTGTACTTAACTTTATCAATTGGAACAATAAGGCTGGGTTCACACAGGGTGGATTTGCCGCGGAAATTCCGTGTGGAATTTCGCTGCGGCAAATCCGCATGCGGCCGCTAATCCCGGGATTAGCCAGCCAAGTGGACGAGATTTCTCAGAACACTGCGGTAGATTTCTGAAGGGTGCCTATAAATAGTCTAAGTAGAAGCCTATGAATTTGTGCCCATAGCCTGGCTACTACCGGGCAGGTCCACCAGGTATGCACCTGGGTGCCTTCTTCTGCACACCCCCTAAAACAAAGGGGCGACGAAGATGAGTAGATCTGGTGTAGTCTTGTTGGCACCAGGTGGGTACGATGAAGAATTTTTAGGGAGGTCTCCATCAATGTTACTTGGTGGCTACCTTTTGATATTGTTTCGCAGCAATGTCTCCATCTTTCTATAGACATATTTATATTTAGGTCTTTCTCCCATTTTTCCATATAGGATAGTTTGCCTTCTCCTATCGGGTTGTTCAGAACACTGTAGATCAAAGATAAAGAGCCTTTTTTCATAGGGTCTCTCAGGCATAATCTCTCAAACATGGTTATGTCCAGGTAAACTGAAGGTAGTTGGAGTGAGCCTAAAAAATGAAACACTTGATTGACTCTATAGTTCTCAGATGAAGGAGGATTAAACTTGGCCTGGAATTGGCTCATGGTCAGCAGGCTTGAGTTCTCTATCAGATGATGAAGATTAGTGATTTCATTGATCTTCCACCACTGAAAATGAACCAGGTCCATGCTTGGGGGAAATCTTTCATTTGGTATTAAGGGTAATAGTCTAGAGGGGTTTGTTGACAGTTTGTATTTATATCTGGTGTTCCTCCAGATACGTACTGAGTAATATGAAAAGGGACTCTTGTCTTGGAGGTTCCCAATCATTGGGCCGTTAGACCAAATCAATTCTGGGAATGTGTGTGGAGCTATTCTTGATGCTTCCAAACCTACCCACAGAGGTGCTCTCGTTCCCCTAGGGTCTCAATCCATTGAGCTATTCTCGCTGCTGTATAATACTTCCTCAAATTGGGGACCGAGAGACCTCCCTGTTTTTTATGGTAATACATAACACAATTTTTTATTCTAGCGTGCTTACTGGCCCATAAAAAACTTAAAAATAAGTTTTTGGAAGTTGTTCAGTACTTCACTTGGGATTGGGATGGGCAGGGTTCGGAAGAGATACAGTATCCGTGGGAGAAGGTTCATTTTCACCACGTGTACCCTTCCTACCCAGGACAACATTGGGTCGTCCCATTTTTGCAGCTCAGCAGATAGTTTTCTTATTAGAGGTGGATAGTTCCACTTATATAGGGTAGACAATGAGGTGGTCAGATTGACTCCCAGATATGGGATGTAGTGTGCCTGTTGTTGAAAGCCGAAATTCAAGTCTATTAATTTTGATATAGAGTGTGGGGTGTTTACGTAAGCTATGTCGCTTTCATCTGCATTTACTTTTAGTCCCGTTAGGGTCGCCCATTTCTCTAGTAAGCTCATTAAATTTGGCAACGATGTCAGTAGCTGGGTGATCGTGAGTAGTAGGTCATCTGCGCAAAGACTTAATTTATATTCCTCCTTCCCGAGGATAACTCCTTTTATGTTAGGGTTATTTCTTATTGCTATCGCTAGTGGTTCCATGGCTAGCGCGAATAGCACTGGAGAGAGGGGGCACCCTTGTCGGGTGCCTCACTTAATTGGGATTGGCGTTTCCTTGGTTGTTGGGAGTTTTAAGAGGGTAGATGGTAAGGAGTATAGGGTTTTTAGAGCCTGTATGAACTCCCCTTCGAATCCCATTTGTTGTAATATAGAAAATAAATACTTCCAGGATAAGGAGTCAAACGCCTTTTCAATGTCTAAGGCTAGAAGAGTTAGTGAGCTATTTTTTTTGTGTGTCTGGTCAATGATATTGAGTACTTTCCTGATGTTATCCGGAGCTTGTCTCTGGGGAATAAAACCCACTTGATCCTTATGGATTATTTTTGGGAGAAATTGGTTTACTCAATTTGCTAGAATGCTGGTGAATAATTTGTAATCTATATTTAAAAGGGATATAGGTCTGTAGTTCTTTGGGGATAGTGGGTCCTTATTTGCCTTGGGTATTACTGTTAGGTTTGAGTTTAGGAATTCCTGTGACGGAATTCTTCCTTCCATCAGGATCTGGAACATGTCATTTAGAGGTTTAATTAGTAAATTTTTGTATTTTTTTGTAATAGATGGCTGTGAGGCCGTCGGGGCCTGGGGTTTTCCCTAGTTTCAAATTGTTTATTGCCTCTGTTATTTCTTCTATGGTAATGGCGGCATTTAACGACTCTCTTTGTTCCTGAGAGATGATGGGAATCGGTAGAGATTCTATAAATTCCTTCCTTAGGTTTTCTTCTCCCCCTTGTGTTCTTGGTAAAGGGAGGTGTAGAAATTGGCAAACGTATCGTAAATTTTATTTGGGTTGGTAGTTGTGGTGTTGTGGGGGGTGTAGACTTTAAATACTGTGTTAAGCCTCTGTGTATCCCACAGCTTAGCTGCAAGCAGTTTGTCTTGTTTATTGGCAAATTTGTAGTATTTATGTTTGGTCCATTGTAATACTCGTTCTACTTTTTATGATAGTAGGGTGTTGAGCTGCATTTTAGTATCCCTGATCTCCTTAGTTGTTGCCCGTGAGGGGTTACGTTGGTTAAGATTTTCTAGGAGAAATAACCTTCTTTCCAATGCTTGGCAAGCTTGTGATTTCTCCTTTTTTGGGGGGGAGGCCCCGGATATATGCCTTATGGGAGAGCCATACCCATTGTGGTTTTGCTTCTGGGCCGCTCTTAAGGTAAAAAAATTCAGTAATTTGACTAGAAGACCTGATTTTTTTTGTTCCTCTAGTGACATTTCCCTTGCTGTATGGAATAATAGAGGGTGTTCACAGTCGGGATATCCAGCTTTCCTGAAACCCCAAATTTAACACTGCCGTGATGAATTCTCTGCTGCAGAAATAGGTGTAATTACTATTTACAAGACTTAGCTTTTTGGAGCAATTAATATTTTAATGCATATGTATGTAAAAATGGATTCCATAGCATGAAAACAGGCTTATTCCTTATCTAGAGCACCCAGCTTTCCTACAGTTCATAAGGTCTAGACTATCTGGTTATGCAGCAATAACCAGGAGTGTCCTTCGGGAGACCCAGCTTTTCTAGAGTCCTGAATAGCAACATTATTTTTGGAGCATTGATTGATCTTCCACTGCATAACCAGATCAAAATACCAATATTCAATCTTTCACATCTGCCTTATAATGGGTCAACATATTTGGCTGGACTGTCAAACCAAAATATTTGCATATGAACATTAACGTTCTTAGTAATAAATAAGGTATATTGACACTCCAGCAAAGCTCTGTGATTGTCCCGTCAACATATGCTACACTCAGGGGGAGTTTCCTAGAAACTTTGACCATCACCAAGTGTTTTTAAATGTCTATGTGTATGATACGTTCTTCAGAGGTGACCAAGACCCACATTTGGTTTAAACGCGTCCTTTGCCCTGATGTTTTTTGGCACTAAGCACTAAATAAAGCATGTTCTTTTGTCATGGGAAGCCGACTTCAACTTCAATTCTTTCTTGTCCATTATACCGATGGGACTGAGCGGTGAAGCCAGAGCTCCGTGGACACATGCCTTCATAAAGCCGACACCACTTGGATGTAGTGAAGGTGAGCAATAGAGATGAGCGAGTATACTCGCTAAGGCACATTACTCGAGCGAGTAGTGCCTTTGCCGAGTATCTCCCCGCTCGTCTCTAAAGATTCGGGGGCCGGCGGGGGGCGGGGAGCTGTGGGGGAGAGCGGGGAGGAACGGAGGGGAGATCTCTCTCTCCCCGCCGCAACTCACCTGTCACCCACGCCGGTCCCCGAATCTTTAGAGACGAGCGGGGAGATACTCGGCTAAGGCACTACTCGCTTGAGTAGTTAGCCTTAGAGAGTATACTCGCTCATCTCTAGTGAGCAACCTTTTTTCTTTACCTTCGATTTCATGGTAAGTTCTACCAAAAAATCCTGATTTACACTTCTGTTGTTGAAAGTATTCTTACTCTGCAGCATTTTTTCCACACCTGCCTAAAACATTTGCACAGTACTGTAGATATGCTCCACAACTTTTTATAGTGAAACGTCAGAAATATTAATAAGAGATATGAGAGATCTATGGGACAGTTAAAAGCAAAAAGTCTTTAATGATATCCATGTTGAAAAAAAAAAACTTTTGCAGCCTAACCAGGAGCATGAATCAAGCACTGTGTCGTAAGAGAGACAATGTCACAACTGTGAATGGATTAAACTTGATATGGTACCATGGCCTGCTGAACAGCAGAGCACAGCCATAGGTGTAAGAGCTCTACCATGAGGATGTTATTGTGGATAGACTCAGCTTTACATACCTGGCAATGATAACTTGTCCCTGGTTGGCACACAACTCCAGCCCTGACCTACTTGATTTTTCTCTCTATGGCAACAGAAGCAGCCAGGCACTTTTTCTTTAAAATGTCCTCTTTATACACAGCGCAAACTTTCAAGAGAAAATCTAACGAAAATCACAGTCACTGTTTTTTGTTTTGCCAAACACTATGGACAGCAAATAAAAACTGTTTAAGGGCGATTGGCAAATATATAGTACTTCTAATCTGTGCAGGAAAAGGAAGTAAAGGCCCTTTTACATGCAACGATTATTGCTGAAAATTCGTCCAAATGGCCGAAAATGCGGGCATTGTGAACTTTTCGTTTGAACAATGGATTTTGGTTTACACGAAAAGACTGAGCAAATATGTTCCATTTGAATGTATTTCGCTCATCTTTCAATAGACTGCATGATGTTCTCCTTGCAGTATGTTTACACTAGCCGCAAGGTGAACAATGGACCCCGTTGGCAGCTGTTTACACAGCTGGTTGTGTGTTTAAACACACGCTGGACTCTGCAAACAAATCCTGCAGGTCCTCTTACATGCAAATGAAGATGATAAAGTGCTAATGGCCATTAAAGCCATTAACACTTTATGCAAATAAATCGCTAAATCTTTCAGTCCTTTGAAAGATTATCCTTGCGTGTAAAAGGACCTTTAGCCGTGTCACTTGCATGTATCCCTCTGCCAGACTTCCTCAACAGCTTCCTTTACACTTAGGTTCAAATTAGTTTTTAAATGCATGTGTATACATGTTCAAAACAACTTTTTTAGTCCGGCTTCCAATAGTCTGCCCTATCCGATTGTCCTGAAAATAACAAGAAGGGAAATAACCTCCCAAAAGAGATAGTATGTCCAAAATATCAGTCGCCATTTTCAAAATCACATGTCTCACTGCTCGCTGTTTGCCAAGCACAGTGTGGGCCACATGTAGCCCAGCACCACACACACTTATGGAAGCTGTCTAAAAGAAAATCTATCTTTGTTGCCTTTACCAAGCAGTCACAGCTCAGCTTTCATTTTACCCCAGCAGTATAAAAAACAGGACTTGCTCTATCTTTTTGTGTATTGCACAGCAAATAGAAGTCTATGGGAGGTGCGCAAATACGCAAAGGGGTGCATGAAACACTGTGCAAAACCGTGGGGAAAGGAACACATCTGGACCTCATTAGGCTAAATAGTCTTCTAATTGTTTTGCACTGTGTGAACTGGCCCTGTGTGTGCAAAGAGTACAGTACTATGCACAGACACATGTGCAAATCCACCTCATCCAACCTCGTTCATGCGCAAATATGTTGTGCTGAGGTCACTTGTGTATATAAGGGGGTATATTCACACGAAGCAGATTTGTTGCAGAAATGTCTTCAACTGTCCAATTCATCAAAATGGGGCTTGCAGAAATCCCTGTGCTTGCCACCAAAACAACCCCATTCAGATGAGGGGGAACTGATTTTCAGTTGCAGAAATTTTTGCTACAAGTTTGCCACATCTGACTATATTCTAACAGCGCTCAATGCAATCACATGTAAAACAAACAAAGTCTGAACATATTACATGTAGAGGATCATAACAATCTTTCTCTGTGCCCCAGACAATAAAACAGTCATTTCTGAATGAAGTCTTTACTAATAGTAGAAGACATAAAAAAATACAAAAACATAAGACGCTTCAGAGAAATAATTAACTGCTTAATTTACATAGTTCTGTTGAAAATAATAAATATAAATAAATTTACACGTAATACTGCCTAGTACAATATTATTACACAGACAAAAACAAAGTAAACCTACTCTATAAGCCTCCAATGAGGCTGACGAACAGCAGGAGGAAAATGCATTTTGTACAGTGATTTTGACAATGATACAAAAATAGGCCCCTGAACATTTTGGCAAAGTCTGGATTTTATGATTTTAGTGTCATAATGCAATCTGATATTTTACATGTATTGTAAAGGCCATGCTCATACATTCAGGATTCTGTCAGGAGTTAAGGTTCATTTACACGTAACGAGTATCGCTCAAAATTCGTTAAAATGACCGAAAGTGAGTCATAATCATTACATGTAAACGCGGGCCACTTTTCGTTTGTACGATGATTTTAAGGTGAACTTAAAATCCATCGTCCAGCTACTGGAGATAAAGCAAACACATTTATCTCTCAGTAGACTGCAGGCTGTTATCTCCACAGGGAAACGGCAGATTGTAACAACGGCAACATTGTAACCTGCCAGCAGCCGTGACAAGAACAATGCAGCTGTGTGCACAGCTGGGTGTGTGAGTAATCACATGCTGGCTCGCCAAACCACTTCTGGAGGCCCTTTTACATGCAAATGAAGATAATAACGTGTTAATGCTCATTAACACGTAATACTAAAAGATCGCTAAACCTTTCAATCTTTCAGTCGTTTGAAAGATCATCTTTGTGTGTAAATGGGCCTTTACGCATGAATTCTGTGCCCAAATCCTGAGAGATTCCTACAACAATGGACCATTGAATGTTGAATCAATTGAATGTTGCACAGAGCCTTAATACGGCACCCAGAGAGGTGCATGGGCCCTTACTGTATCTCTGTATGTCTCTGAGTTCATATGGAGGCATACAAAGTCTTTTTGTGTCAGATTGCTTCCAAATCTAAAAGAAAAAAGTCATGGCATGCTTCTTGATGCTGTAAGACTGCATTGCATGTGCTCCAGGCCTTTGACCATGCTGAAACTTTTTTCCCAATTTCTGATAGAACTTTTTCTCAACCTACCTTTTTATATAAAAGCACATATTAATTACAGCATAACATTGTTTTTAGTGTAACATTGATGCAATTTAAGAAAGCCATATTTTCCTCTAGAGTAAATCTATCCTTTTGTAAGTAAGGTGTGTTTAGTGATTCCGTCTTCATTGTATATAAGGTCATTGAAACCTTCATACCTTCCAATCAGTTGAGTAGGTGTGCTACGTAGACCATAAACCGTTGATCACAGCTGTGTAGTGATACATGCCATGCTTCTTGGACCGCGGGATGGAATGGAAACACTACATAATTCTTAGCAATACGGTGTTATTGTTATTATAGGCTTTCTGGCGACATTGAAGCACGTAAGGCTCAGTGCAGGATTAAATACCACATCTAAAGTCTGCGTGGTGAATACTATAGAGCCTTTCACAGTAAAAAATAATCAGAAGAAATATCTATTTTGGAACATTTTCCTTATAGTAGAGAAAATAGAAACCAATTGTAAGAAAAATCTCTATTCCCAAAAATAGGTGATTTCTTTCTCTTTAGTTAAACCAAGAAGAAATGTTATAAGAAAATAGGTAAAAGATATGCAGATTGCTTGTCAAAAAAAATGCAAAACCAGATAAACAAGGCAGCGCTGGAAATGTGGACAGTAGTCTTGTATGTAAACCATGTTCACTTTTACATTCTGTTCCCAGTCATTTTGGTTCTGGTGCATATGCTGTCTCTGGCAGATCTACAACAGAGCAATGGGTTTATTGCCCTGTCCCGTCACACACTGGGAAGGTGTTGAATTGTCCAAATTGGCATATGTAGTATATAGGCTGGTTACTTGGAAGTCTGTGAAGGAATGGTCACTGCTACTAGACACCGGTGTCAGGCCAATGGTCCCTAAATCACAGTCTGACAGCTGCAGAGGAGAGTTACTGAATGCTGCCAATGTGTCCAGATTGAAGCTGTCGTCCTTCATATCTTCCCAGATGTTACCTGGAAAAAGAAAGTAATATTATAGGTATGTAAGGTGCATATAGGTTGTGTTGAATACATATGGAAGATACATATTTCACTGTCCGCACTATTTTACAGAAAATAAAGGACTGCAGCGATAACATTTTACATCTATAGAGTACAACTAAAGATTGACATCCCGTATATACTTGAGTATTAGCCGACCCAAGTATAAGCAGAGGCAACTAATTTTACCACAAAAAACTTGGAAAATTAGGTGCCTCGAGTATAAGCCTAGCTAAAATTGGTAAAAAAAACGCTATACTCACCTCGCAGCCGGCGTCTGTGTACCCAGCACGATGGTCTCCCCGGCGGTGCCGCAGGCTGCTCTGTAATCCTCCCCACTGTCAGCTCTCTCTGCTAAACTAGGCTTTGAATTTCCCTGTCATCAGCAAGTACGCTCTGTGATTGGATCGAGTGCCAGCCAATCACAGCTGGCGCTCGATGAACCAATCACAGCCATTCAGTGATGTCATTCACTCAATGGCTGTGAATGATTGAGTGCCGGCTGTGATTGGCTGGCGCTCGATCCAATCACAGTGCTTACTTGCTGACAGCGGGGAAATTCAAAGCCCCATTTAGCAGAAAGAGCTGACAGCGGGGAGGATTACAGAGCAGCTTGCCGCACCACCGGGGGGTCTATCGCGGCTGCCGGCTGCAAAGTGAGTATTGCGTTTTTGTTTTTTTTTTACCTAGCTCACTCGAATATAGGCTGAGAAGGGCTTTCTCCGCATAAAAAATGTGCTGAAAAGGTTGGCTTATACTCGAGTATATGTGGTAATTCAAAATGTCATGTCTAGAAATGGCACAGTATTTCTAAGAACCTTAATCAGGAGTGTCCAACCTTTTCTGGCCCGAGGTCTGCACTGTCATATTGGACTGCTCCCAAGGGTTGAAATAAAGCTTAAAGGGTTATTGCCTATTGAGACGTTTATGGCACATCAAAAGTATATGCCAGAAATGTCTTTTAGGACTCGTTCACACGAGTGCTGTGGCTGCACGGTATAGCCACATGCAAAGATCACGGCTATGCTGCACTAAAGATTGCATGAACGGGTTAATTCCAGCTACTTGAATTAGCCCGTTCACACGATCCAAGGAGCAAGTATTCCAGCTCCCATAGGAGTTTAGGGAAAGCACGCACCAAAGATAGGTCAGGTCCTATCTTTGCACGCATGTCGTATCTTTGTTAGGTGCGCAAATTAAGCGTGTCTAACATTCTTTCATCATGTGAACACTTCTACAGGAAATCATTGGTTCCTATAGAAGCGCTTTCTGTGCGCACCTATACTATGCTTGTGTGAACGAAACCTTAGGAACAGGTTCCACTTCCAGGACTCCCATCTACTGGGAAAATTGGGGTCCCTTTCCCCGGCTCTAGTTCCCTCTCCTTAGGCTGGGTTCTTACATGCTGGATTCTGGGTGGAAATCTGGCGGTTTGGCCTCAGCGAAAAACCGTGAGATTTCCACCGGGAGAAGCGCTGCTTCAAAACCCACGGCACTTAGCCGTGGGTTTTGAAGTAGCCTGGCCGCACGCTCTTCTGTTGCGGCCAGTGCTCCCATAGAGGAGAGCGCGGCCACAGCGGAAGAAGAAAAAAAATGAACATGCTGCGGCCGGCGAATCCGCGACGCAGCGCCGGCTTTGCCACGGCAGATTCGCCGTCCCGTGTGGACCAGATTTCTGAGAAATCTTGTCCACATGACTGTCTAAAGCCGGGATTAGCGGCGGCGAAATTCCAGACAGAATTTCCGTGGCAAGTCCCCCCCGCGTGAACCCAACCTTACTCTGACAAGGAGAATTGGTAGTCACCGCATATAGATGCTAGCTACGGATTCTAGGCTGAAGAGGAACATCTTAGGAGAGACATGCTGACGTGCGTGTTCTGTGTCCTCACTATGGTAATGGTAAAAATACTAATAGTAATATTAGTAAACTATATAAAGAAGGTTTAATATTTTTCAGGTACATTTTAAGTATTTGTGAGAATTATATCTGATCTACCTGCATTCCAAAAGTAACTGAAAGCAGGTCCCTTGTTATTGTTAGAAAGGGATAATTTCCATTATGCACAATACGCCTATATGTAACCCTATGAAAATAGTGGATGGTCCTCTGAGTCAGTGCTGAGCGGCTCATAGTAAATTCTCTATACGTTTTTATATTCAGTACTTATATACATATTATTCAGATCTAGTCTAAAAATCCTGCTAGGAAAATAGTCAACAGGCTGCAGTACACTCTCAGGTTGCTCCCAGGGTACTAGTAATATTATAAGCTTTGCCTTTACTGATCCATAGACATGGCAAAAGCTTTGCGTTCCTAAAGTTATACAGTGTCTTGGTGGACAAAAAAAAGGGACACGTTTATTGTTGTATATCTATTGAATGCTGGCTCTGCCACATTTCCATATGTTTCTGCTCACTACAGCCTTTTGCAGTGCAGAACTACACAATGATGCAGTCACACAAGATTGACCTTAACTGCAATAGGCAATGATGAACCAAAGACAGGAAGTTCTGTCCTCGGTCAAAGTACTTATTACAGTTGTTGGTCAGATCAATCCCTAAAGGTAAATGGCTGTCTGCCCATAAATTGGCACTATGTTGAAAACAAATCGCTCTCTTCTAGTTAAATGTGACTTCTTCTGAACCATTTTTTCTCTCTATACTGATGACATAACCCTGTATACAAACAAAATAAAATATCGTAAGTGACCTTCTGATTTACCCCGTTAATGACTGGAAAAATGGTGAATTTGGTGAGTCTTTGTCATGTATAATAAGTTCACTACAACCCAAGAACCTTTCACATCTGTATTAGGGCTCCGTTGAAGCTTTCCATCTCTCTGTTCCGTTTTTGGAGAATTAAAACAAAAATAAATGTTTCCATTTTCCCCATTGATCTCAGTGGGTCTTTAAAATAATGGAAAGCAAGCAAAGCTTTCAGTTTGCTTCCATTTAAATCAATGGGGAAAAAAAGGAAATATTTATTTCCGTTTTAATTCCATTTCTCTGCCTGGAAAAATGGAACAGAGAGACGGAAAGCCGTAATGGAGGCCTAATGTTTGTGTGAATGGGCCCTTATTAGCACTAATATCCTACCTTGGAGAGCAAAATCCATGATGCTAGGATCAATTGAATCGACCTCTGTGTTCATGTCTGAGGTAATGCTGAGGAAGTCAGAAGCCCCCCTACTTATAATATGCTGGTGCAGCGGGCTTTGGGTCATGTCTGGAACCACATGGAGAGGAGGGCTTTGGGCTGGTGCAGGAGAACTTGATGCAATCCTAGCTTGTGCCTGAATTTGATGGTGTAAAGGTATGGACTGTAAAGAAAGCGTCATGACAGGGTGCGGCTGAACGTGCTGGATGGGGATGTTTCCAATATTTGTCATTACTGGTGCTTCTGACGTTGCCAACTTGCTGGGAGCTTTGCAGTTTTCAGGTCTGTCCATAATCAGTTTGTCAAGTTCATCTGTAATGAAAGAATATATATATTTGCAAAAATAGAGTCAAATATGTGTATTTACGCAAGACTATATGTGTAGTTTCTAGGTAAGGTCAACTGATCTTGCCAGTTAGTAAACTTATGCTTACCTGGGTTAGCCATGCTCCTTCGAATGGCTGGTAGATCTTTCCTCTTCCACTTCTGCATCTCCTCTTCCATCTTCTCTATCTTAGCAGGGTTCAGTGCCCACAGACATCCTTTGCGAGAAGATCCGCTTAACTTATTCTCCACCTTTTCAAAGCACTTGTTGAGGGACAAGTTGTGTCGCACCGAATTCTTCCAGCCATCAGGTGCCGTCTGTAGCAGCAAAGTACAAATTGTAGAAGCTTGTCAGCCAGACTACCATTGTAAATATGTTTTAACACGTGTTAAACAATAAGGGAATTTATGACACATATAGGCCGCATGCACACGGCTGGGTTGGATTCCGGCTGCGAGATCTCACAGCGAAATCCGATCCTGTGCCGGCCTGTGATCCCCGCGTACCTGTCTCAGATGCATTGTGGATGTGCCAGCTGGTGCAGCGCCCCACATCTGCAATGCAGAGAATATCGCACCGGCGGTGTCGCAGATCCGCTACGATTTCAAAATTGACATTTCAGAATCGCCGCGGGATGGGCAGCTTCCATTGCACAAAAATAGAGCATGCTGCGATTCTTCCTCTGTGAGAGGAAATCGCAAGTGATTTCCCGCTTGTATGCGTGGAAGAATCATTTTACATTACCCTGCTGACATTGCCCATTAGAAGATGGGTCATAAGGGAATGTACAGTAAGACCAGCAACAATACAGAGGTTGGCTGTGACATTTACACAATGTTTAATTGGGGGATAAAAATAAAACATCGCCAGCCTTATTCAGACGGCTATATTTTACGTCTGTGTGCTGTCCATGGTTTTCACGGATCGCACATGGACCCATTATAGCCTATGAAGCTATGTGTGAGTTTTTAAAAAAAATGCAGCATGTTCCATTCTAGTCCATATAATAGACAAAAATAGGATATACAAAGCACATGGGTGGGTGTCGGTGTACCCATCGATGCGAGTTGCGCCTGAGAATCCGAGGCGCAACTCACACATAGCCTTCTGAGTGCAGCCTTAACTGTTGACTCAGGGTAGGATAGATAAATGGATTTTGGTGCAGCAGTAATTAAAGCGACTTTCCAGTTCACAGTAAAAATGTTACAATACATATGGAATTCATAGTTAACATACATGGTGACTTCCTTCACAGTCTTGCTGCTGCGGGTCATCCCATTCCAAGTCCTTTCTTCATGTATTAGGATCCCCGAAACAGCTAAGTAGATTCTGGTTTGCCTTATATCCTCGGATATGTTACAAGGCCCGTTAGAGACCTTTCACACAAGATGGAATTACGCCGCAGGACGCAGCCACATCCACAGCTGCGGAATTCCACACCAAAATCTAAAAGTTTCACTGCGGATTTTGATGAGGAATTGCAGGCAGGTTTTAAGTCATTTTCAATTCTGCATCAAAATCCCCAGGTAGCTTGCAGATCTTGGTGTGGAAATTATTGCGGCTTGTGGTGCGTCGTGCAGCCTATTTCGTCCGAAAGGTCCTTAAGAAGGTCAGACATTAATTTACAGGAAAGCTACCTTCCGATTGGTGGGACTTCAGAGGCTATTTGTATGTGGGGCACTGACACACACTACATAGGGTAGTACTGTTTAAGAATTTGGCAGCCTTTTTACATTCATACATTCAGAGAGGACTGTGAATAAAGCGAACTGCGGCAACGACATAGAAAAGAAGGGCACCAGGCATGTTACCTATAGATTCTGCATGTATATTCATGTATGTGTTTAAAAAAAGTTCACTGGACAAGCCCTTTAATTTTTGGCTGATCAGTTTTCATGGACCTGGACTCACTGCAGTTTTCATCCATTGATGAATAGAATGAAACCCAGTATGGTCTGCTGCTCTTCCCATCCAGTTTGGTGCATTCAGCGATGCTATCATATGTACTACTGTTATAAGTCAGGATTATTGCCCCTCATCCGTCTTACCTTAAAATATGGGAAGTGTTCCTTCATGAAACTGTAGATCTCGCTCACTGGCAGACTTCCAGTCTTGCTATTTTTTAAGGCCATTGCAATAAGGCAGCTGTAACAAAGCATTCAATAGTGGGGACATTTTGCAATACTGCAGATTTTTTTTCGATTTGTGTATGTACAGAACTGAGAAACTCACCTGTATGAATATATAGGCTTTGGGTAACTCTTAGGATGTAGATCCTGTGTAGAATGAGCTGCCAGGCGTGCTTGAGAATATGGAGACTGTGCTCTGTAGGAATTGTTAAATATCCCAGCGGGAGAACACTGCAATGAGAAGAACATAAGGCACAAATGAAAATGTCACATAGACTATCTGAGCCCTAAAACAGTTATTTATATATGACGGTCAGCTGAAAGGAGGGATTACCCGCTTTTAACC
Source organism: Eleutherodactylus coqui (assembly GCF_035609145.1). Classification (NCBI taxonomy): domain Eukaryota; kingdom Metazoa; phylum Chordata; class Amphibia; order Anura; family Eleutherodactylidae; genus Eleutherodactylus; species Eleutherodactylus coqui. The sequence goes on from NC_089841.1 coordinate 179,639,982, forward strand.
CCATGCAATCAGTTCCCTGTTGGTATACAAATCATTCATATGAATGCAGCATTTTTAACCCTTTCCAATCCAATTTGAATCCTGGTTTTCCTAGCAGGCTACCTCTTTTTTTGCTGTTATACAGTGGCGCTATCTGCTGGCTAAAGCCAGTACTGCATGACGTGACACGTTGGATAGGCTCCGACAGCAGAGAGGCTGGCAATATACAGTAAGAGAACCCCGACGGACGTCTTCCGACATCGGAGCTGTACAGCCTTAAATCATAATGTCTTCAGAGGTCAGACAGTGGATTGGAAAGGGTTAAAGGTGAAATTTAGTCCGGTCACCCTTTAGTTCACAGTAAACATTTTCGCTATACATGTCATTGTCTATTTATAAAGAGGGGACTGGGAATGGGATAAACTGTGCCAGAAATATTTAAGCAGGAGGGCACAAGTACATCCTGCATGTATAGTGACATTATCACTGCGACCCAGAGGGTCTCTTTAATGTTATGTTTACGGTAATACGCTGGAGCGCAGTCAGGACCTCGCAGCTAGAAGAGCAGTAGATCCAAATACCAGTAGCTTACCTGCTGGGAGCCCTGAGATAGTGCATAGACCTGCTGAGTATGAGACTGATAGATAGGCTGCGGTGACTGAAGGCTTGGAGACTGATGTCCACTCATAGGGTACTGGCTGATCTGTGGAGAAGAAAAAAATCAAGCTAATGAATTTGCTTTTGCCCTGCCAATAAAAATGTCTATCTGCATATTTTATCTATGCACTTACATTGGAAACATGGGAGGTTATTGTATTAAGACCCAGAATGCCTTGCTGCATACTTGCTGGTATGTGAATCATTTGCCCAGACATGGCGTTTGAGAGTTGACCTGTGAATGAGAACATATGTGAAGTGGCAAAGAACACACGCAGTACTATAGATAACATGAATACTATGTAATACATAGTCACTATATATATAGTATGTATATGTGTGTGTAGATAGATAGATACACTATCTATCTATCTATCTATCTATCTATCTATCTATCTATCTATCTATCTATCTATCTAATCTAATCTATCTAGAATGTATATGTTTGTGTGTATGTATATGTATGTGTGTGTATATATATTAATATATACTGTATATGTGTATATATATATATATATATATATACACACACTATCAATCTATCTATCTAATTTATCTAGAATGTATATGCTTGTGTGTATGTATATGTATGTGTGTGTGTGTATATATATTAATATATACTGTATATGTGTGTGTATATATATATATACACTATCAATCTATCTATCTAATCTATCTAGAATGTATATGTTTGTGTGTATGTATATGTATGTGTGTGTGTGTGTATATATATATATATTTATGTATACTGTATATGTGTGTGTATATATATATATATATATATATATATATATATATATATACACACTATCAATCTATCTAATTTATCTAGAATGTATATGCTTGTGTGTATGTATATGTATGTGTGTGTGTGTGTATATATATTAATATATACTGTATATGTGTGTGTATATATATATATATATATATATATATATATATACACACACTATCAATCTATCTATCTATCTAATCTATCTAGAATGTATATGTTTGTGTGTATGTATATGTATGTGTGTGTGTATATATATATTTATGTATACTGTATATGTGTATATATATATATACACACTATAAATCTATCTAATTTATCTAGAATGTATATGCTTGTGTGTATGTATATGTATGTGTGTGTGTGTATATATATTAATATATACTGTATATGTGTGTATATATATATACACTATCAATCTATCTATCTAATTTATCTAGAGTGTATATGCTTGTGTGTATGTATATGTATGTGTGTGTGTGTATATATATATATATATATATTTATGTATACTGTATACTGTATATGTGTGTGTATATATATATATATATACACACACTATCAATCTATCTATCTAATTTATCTAGAATGTATATGCTTGTGTGTATGTATATGTATGTGTGTGTGTATATATATTAATATATACTGTATATGTGTATATATATATATATATATATATACACACACTATCAATCTATCTATCTAATCTATCTAGAATGTATATGCTTGTGTGTATGTATATGTATGTGTATGTATATCTATCTATCTATCTAATCTATCTAGAATGTATATGCTTTTGTGTATGTATATGTATGTGTATGTATATCTATCTATCTATCTAGAATGTATATGTTTGTGTGTATGTATATGTATGTGTGTGTGTGTATATATATATATATATATATATATATATATACACATATACACCGTATATGTGTGTGTGGATATATATATATACCCTGTTTCCCCGAAAATAAGACAGGGTATATATGTAGATATATATGTGTGTGTGTGTGTGTATATAGATAGATAGTGAAAAAGTAGCCTACCTTGTTGCTGTACCACTATGTTCTGGGTGTTCATACTGTACTCCATCCTTGCACTGGTCATTTGCTGTAACCTGGGCACATCCACAGAGGTCAGCCATGATAGAGACTGCAAGTCACTGGGAAGATCATCATCTCGCATTTGGGAGGGCTCAGAGGACACGAGCCTGTAAGCATTAACACTATAGGTAATAAAAAGCATACACGTATTCTGCATTGTATGTACTGCATATATAAAAAATGTAACAAGATAGCAGTTCAGGATCGCTGATTAACGGTGACTGAGATTAATGTATTCATATTTGGAAATGGAATTGATTTTGAACTGAATTGTAGAAAGTAGAGCGTGTAATAGGTCTTCTATGGAGCTGTGTACTGTATGTAATAGTTGAGTATGCTTTCAATGTATTGATAAATCTTATATTGACTCATTTCTAATATAATGCACTAGTGTAATGCAGTTAAAAGCTGATGAAACAACTAGGTTTCTAGATGAAATGAGGATACATTATATATCGAGTCCCATGCTCGCCATGCGCTGCACTCTGTACAGTGAAGTGTTTTGATTTTGCCCAGTCTGCGCTGAAGCTGCTTTTGTAGAAGAACAGCATGCCCTACCATTCATGCTCATAATATCCCTTTGCAATTTTGCAGGGTGAAGGGGAGAAAGGGCCCAGCTGACCTTTATTCCTGCGCTCCCATTGGCCGAATCATAAACAAACAAGATCAAACGAAATCATTTGAAAGCTGGGCAGGCCCGGCTGGGTTGCAACAGTTGGTTCTGTTATTGAAAGATGATTGCCTATTGTGTCCCCAAACGGCTAGAGCCGACTGACACGTGTCTCCATTGTTTTGTTTTTAGGTTAATTGTTTCTCTTTTTCATCTTCCTCCCCCTCTCCCTTACCCCTCTACACAGACCCTGCATTAATCTAGCTGAATGACAGCAGACAAGCAACGCACAAAAACATGCCATCTGCCACCCGCCTGGTGCCTACTGGCCTGAAAGAAGAGGCTTGTGATTTTTCCTTATTTTAAATCGAAAGGTCGGATAAGGGGTGTTAAGAGTCAAAACCCTGTACAAATGCCTCCTGTCATGTGGCAAACCTCCTTCCAGGATTGTAAAACACTATCAAGCAATGTGTTAACACTTCCCATTAAACTCACCAGATCGCTCCTGGGACCACAAACATACTCATTTATTAATCTCACCATAGCAATATTCAGCTATTAACATGTCTTTGCCATTTGCATCATTTTTATTCTGCAATGAGCAGCTTTTTACTATGAATACAAATTGCCACTAACTCCTGCTGCAAGCCAGGTGTCTGTAGCCTTTTGGCCCTGGGATCCAAGTAAGGAAGGCAGATGTTCAGTTTTCAATGAGCATTTACTACAGTCTATTTATTACAGCAGTAATGGCCGAACTTATACATTACACACATGTGTCCCTGTCCCTTTATGCCCATCCTATACATACGTGAGTTCCCAGCTCCTCCAATGAGATCCACAAACTATAAAGTCTTCACTCTTACGGATCGACGTGTGAAAAATAATAGTGTATAACTAATGTTTTTCATATCTTTAGCAGTTTCACATCTGCTTTGCTTTCTGTTTCTATTCTTTCAGTCTAAAGTTAGACTTTTGTACTTTTTTTTTACTGATCCTGCCAATTGATCTGTCAACAATCTAAAGTCTATGAGGAACAGTAGAAACAAGGATCAGACAGGTTAGAATTTTCCTAAAAGAAGCTTTGTCCTTTCCCTCGGATCAAAGATGGAAACAACTTATCTGTCCCTCTTATGACCTAACATTTGCACTTAGTTGAGCCATGTGTGTATGTTAATGAAGAGGGTCATAGCTGTTGCTTGAAAGCTACCTAATGTCTATGGCCAGCTTGGGCCTTACATAAAGTACAAGGCAAAAGCACATTTGACAAAAAATAGTAGCTGCAAATATTTTATTTTTATTAATCTAGAATATTCACAAAACATTTAATACGAAAAAGGCTAAAGTATGAATAATTATTCAGCAATTGTACTGCACAAGACCTAAATAAAATGAGAGGAGCAAATAAAAAACAGCATATTATATTGTGTAACAATTTATGACACTGATTTAACTGACACAATCATTAATGTATGATATTAATATATAATGTGTCAAATATATATCACATAGGGCACATTTTTATTATATAAACATTTTGTATCTATGAAATATATTTAGCAAACATGTTCCACTAAATGAAAGAACTTCTGTCAAGTTAAAAATTACAAAGGGACCAAATTACTACAGGTAGGATTAGGCGAAACAATTTGCTCTGGTAGACGAGCGCCGATTAATGGGATCTTATACAGGCCAAATCATAATCTATGATCGTTCATCCCCATAGGGTTGACATTGGTCGACTGCGCATCTCCCCATTTACATGGGACAAAAGTTGTTTAATTTACCGTTGAGTATTTTTTTTGCTCATATAATTGATACAATTGGCCAATGAATCCGCAATGTCAGCTCTGCAGGGATGAGTGATCACATAAACGATTGTTCACCCCATAACAATGTCTGATTCCACCTATGTGAAGGCCCGGTAGAGGAGCGCTGATCTCATTAATCAGTACTAGTGTACCTGAGCAAATTGCTCCATCCAAAAGGACCCTAAAACTACTAAAGAATGTGTAAAGGTGGCACAATGCAGAGTCTACACCTTTTATAGTAGCGGTATAGTGAGAAACATAAAGGAATAGGGCAGGAATATTGTAAAACGTTGACATAGTAAATGGATTATTGCAGCGTGTGAAGGTCTGGGGGGAAAAGTAATACAGAATAGAGGAACTCAAAGAGGAATGATATATAGGACAGAATAGGGATGAAGAGGAATTACTGCAAGGAGTGGAAAGCAATCACGGAGGTAAAATTATATTGCAGGTGTGAACACGGAGAGTGAAGAGTGCCATGAGAAAAGTTACTGCAGGGAGACAAGAAACCAAATATAGACTAGTAATTGTGGCAGAGAAATATGGGTGGAAAGCCTGTATTAATGTAGAGAATAGAATGTGACTATTACTGCAAATTATGGAGATATGTAAGAATTTTGTTATGTGAATCATAGAGGAATAAGAAAGAGAATGAAGTGATATTTTGTCAGGGTTCGAGTCTGGGAACTCCCATGCTCCAGGCGACGTCTCACCCTAATAAGCTATTTAGCCTGCTGGACAGCTCCCTTGCCAGAACTTGCACAGTTTCTTGCTCCTGTAAACCCAGCTCCTGATCAGTTCCACCCCTCATTGATTAGACACTAAACCTGGCACTGTTCCTCCCTCAGTAGGGGATTATTCTGCTCCCAGCCAGTAGTCAAGCTCTCTCACCTGCTGCTCCCCCATACAACTACCTGACATATCTACCTGTGTACCGACCTCTGGATTCCCTAACTACGCTACCAATCTGCACCGGTTACAACAAGAGACTCCAACCTTCAACCGGATCGTAACAGGAAGGTAAGCAGGCAGAGGAGAATTACTGCAAGCATTATAGAGACACTGATAGGAGGTTACTACCGGGCAGGATATACATACCTACAGTTAGACCCTCTCTAAGAACTAGTATTATTGATTTGTGTATGCAAATTGCAAGGTAAAATTAAAATTTAAAGCAACACGTAGCGGATGGGTAGGGTGGAGAGGGAAGGTATGAATTGAGAATGAGTTCTATGTATGGAGCACGCAAGTCAAGATAATAAGCTGTAAGTCCAATTACTTAAAAAGTCAAGCCAAGTGATATCATATAATAAGCATCACAGCAATATAATTCATAAAGCTTATAGTACAAAAGCAATTCCTAAAATGACCTTGTATTACTTGTTCCAATAGGACACAGTCAAAAGGCTTGTGGGATTTTTTTTCTAGGACTGCTTTACTAGGGTAGGCCAATGTTGTACTGCATGCATTTGCAAACACCAAGTAGACTTTCAAAGGAAAATGGTCACAAAAAGATTTTAGAAAAGCAACTAGGCATAAAGACCCCAGACTACAAGACTATAATATAGAATAAGGCCATGGGAGCAGAGTGAGCTCCGATCGTCGACCTGCTGTATTGTCACGAAACTGAAAGCCCTTACAACATTGAGATTGTGAGTGCATATCCAAGTGAGTCCTGAAGTGTGTCCCTGTAGGCATACCAGGTTAAAGAGACTGTAGTGTGATAGTCCAAGAGCAGAAAGCATGAGACAGTGTTGCCAAGTTCTGAAACGGTGTTACAAAATTCTAACACTGTGTGCCAAGTAAAAGGACTGTGCCGCTAATTCTGCAGCTAAGTAAAGACTGTAACCGTTTAGTGCAGTATATGTGCCATCTACTGCCTGAAGGGTCCTACACATCAATACAAAAACCACAAACATAGGATTGGTCACTTGGCTTTTGTGATTTGTCCAGCCCTGCGTAAATACTTATTTACTTCCTCTCTTTCCTCTTTTCTTTCTCATTTCTTTCCTAGAGGGACTACTATAGAAAATCCAGAATGTGTGTGTATATATATATATATATATATATATATATATATATATATATATATATCAACGAACACACGAATATATTTACTACCGTGTTTCCCTGAAAATAAGACATACCCTGAAAATAAGACATAGCATGATTTTCCAGAATTTTTGAGGCTGCAAAATGATTTTTCAAGCTTTTTGAGGATGCTTGAAATATAATCCCTACTCCAAAATTAAGCCCTGCTAACAGTTAATTAAAAAAGTCAATTTAAATAGTGTCCAGGCAGCTATACATGTAAATAAGTTAAACCTTTTTGAACAAAAATTAATATAAGACACTGTCTTATTTTCGGGGAAACACGGTAGGTAAGTGAGTTACACTTATTGTCTACATCAATATGCAATCTACACAATCCATTAATGATGATGGCTTAACTAATAATCACTTTGAAAGCCAAAACGCAAGGCCACTTGTACCTTGATAGCCACCGTATGATTCACGTCATCCAGACATACATGTCAGTTCACATCAGCATTACAAATACTAACTCACCACTTCAGGTGATTTTTGTATCATGCATTGAAGAAATACTGCCACAGATAGGCAAATCACATATAAATAAGGGTATCATTCTATTAGCAATAAAGCAATACATTTTCCTGTACATTGAGTATCCCTGACAAATATTAAGCACTGATAAAGTACAAAGACAAGAGCTATAAAGACAATATCAAGCAATATCAATCACTTCCGGATATTGTTATATGTTTAGGCTCACAATCTAAACAATGAATATAATGCAATCCTATTTTAGCCATTGCCTGTTCCTTCAAGACGAGAAAATGAATATATCAGAAACTCCCATCAGTTTCGAGTATTGACCTGAAATGACCTAGTGCCCTTATTTATAGGTAATTTGTAAGCATCAGCCAGAATTGGAAGGCATATGACAACATAAACTCTATTCCACTCTATGTAAAGTTATTTGTCTCAATATAATCACAAGTTAAGTAACTTGCAAAAACCAATGCATTAGTTTTTTCTTGGTATACTTCTACGCAGTTTAATATTTTGGTTTAAACGTACTCACTTTTGCCTGAAGTACTGGAGCATGGCCTGTCCAGCTGTCTGACCGGCTCCTGTTCACAACATTCACCCGGAGACTCTCAACTAGTCACCCGACCAGCACCAATTCTAGTGCCCATGTGGCAAGCCTCCGGGGAGCGTTTTGTAACACCCCCTCAAGCTCTGCATTGTGTGTGATACAGATCATGAACAGGGTTACATAGGAAATGCTCCCCGGAGGCCTGCCAGAAGAGGCACCAGGTTATGGCCCAACTACATGGAGTAATAGCTTTTAGAATTCTTTCATTTCCGAGCAGTCGTAATGCTTATTGACAAGTCTAAATGCACAGAACGATCAACAATAAAGGATAAACTCTCAATTATCATTGATCAAAATTGCTTGTGTTTGAAAAACGGCTATATGTCAATACTTTGGGCACCGAACATTGCTGGCGGATTATTGAACGGAGGCACAGGAGCTGATAAAATGGGAGGAGTAGTTCTAGTAATCTGCGCAAAAGTCAATTTTTGTGTTTGGCAGCAATATTTCTTTAAGATTTAAGTAAAGTACATACAGAGGGGAAAGGTGCCAAACAAATGTTTAATGCGCCACATCTGTTTGTTTAACACGCTGAACACTTGTTCGGCATCTTATGCTATTTGCATAGCCCATTGCCTTCTACTGACTGCTGAACTATGCACATAGGGTAGGCATTAGGAGATGAGCGAGCACCCAAATGCTCGAGGCCGCGTTATTCGAGTCGAGCTTTTCGTAAAATTTGAGAGCTCTACTCGAGTAATGAACCCCATTGACTACAATGGGAGACTCGAGCATTTTTGTATGTGGGACGCCGGGGCCGAGCTTTTTTTTTTTTCTCCCTAGGTTTGTCTCTCTCTCTCTCCAGCCAGCCAGCCAGCCAAAAAATTTGCCATTGACGCACATTGCGTCGCGGCGGGGAGGGGCCAAAACAGGCACGTCACAGTGGGGAGGAGCCAAAAACTGGGGCGGGGTCGAACACGGCTTGATACTCATTCGAGTAACGAGCACCATCGAGTACGCTAATACTCCAACGAGCATCAAGCTCGGCAGAGTATGTTCGCTCAACTCTAGTAGGCATGCTACGTTAACTATGTAGCGTGCTAAAACATTCAATTTAACAAGTAAGACATCTGTAAAAAAAACACAGGAACCAGTTACATTCCTGCCTTATATTATAAGGGTCTGCACAGGTAGATTAACCACTTGATAGTGTTTAGCCTTCATTGATCACCTGAACTATGGGGATTGTGTATAGCTGTTGCAAACTTATCAAAGTTCTATTCAAAGTTGTGCTTGACATTGCCACTTTAATAAACATGACTTGACAAAATTTCATGGCATGGCAGGGAGATTGTCTATGCTGGAGGCTTGGCTATGTATGTAAATAGAGCCTTAAAGGGGTTGTCTGAGTTATAGATATTGTGTAAAATGCATTCACCATGCAGTAACATAACAAATAGGCTTATGCTCACCTCTTCCCACTCCCGTTGTGGCAGCTCTTGATCCTCTGCTCCTGTGTTTGTTTACTGCCTGCAGTCCCGCCCGGTTTACAGGACATTACAGGCCCTGTAGCCAATAACTGAGCTCAGGAATCAATCATTGAGCTCTGTTATTGGCTGTAGTACCTATGACCTCCCATAAAGAGTCTGGGGAAGCCTGTAAACATGATATTGGAGGGGAGACCCAGAGCGGCGCCGCAGGACACAGAAGCGGGGAGAGGTGAGTATAAGTCCATTTGTTATGTTATTGCATGGTGAATGTATTTTACACAATATCTATAACTGGGACAACCCCTATAAGTAGTGGGCAGAACATGTTTGCCCAGTGTCGTAGCATGAGATGAGAAAGAGCTGAGTTGTGTGATCTCACTGGATGTTGCTGAGAGGGCCTGGGTAAGCAAGTGTAGCCGGCATAGTGGAGATACCCCTGTCAAGTGCCAAGACATTGCCAGATTAATCTAATGCCTGGGGAGCGAGATTGCTAGAGGCAGAGTAGGGCTGTATTGAGTACTGATTTCCATATGCTCTTTCCGCCAGACTGAAACCGCCTGTTACTACTGTTTTCCTGAAAGTCTCTTCCGTAAAGAACTGTTAAAGCATCATAATGTGGCACAAACTCTTCTCTGCCACCCGTCTTACCCCGCGAGACACTACATACAACTGGTACGACTTTGTGAAGCCCAAGTTATCTGCAGGTGATTCGAGTTCAGAAGCTACGGCAGCAAATGCTGGTCTCATTCCCCCGGCCTTGTTGGTGAGCCTGCGGACGGCGTACAATATAACCAGCTTTGTGTTCTAACTATAATGAAAGCTATAAGATTAAATATTAACTGAATTAAATTTACACAGCAAAGACCCCTGTGAACGTTTAAGCTCACAAGGTAGCATAAATGAAAGCAGGGATACACAAATTATCAACTGACACATGATTGACAGTCATTAATTAGTCCCATTAATAACTGGGGTGGAGTTCAAACCAGCCTCCACCTCCACAAAGCATGGGGATTCAGATAGGGTATGTCCTCAGCCTGCCCAAAACACGATACTAATCCAATCTGACATGCCAACATTCCCATGGTGCTATGCCGCTTTTTGACAAGTCAGCCTCTTTATGAATGTTTATATCAGGGTGGTCCCCATGAAACTAATATGCCTGGGTGGGACAATGTAAGCATTGACTGGTGGTTTGATGTAACATAATTAGTTTTGACTCCATGCTTTCCAATGTGGGGTAAAGGAAAGATCAGCATGTTATATTTAAAAAGTTTTGATTTGGACTCTTGAATTATCAGCAAATCCCTAATGTAATATTACTGTCATCCCTTCGAAATGCAGGTTATTTACTGCCACAGAGAATGTAGGTTCCATTTATGAAGGAAATGATTCTGATAATAACATTATATTAGGTCATTGCAATTCCATATAATAATCTTTAAATGGGTTCTCCATTTGGATAATTCTACTTGTTAGAATGGCTCCTTGACAATAAGCTGATCACTAAGTGCCCTGCTTTTGAGACACACAGTAATCAGCTATAATTTGCTACCGTGTTTCCCTGAAAATAAGACAGTCTTATATAAATTTGCCCCAAAAGAGGCACAGTGTCTTATTTTCAGGGGTGGGGTCTTAGAATCACTTGGTCCACGGCGTCTAAGTCCCTCGCACTGGTCTCCGGCTGCAGTGTAATCCTCAGCGTTGACACAGCAGTCTCTTTCTGGTGATGGGGCTTTGAATACTACACCTCCAGCAAGCAAGTGCTGTGACTGGATCATGAGCACCGCTGGCTCAGCCAATTAGGGTCGGGTAGGGCTTATTGTATGGGTAGGTCTTATTTCCGGGGAAACACGGTATAGATCCGATAGTAAGTGTTCAATTTCCCTGCGGCGCCATCTTACGCTAAGTGAAGCATTACACAGTGCTCATTCAAATAAACAGGTTGCTTTCATAATGCAAGACAGGACAGGTCCACCAGAGCGAGAAACACTTTTGTAGCTACTCTTCATTCTGATGAAGTGATAAAGCATTCTAAAACAAAAAATCCCCCTTTTATAACTCAGAATTACCTAATAAGGTATTTAAATATGGGTTTTCTAAAATATATGGGCCTCGTGTAGAGCAGAGTGATAAGGCAGCAGAAATGCAGTCCTAAGCTCTTGCTTATGACCTGAAGGTTGTGGGTTAACCCTTTCCAATCCAATTTGTATCCTGGTTTTCCCAGGGGGCTTACTCTTTTTCTGCCGTTATACAGCGGTGTTTTTAATGCTGGCTAAAGCCAGTACTGCATGAGGTGACACGTTGGATAGGCTCTGACAGCAGAGAGGCTGGCAATATACAGTAAGAGAACCCCAACGGATGTCTTCCAACATTGGAGCTCTACAGCCTTAAATCATAATGTCTTTACAGGTCAGACAGTGGATTGGAAAGGGTTAAAGATTGACTCAGCCGTCCATCCTTCAAAGGTGGGTAAACTGAGTACCAGGCTTGCCAGGGGGGTAAACGATGACTGGGGAAGGCAATGGCAAACCACCCACGCAAAAACAGTCTGCTTAATAACATCACGTTGTGACTTCACTCGAGGAGTCAGTCATGACTCAGTGCTTGCACCAGGGAACTCTACCTTCATACATGGCAGATTTTCCATCATGGTACGGATTTTGCTGCTGCTTTGCAGGAGATTTCACGCCTTCCAATTGAAAGGGTGACATTTGTTGTGGATCTGCATTTAAATTGGCACTAAGTGGTGTGGATATTGGTCCAGATCCACGCCAAAATCCACCATTTATGAATACATCCTAAAGGTCATGTTATTGCAAAGCCACTTTTTTTACATTGCATTATCAGAAACATTATATCAGCCAAAAACCGTTAATCAACAGTGACAATAACAAGTCATGTCAATCAGACTGGGTTGTTCCCTAAAGGTGGTCATAAACATAAGATTTTTGTCAACAGGATTTGCCAATCTGGATTTCAACCCCTGTATTCATTATAATAAGTGGCAACAAAGGAGTTTGGTGGCCTCTTATCTTCCCCTCCATAGAAATAACATGGACGAACGGGCATGCTTAGGTTAGGGCAACTTGACAACTCAGGACCCACAACACAAATACTGCAGTGTTGCATTGCAACAAAACATCTATTGATTCTTAATGGGGTCACATTGCAACCCAACACCTTACAGAACTGTGAAACAAAAAAATCATTAGATTTTTGGTCACTTGTTGTAAACAGCTTTGCCAGCATATAGACCCCAATGCAAGTTTTGTGCAACTGCTCCTTGCTTACAGCCTGTTTGCTATTTGGCTGTTGCTTTTACAGCCAAATGGCAATTCTAAAATAGTCAAACAAATGTATTTGGTCATGCGACTTGCCTGACATTGTTGACGTGACCCACGTCACTGAGTAGCCCTAGCCTAAAGACAGGGAATTGTATTCAGCCAACAACTATCTTAAGTCTATCTTTTCTCTCCAGTGAAATGAATGGAAGTAAGAGATAACTACATGTACCCATGGATTTTTATAACTACCATTTATTTAAAGAGGACCTGTTCATTCTCCTGACTTGTCTATCTTAATATATACTTGCGTTCCCCATGAAATAACAATCCTGAAGCATCTTTTCTTAGAATCCTGAGTTGTATCTCTCTGTTGTTCCACCTAGAAAATTATGAATTAATTGACAACTGGGTATTACAAGTTAGGGGTATGGCCTTAGACACTCTGAGGTATGGTCCTATGTAGTGGAAACCGCACCGCTGACATGCAGCTGAATTGAGATCCCTGACGATGCTGCAGGCCTGTGTGGCTTACTAATTAATTGAGTGTTCCCTAGCTATAGGTTGTTAATAGGCAACCAGTTTGCCTAAAACCGCACGATCATTAAGAATGAACAGCTAGTGAACCTATTAAAGCGACCCTCCAGTTTCAGGTCAAAATTTAGTCCTGGGACAGAAGGAGCAGGGGGGTTATATCTGCAGTTGTTCTTCTCTGCTGCCCTTCTGATCCGCCAATTTCAGGCTCTGTTTTCATCTGTCCACGATGGCTGCAGCAACTTTCTAACTACCTAATACACACTGTGCAGTACTCTCCGATTGACCAGTGATGATCACATGAGCAATTCTGGCCAATCAGAGAACAGGTATAGTGCATTGGTAGTCTAACACTGGAGATCAGGTAGTTTGAAGATTGCATTAGCCTTCTTGGCTGCCTGGAACTGGCAAATCAGAGGGATGGCAGAGAAGGACAACTGCAAGTAATTTACCCTCTTCGTCCTCCAGCCCTGAGACAGAATTCTGTCTTAAAACTGGAGTGTTACTTTAATTAATTAATAAGCAGCATGGAGCGGCATCACTCTCAGGGTTCTCGGCCACATCACTGCTGCAAACCAGCTCTGCACCAGCTGTGCGATGAACATGATGTGGGACTGTACCCTGATACTGTCCAATCAGGACTAATAGTGACTTGGTAAAACCCAGTTGACAATTTATTCATAAATTTCTAGGAGGAAATTGTAGAATACAGAATTCTAAGAAAATATTTTTAGAAGTATTTTTTATAAAGAACAAGGGGATGCCTGAAAGAAATAAGAATCTTTTTCTGATGGGTGGGGTGGTACTAGCACAGGTGTCTGTTGCTAGGTTAATGTCTGTGGAGCCCTTCTGAGACGGTATGTCAGAAGACATAGTTGGGGAAGGTTCCATTCAGCTCCAGTGATTTTTTTTTTCAAAAAGTTGTTCAGTTTTTCACCTATTTTTGATGGCTTACTCACATGTGCAGCTGTGAAATTTTGTTTCCTTTTCAACTGATCAAAGCACTCATAAAAAAAGTCGCACAGCGCAACATTTGGTGAATACGGAGTGTGATGCAAGGATGCCATGTTGTTTTTCGGCAAACACTGCTTAATGCTCAGCGCTGTGGACAGATTGATTGATATGATGGAAGAACCAGTCACCTATTTGCCCACACAACGTTGAGTGTTAAGCAACTTTCGATGAAAAACAGCATGGCACTATTGCCAAACCCTCTGTGTTCACCCAATCTTGCTCCATGCGATTTTTTTTTTTAACAAGTGTTTTGACCATTGGAAAAGGAAACAAAATTTCACAGCTGCTTGTTGTTCATATGAATGGCCATTAAAGATAGACCAAAAACTGAACAACTTGTTTAAAAAAAATCACTGCAGCCAAACACAACCTTCCCCAGCAACGCCTGCTGGCATACTGCCACAGAAGGGTTCCGCAACAGAAGCCTGTACTAGTAACGCCCCAACCACCAGAAGATGACTCCTGTTTTTTTGGGGGGGTACCCCCCTGTATGCAATTATTTAATGAAACAGACTTGCCAGGAGAGCTGTCAAGTCATCTATTACTGAATATGTACTGCACATGCACGATCACCTCTCCAGTGAAAATAGTTTATAAGACAGACTGCCACATTATCATGATATTACTTTTATGTCATATCTTTATTTATTATGTACTAGTATTCTTCAATGTGTAAGAATTTGCTGTGAAAAGACTAACCCTACATTCTGTTAATCTTGAGGATAACTACACCGGAATGTAATTCCATTATTTATGTGATACTTTACAGTGAATATAATGTATTCAGTCACATATCTGCAGATATCTGTTGCTTACCCTTATTTAATCCAATTCAATACACTCAGCTCATCAGCATTTCCCTCTTTTACTTTATATTGTGAATGGCAAACCAAGAACATCTGTACAGCATATTTCTCCATTTCAGCAATTTTGCTGTGTTGGACAAAGACCAAGTCTCTTTTCATGGCACTTAAGATATTTAGAGCTTGTTATTGCAGTTATTAGCACAAACCACTTGTACATCATTTAAAGCTTGAATAGTCATACCCTAAATATGCTTTGACTGCTCCAAAAGATGCTCTCCTAGAGATCCCTGCACAGAGGCAAATTCACACAGACCTTCTCTTTAATTGGGAGCCATTCTTCTCCCCCAGTTATGTGGGACTGCGGAGCAACCCCGCAGTGATCCTCGGATCCCGTTATGTGCCATAGTGACAGGGCAAGTGTAAACAGCACTCATACAAAGTGACAGCTCTATTCTTTCCTCTGTCAGGCCTCATGAAAAAAAACTTGCCATTATTTACTCAGCTCTCTCAGGAGCAATCACAACTACTGGAAAAGAAGTACAATGTGGTGGCCACTGACTGACAAATCAAACTACAGAGCTTAGATAAATCGTAAAGGACAACAAGCTTCACAATGGTATTCCTTCATAGCAGAACCGTAAATACTAAAAAAAAAACTTTAACTGCAAATGTCCATATTACTTTCCACAAATCCTTAATCATTAAAGTCAAACTTCCCTTTCAGTTTGACTATTCATGTGAAAATTAAACTTTTTTCAATGCTTCATAGCAACAGACTGCAAACTTTTCAGAGTGAACTCCTATTAAGGCTTCTTATAGACGCATGTATTTCAAATCCATATTTAATCCTTTTTTTTTGCAGACTGTAATACAGAACTAATGAAGATCTATGAATCTATTTACATGGGTGTATAAAATAAAATACACATGTATTTTATAAATGCAGCATGCACTAGTTTTATCAATTTATGGATGTAATAGGACCATTGAAGTCTATGGAGAGCGATTAAAATACAGATCCATACATGTTCCATCTGCATTTGCATGTGTTTTTGAATTCATTGTTTGTTTTTTTATATTGTTCAAAAAGTAGATACGTTTTTCCAAAAAAGAAAATAACACCAATGAATTCAAACATGGCTACAAATACAAATGCAACACTGATCCTTTTGTTTTTATAATATGTTTATATTACGGATCCATACTACTGATGTTTACAAATACACTTGTGTGAAAGAAGCCTACAGAGTGCCAAGTGTGAAACATAGAAGAGGATATATCCAATGCTTCCTGCAGACATTAATCTGTTAAAAAGAATAACCAAAAAAACTAAGAAAAAAAATTCTTACAAGGCATGCTCAAACCAAGGGAGTCACGTGTAAAAACTGTTGGTCAAATGCTTGTATGAGTTGTTATATGCTCACAGCTCCAACACACAAGAGTAGCAACATGTTGTGACATATTTGTTACAAAGTGTTTCCAACATTATTAACTGTCACAAATGTAGCAAATAAAGTGATCAACTCTTTAGAAGATCATCCCCTTATCCAGACCAGGTTTTCAGTTCTACCTTATATTATATATATTGGCCATCTTTTTCCTAGAGAGGACCAACCCCCCTAGAAGACCACTTTTCAATAGAATTTTGGTTGGTTGTCTCAAAGGCGTTTGACTTTAGGTGTCACATATAGCTCAAGTTAAACATATTCCTCACACATCATGAGACAAAGTGCTGCAGTTTTATTTCTGCATTTAGCTCTGATTTTGTATATGATGACCTATATAATATCCAGCTTATTAGGAAGTCTTTATAATGTAAATTATTTCATTTATTAAATGGATTCAATTATACACAAATCATAAATAAAACACATCAACCAAGATGAATGATTAGATGATATGCCAAACAACTGCCTCACCTGGCACCACCAATTTATAAGGGAAGATCGCTGTTCATTGTGATACTACAGAAACAAACTCTGATCTGTTGCCTGTAGATTATCCATCCGCACTCCGCACTATTACAGGCAATTCCACACATTCTACAGTATTCTGCTTTGTATGCACCAGGGGGTGCTAAAATCTTTATCCTCAAAGTACAGACTGATACATTTCAGTTACAAGTAGCAATGAATAAATTGTATTTCCTATTTCTTAGAGCGCCATTCTCCATTCCTAGTAAAGTGATCAGGCATCTTTTACTTTGCTTCCACCGTTATTCTTTAGGTGTACACTTCTATTTACATTGCCAAAAATGTTGAGGGACAAAGTATTCGCTTTTGGGATAATTGCTATTTTGGTAATTGCTTCAATGATTTTTTTTTTCTGGCATTCCTTATTTTGTCATTGACTAAGGGTGAAATTACTGTAAAAAAATAGTACAGAGGTAATTTCGGCAACAGTGATTTACTGTCAGTGATAGGAGAGGTTTGTCCACAAGATTCTGAAGCCAGCAGTTGGAAGATCAATAAAGCACATTTATATTGCATACATTGATTGCATTAAAAGGTTCTATATCTGATGTTTGGTGCAACCCTAGTGGCAGGTAAGTGCTTGGAAATCATAAATATGTAGCATGAAAACAAAGTTGAATAAAGGAGATAATAATTCTATCATTTACATCATCTCATAGAAATACAATTCTAGCACACGCAAACTCATAAAAATGTGCATATATATATATATATATATATATATACATGGCATTAAAAAAAATATATATATGGCATCAATATATATATATATATATATATATATATATATAAACCATATGATACCACACTCACACTTTCACATATATATATATATATATATACACACACACACACATATATATATATATATAATTTGATGCCACACTCACACTTTCATATATATATGTATATATATATATATATATATATATATATTATACATACATACATACACACACACATATATATATAATTTGATGCCACACTCGTACTTTCAAGCATATATAGGTTGATGCCACACTCACACTTTCAAGCAGTTATTATGTAGTTA
The DNA here is from genome assembly GCF_035609145.1 of Eleutherodactylus coqui. Lineage (NCBI taxonomy): Eukaryota > Metazoa > Chordata > Amphibia > Anura > Eleutherodactylidae > Eleutherodactylus > Eleutherodactylus coqui. Next base: position 179,658,187 of record NC_089841.1, read on the forward strand.
AACTGTTGCTATGACAACTTCATGGCAGGGTAAGGTAAGATAGGTGTAGGTACCTGTATTCTTGGCTGGGGGGTTGGTTCTCTTCGGATGTCCTGATTATTCCAGACATGATTCCTGAGATGTCACTGTCTATCATCTCCTTTAGAGTGAAAATGTACAGTTAGAAAAACAGATGGACAGAATGACACAAGCTAGACAAACAGCCAGATTAACCCTTTATGTGTTGATGTCACCACAAGTGAGCCTGTGAAGCTGCATGCATACTAACTAGATGGATGCAGCAGAGAACAATCTGCATGTATCTCCCCAGCACAGACAGCCCTTGTATTCTGCGTGCAGCCACCCTGGAAGAAGCCGAGGAGTACCTAATAATGGTGGTGCACGGCAGCACCTGCGGGTGGCTCAGCTCCGGCCGCTGCTCTCCTCTTTGTAATGTGATTTCTCGCTGCTCCCCGAACCGTTTTTAAATTTCCCTCTCAGGAGCTGTCCAGCACGGCGCATGCGCACTGCAGGCCCGGGTCACTAGCAGGGCAGGCGAGGCCACTTGTCTCTCATAGCGGGCGCTGCTCTCTGCTCCGCGCACCCTCGCCCTCTGCCCCTCAACAAGGTCGCCTTTGTGCCCACTAGCAGTCCTCGCGGCCCAGCGTCCTCTCATCTGTTTATGCCAGTGTAATCGCCATGTTCAGGCACGCTCGGCAGAAGTACACGGAGAGGCTCCTTCCTGGCTTTTAGTGTAACTGTTGTCATACAGTAATGCGGGAAGCCGCCGGCTGCTGTCAGGAACGTTATCCTAATGCACCCGACACATCGGGGAGAACACCCCTCGTAGCGCTGGCGATGGTACGTGCCCGCTGGCACAACAGCCGTTGCGATTTTGAAAGTTCAGTTGAGCCAGGCCATTTCGGGGGGGGTTTAGTCTAGTGGACTCCTCCGGTGTGTCCGCCGCGGCTCGCTGAGGCTGCTGTGTGAGCGCAGCGCAGGTGTGTGCCGGCAGCCCCGCGCTCCTCTCTGCTGCCTCACTGCCTGCGCTCAGCCGTTGGCGAGTCAGTGAGCCCGCCCGCACCGCGCTGCCCATGCCCGCCGCAAGACCCGCGCCGCAGCCCGGGAAAGGCAGGTGGGAAGGCGGCAGCAGGAGGGGGAGAGAAAGGGAGGGACGGGAGGCGCTGACACGGCGCAGGGGACAAACATCCCGTGTTGTCTGCACACAGATACATTGTATCAGTGCAGGGCGCAGTGTCGCCGCACGTCCCGGCCGCACAGCTGCTGTTCACACAGTGCAGGAGGGTCGCACCGTTGTCACTATGTGTATCAGTGCACTGCTGTGTCTGTGTGTTGCATCTGGAGTCACTGGAGTGTTTTTCACCAGTGCAAAAAAAAAAAGTAAGAAAGTTTTCCTGCCCCATTGAAAACAATAGGCGATGTGTTCCGAGGAAACGCCTGAAGATAGGACGTGCCACGATTTTTCCGCACATCACAATGCTAAAAAAAAGAATATTCGTGCGTAATTTGTGTGTCTCACAATGCACAAATCTCGTGCGATTTACATGGCTGTTTAAAAGCGGCCTAAGGGTGCCTTTACACCAGCGAGAAAATTGCGCCATTTTTGAGCAATGCAAGAAAACGCAGAATTATGAAGCCCAGGCTTTTCAATGACTTTGCGATGTTTTCACTCATGCGATGTTGCAAGATTTGTAAATCGCAGCATGTCCTATCTTTCTGCATTTTGCTATTTTTTCTTGCCCTATAGAGCCTCCAATTTATCGCAACTTGCGATGTTTATGCAATGCGATTTTACATTAGCAACCCCTCTTGTCTATCGCGCAAGGAAAACGCAGGCTGCTGCGATGCGCAATGCTTTTCCAGGAAAAAGCATAGCTGACGCTCAAACATCACCTGAACAAAAATGCAATATTTCCGCAATTTACTTGTGGCGATATCACGCTTGCCAGTGTGAAGCAGTCCTAAGTAAGCCTGAGGTATGCTGCCAATAGTGGCCTTAGTAGTAATAGTACCCCTATATTGGCCGCAGTAGTAATAGTGACCCCCACAGTAGTAATAGTGCCCCCTATACTGGCCCCAGTAAGAATAGTGGCCCCAGTAGTAATAGTGACCCCCACAGTGGCCTCAGTAGTAATAGTGTCCTCTATATTGGCCACAGTGAGAATAGTGACCCCCACAGTGGCCCCAGTAGTAATAGTGACCCCCACAGTAGTAATAGTACCTCTATATTGGCCGCAGTAGTAATAGTGACCCCCACAGTAGTAATAATGCCCCCTATATTGGCCCCAGTAGTAATAGTGACCCCCACAGTGGCCTCAGTAGTAATAGTGTCCCCTATATTGGCCCCAGTAGTAATAGTGATGCCCACAGTAGACCCAGTAGTAATAGTGCCCCCTATATTGGCCTCAGTAGTAATAGTGTATGTAGTGCTCGTGCCTGCACAAATAAAGAGTGCATTTGCGTAGGCACTTCTCGTTCACATAGGTGGTGGAATCACCCCGCCCTGATTTAAAAGGCTAATTTGCCTAACCAGGTCCTGGTGATCGCAGGTATGACCTGTATTTAGCGCATAACCACGCCGGCAGATGTGCGTGTTTGCACATCTCCCATAGACCTCTATGGAAGTCGTTCGTGCGCAAAATGCAGAAAGATAAGTCAAGTTCTGTTTTTTTGCGCCCACAAAAACTGTGGGCACAAAAAAAACAAAACATTGAAATCATTGGGTTCTATTCTCTGTGTTATGCGCAGAATTTTCTTGCACGCAAAATCGCGGCATTTCACATTTGTCTGACAATACATGCGATGCCAACGCCAGATTCTCCGTGTCAGTTGGTTTGACTTCATCAGAAACAGTGAGATACAGGCCTGCACGGGGCTTGAGTCAATCACAAAAACAATAACAAGGAGACGACTTGCACTTTTTGGTCATGTTGCACACTTGTCAGAAGCTGTCCCGGCCCACGGTGCTCTAACCGCAGCAATTGCTAGGAAAATCGAGAGACGACCCCCTGCCAGATGGCGGAGGCCCCCTGGTTGTCCGTGGCAGTCGTGGGTGCAACAGATAGGCAACGGTACCTCCTCCGACATCAACACTGAATGGAACAATGCTCTCGGTCGTGGTCATTCTAGATCAGAGCTACGGACCCGTGTCGTCCAAGCGAGATAACTAACTAACTGTCAATACCTTAAGGGCTTATTTACATGAGCATATATCGGACGGCGTTTTCACATCTAAGCAGTCCTCCCTTCCCTCCCCCTCACCAGCTCCCTGCTTTTCTCCTCCCCTCCGAGTGGTTTGCAATGGGAGTGGATGGAGCAGAGCTAAGCTCCCACCCCCTCCCCGCCCCTTGTCCATAGCCAGCAATGGGAGTGGGCGGGACAGAGCGAAGCTTAGCTCTGCCCCCATCCTGCCACCTCCCATTACAAACACCGGAGTGGAGGAGAGAGGCAGAGAGCTGGTGAGGGGAAGGGGGAACCTGCTTAGATGGAAGCGTATATCAGCCGGCCGTGAAAACGCCAGCCGATATACGCTCATGTAAATAAGCCCTAAATGTGCAAGTTCACCTACAATATCAGTCTCCAAAAACACTAAATCTGAGCCTTTATAACTAGAAGTACAAACAGGCCCAAGCATAGTATCATTCTGAAAACTAGCTTCTGAAAATACCGAACCAAAATAGTTATTTTAATGTTCAGTGACGGCCTTATCTCCATTAATAAAGTTATTATCACCATTTTTAATTATTTGTAATTCCTGTCTTCCGCCTTGCTGTCACTAATATAACGTGTAGTTTTTTTTAGCCCCTTCCTTAAAGGGGTTGTCCCGCGGCAGCAAGTGGGTCTATACACTTCTGTATGGCCATATTAATGCACTTTGTAATATACATTGTGCATTAATTATGAGCCATACAGAAGTTATAAAAAGTTTTTTACTTACCTGCTCCGTTGCTGGCGTCCTCGTCTCCATGGTGCCGACTAATTTTCGCCCTCCGATGGCCAAATTAGCCGCGCTTGCGCAGTCCGGGTCTTCTGCTCTCTTCAATGGAGCCGCTCGTGCAGAATGCAGGCTCCGTGTAGCTCCGCCCCGTCACGTGCCGATTCCAGCCAATCAGGAGGCTGGAATCGGCAATGGACCGCACAGAAGAGCTGCGGTCCACGGAGGAAGAGGATTCCGGCGGCCATCTTCACAGGTAAGTATAGAAGTCACCGGAGCGCGGGGATTAAGGTAAGCGCTCCGGTAAGCTTTCTGTACGTCCCTGCATCGGGGTTGTCTCGCGCCGAACGGGGGGGGGGGTTGAAAAAAAAAAAAACCCGTTTCGGCGCGGGACAACCCCTTTAATGGATTTGGCCATTTTCCTCCTTTGTGCTTTAGCAGCATATAATAGGTTTTGCCTCCTTCTGTCTAATTTTATATAACTCTATGTCAGCTACACTTCCAGTTTCTTTAAACCCTTTTAGGCCGGGCACGCACAAGCATAAGTTTACAGCGTATTACGTGCGTGTGATACGTGGTAATTCGGAGGCAATCAAACGCATTGCCTTACTCTGTTTCGCTCACATTTGCATGTATGCATTGCATAATACGTGAGCGCAAAAAAGATTGCAGCATGTTGTATTTTGCTATATATTTCATGCAAGAGAGACCATTGTTCTCTATGGGTGTGTAATCAACGCCACCCATATGCAATTACATTTTACAGCATGTAAAGAATTCACAGAGGGAGTGCGCTCCCTCTGTGATGTCATCGGACTCTCGCAATGTTATCGTGGAGAGCGCGACGGGTTGCCATGGCAACAGGACGCCAGGTACAGGTGTCCTGCATAGCCAGTGCCTATGATCACTATAACAAGCGATAAGACATTGCAGGACAGAAGTCCTGCAATGCCTTATCATAGTGATCATAGGTGCTATGGTGCAAGTCCACCACAGGGACATAAAAAGTGTAAAATAAAAGATAAAAGTAATGTTAAAAAAACCCTCATTTGTACTTTTTCCATTTTAGCATAAAATTTTTTTAAAACAAATTAAAATCCCGCATATTTGGTATTGTCATATCCGTTACGATGCATACAATACATTGAACACACTTTTTATCCTGCACGGCAAAAAGCGTAAAAAAAAAACTTAAAAAATGAGGCAAAAAATGCAATAAAAGTAAGCAAAAAAGCTGTATGTACCCCAAAATAGTACCAATAAAAACTACAGCTCGTCTCGCAAAAAATAAGCCCTCACAGAGCTCCGTCCATGGAAACATAAAAAAAGTTACAGAACTTTGAATGCAGCGATTAAGAAAAAAATAATAATTTCCCCAAAAAAGGGTTTTTATTGTAGAAAAGTTAAAAAACCTAAAAAAAATATAAGAATTTTGGTATTGTTATAATTGTAACGACCCGCAGAAAAAATATATTGTGTCATTTATGCTGCATGATTAACGCTGTAAAATAAAAAACCCAAAATATATGGCAGAATTAATGTTTTCTATCTCCACTATCATAAAACATTTTTCTAAAAGTTTTACTATATAGTCTTATGTGCCCAGAAATGGAACCAATAAAAACTGCAGCTCGCTATGCAAAAAACAAGCCCTCATAGAGTTGTGTCGTATGAGGGCTTGTTTTTTTTGAAAAATAGAGATGAAAATCTGTCAAAAATCGTTGCGTCCTTATGCCCAAAATGGGCCATGTCCTTTATTGGTTAAAGGGTCAGCGTGTAACCTTCACCAATCCCCAGCCTGTTATATTAGGCATTCTCCCCTATGGAGGGTGCATAAGCAATTGGTCTCTTTACCATTGTGACATAGCCCCAGTTCCGTGTATTCCTGGTTTTGACCCAGACCCTCATGCTATCTGCAGCCTGCCCTGACCTTTGGTTTGATCACATTTACCCTGTGCTGCTAGCCCTGACCTGTGCCTATTCCCTGGCTACGTCCTGTTCAGACCTACAGGTACTGCCCTTCGGCCCAGTGCAGCATCAGCAGCCACACAACCAGGACTATCGGTGTGTGTAATGGCTTGTGACCCCACAGCAAAGCCTATATCCCTCTTGGAGGGGTTAAGCATGAAAACAAAGGTTCCCCTGGTGCTGCCACCTCAGATAGCTCACAGCCAAACTGGAGTATAGCAAGGCGGATCCTCATCTGTCTGCTTGATTGCTGAATCTTCACCTCTTCGTCCTTGGTGTGTATGGATTTTTACACAGCTCCCACATTGTCTTACTCCATAAGGGCTTAATTGGCGACAAATCAGGGGAGTGTGGGGATCCCACTTTTTGAGCCAATCTGGCTTTAGTCAATTTAGCTTATGACAGAACGCTCCATCTTCTTGAAAAATGAATTCTCCATCATTAGTTTGAAGCTTCTGAATACAGGACAAAAAGGGTTCAGCCAAAATTTTTTGGTACATAGGAGCATTGATAGCATTGACTATGAAGTGGAGACTGGCAACGGCTTCAGCTGACATACATCCCCACACCATTACAGAAGCTGGAATTTTCACCGTCCGAGTCAAGCAGTCTGGGCAAATCGTTTCATTAGAATTTCGGATAATTAATTTTTGCGCCAATTGCCAACACAGAGATTGCACCTTGATTTGTCACCTTAGGCTACGCTCACAAAGGGTGGAATTTCCGCATGGAAATTCCGCCGTCAATTTTTATCCCGGGATAAAGCAGCAAAGTGGACGAGATTTGCAAAAATCTCATCCACACGCTGCGGAGCAGTCGTTGCGGCCAAGCTGCACTGAAACAGACATGCTGCGCTTTCTATGGCTGCAGCGGAATGCAGGTTTTGAAGCTGCATTTCTGCCGAGGAAATCTCGCTGTATTTTGTGCGGTCCCGCTGCGGTCATTCTGCAGGATTTATGCCCTCGTGTGAACCCAGCCTTATATTATCAAATTCCACTGATGAGTTACCCAGTTTTAGCAGTCCTCAGTCCATGCCAGACTTCTTTTTTTGCAGGCTCGTAACAAGTGGTTTTTCCTTTGCATGGCAGAAGCCATTGCGGCCACTGACACCGATTGTTCTTGTTAATTTTGTGCCATTCTCTTCTGTCTTCGGCAGAAATTTCTGACAGGTGTTTTCTGACAGTTGAGCCTGATTTTTTATATTTTGAAACAATACTTTGAATTGGCAAGTAAGGGCAACTAAATTAATAAATAGAATGTGAGGAAGCTATCAAAATTGTGATTAATGACCCTGGAAAAAAGACGATTAAGGGGCGACCAAATAACTATGTATAAATACATTAGGGAACAATACAAGGATCTCTCCCATGATCTGTTTATACCCAGGACTGCAACGGTAACAAAAGGACATCCGCTACATCTAGAAGAAAGCAGGTTTCATCACCAACACAGAAGGGGGTTCTTTACTGTTAGAGCAGTGAGACTGTGGAACTCTCTGCCTGAGGACGTGGTGATGGCAAAATCCATAGAGGAGTTTAAGAGGGGACTAGATGTCTTTCTTGAGCGCTACAATATTACAGGATATAGACATTAGGTGACCAGCAGGTTGTTGATCCAGGTCTTGGAGTCAGGTAGGAACTTTCAAAACGTTGATCCAGGGATTATTCTGATTGCCATTATAGAGTGGAGAAGGAATTTTCCCCCCCAAATGAGTTCAATTGGGTTCTGCCTCATTGTTTGTTTGTTTTTTGCCTTTCTCTGGATCAACAAAAGGTAGGGTGGAAACAGGCTGATCTAGATGGACATTGTCTTCTTTCAGCCTAACATACTGTTACTAAGTGAAGTATAGCCAATGTTTTGGAATCACATATTGAGATTTTCCCTTTTTATGCAATTTTATAATTGCTTCCCTCAGTTTGTTATGTACCGGTTTGCCAAATTGTATTTTTTATAATTTTTACGGAAAGTTTTGTGACTGTCGCTTAAATACATTGTACCGTTTAATTCACCTGCCTTAAACAGGAAGCAAAATTGTGAAGTTATTTAAATAATTATCTTTATTAAACCCCTTAAGGAGATGGCCTATTTTGGCCTTAAGGACCAAGCCTTATATTTCCAATCTGACATCTGTCACTTTATGTGGTAATAACTTTTGACTGCTTTTACTTATCACAGCGATTCTGGGATTGTTATTTCGTGACTTATTGTAGTTTATTTTAGTGCTAAATTTTCATCAATAAATTTTGTCTTTGTTAATAAAAAAAAAACAAGATTTACTGAAAATTTTAAAAAATTCATAATTTTCAAACTTGGAGTTTTCCTCCTAATAAGATAGCTGGTCAAACACCACAAAATAGTTCATAATTAATATTTACCATAGGCCTACTTTATATTGCAATCATTTTTAAGTGCTTTTATTTTTTTCAGACTTCACAAAGTATATAAGTTTAGCCGTAATTTTTCACATTTTTTAAGGACCCATTCAGTTCTGACATGGATTTTAAGAGCCTATAGATCAGAAAACCCCAATGAATTACTTCATTTTAAAAACTATAACCCTTAAAGTATTCAAAATGGTATTAACCCTTTATTAACCCTTAAGATGTTTCACAGGAATTAAAGAAAAGTGCATCAGAAATTAGAACATATTTATTTATTTTTTTGCTGATTTTCAATCTAAAACATTATTTTTTCCTAACACAGCAGGAGTTGGCAGAGAAACAAAACTCAGAATTTATAACCCGGATTTTGCAGTTTTTAGTAACACGCCATATGTGGTGGTGAACTGCTGTTTGGGCGCATGGCAGGGCTCAGAAGGAAAGGAGCGCTATTTGGCTTTTTTGAATGCTGATTTTGCTTGAATAATTTTCAGACCCTGTGTTGTGTTTGCAGCACATTTAAAACCCCCAAGAACCGACCCCATTTTGGAAACTAGACCCCTTAAGGAATTCATCGAAGGGGTGTAGTAAGTGTTATGACCCAACAGGTGTTTTGGGTTTTTTTTTCCCAACATTTTGATTTGAAAAGAAGAATTCCAATTGTTCCAGTAATATGTAGGTTTAGTCTCAGACTTTTAGTTCCCCGTGATGTGTTACCACTAGAGATGAGCGAGTATACTCGCTAAGGCACATTACTCGAGCAAGTAGTGCCTTAGCCGAGCATCTCCCCGCTCGTCTCTAAAGATTCAGGGGCCGGCAAGGGTGACAGGTGAGTTGCGGCGGGGAGCGGGGGGATAGAGGGAGAGAGAGATCTCCCCTCCATTCCTCCCCGCTGCTCCCCGCCGGCCCCCGAATCTTTAGAGACGAGCGGGGAGATACTCGGGTAAGGCACTACTCGCTCGAGTAATGTGCCTTAGTGAGTATACTCGCTCATCTCTAGTTACCACCCAATTTCTCTCAAGTACGGAAATGCCCCATATGTGGACACAACCTGCTGTTTGGACACATGGCTGGGCTCAAAAGGAAAGGAGTGCTATTTGGCTTTATCTATAAGCTGTGCGGACTAACAGGGTAAATCATAAAATGGTGATTCAATGCAATAATAGCATTAAAATTCCTGGGATGTGCAGTATATTTTGAGGCAATCTTTCATGCCCAGGCCGGGCTGCGTGGGGCAGGTGTCAAAGTGATAAATGGTGTCCTTCCTTATCCTTTGTTTGTATCAGACTCTGCACCTTTTGTCAGTCCTTCCTCTCTTATCAGTGGATGGAATGTCACTAGGAAAATGTTGCCTTGGTACTATACGTGTGGCCTCGCTTCCAAAAGTACTGGGCTTCCCCCATTCCTGGTCCACAAATATTCGGGCCTAGATGACCTCCTCCTGGAATTCAAGAAAGGTGTCCCTAAGGCATGCACATCGATATAACACGTAGGCATTATACAGTGCCATCTGTAAGATGTCCATGGCTAGTTTCTTATACCACAGCCTTGTGATCATGGTTTGGCCCAAGTACTGAATCAGACAGGTCAACCCCTCCCATGTACCTATTGTTGGCTTGGGGGTCTCTGTACTGGTACCTCGTGCTAGATAGGAGGTACTGCTATGGCTGTGTATTGTGCTCAATATAAGGACATCTCTCCTGTCCTTATACGTGACACACAATACGCTGTCACTGCATAGTGTCCGGCTCTCACTCTTGAGAAATTCCCCAGCAGAGACTTGGAGAGGCTTTTACGTTTTTTTCCAACACCACCCTGGCGAAACTTTTAATACAAGACGTGATGTGGTGTTAAGGGGTTAACCAATCCACAAACAATAGTTGGACTATTATGATAGTTCCTGGGGAGTAGATGCACTATTATGCAACATAGGTTGATGCTGAAGAACTTGTGTAACTTTTCTGTAAATCATATTGTTTGAATTTTGAAACTTGCACTCTATGTAGGAATAATTATAGTCTAAGAAAAAATGAAGTTTGAATAACTGACGAACATGACTAAAAGAACCTGGGCTGCCTATATACAGTACAAACATGGCAATGCTAGGCTTTACATTGAGCCATAACCAGACTGGGACAAGAAAGCAACCCAGACACACAATCCCCATCATGCCACATGCAATATTTCCCCTCCACAATGGGTGATGCGGTGAATTTAGTTTTACTTGTTCATCTTCCTGACCCCTCTACTACTTCTACTAGACAAGGAGGAAACTAAAAGTGATCTACAGAAAGACCTAATCACACAGTCAGAAACAAGCACCAATAATCCCACAAACAGTGATCATATAGTGTTCAGATATGAGTGCCCTTGTCAATTCCAGGTACACAGATGATCTGCAGAGTATTATCACCTTTCAAACTATACGAGAAGATACAGTGCTGATCAGATGCTGCCTCAGCCATAATATACAATGGTCGTAAAATTTACAGAGAGGATCTGTAGTTCCTCTGACCTGTTTTAGTAAAAACTTGTTGTTGTTGTTAGTTGTTTAGTCGTTCACAACCCTCGGCGACCCTAAAGGCGAGCTCCCTCCATGTTTTTCGGTTTTGCACGCTTCTTTTAGTTGTGTGATATCCATGCCAGTATCAGCTTTGACAGTATCAGCCATCGTGTTCTTTGGTGGCCGGATCTTCTTCTGCCGCTGATCTGTCCAAGCATTATAGATTTGTTTAGCAACTCTGCTCGCATTACATGGCCAAAATACATGAGCTGTAACTCCATAGTTGAAAATCAGTTTGTTGCATGACAAAAACTCTCTACATTGACCAGGCCTTATTTAGATATTTCCACAAGGAATAACAGAGGAATATCAGAACACAGACTTCTAAGTGGATCCTGCATTGAGCAGGGGGTTGGACCCGATGACCCTGGAGGTCCCTTCCAACTCTACCATTCTAAGATTCTAAGTAAAGATACTCCAGAATTGTTACCTCATGGGTAATACAAGAATTTACTATAACAGACATGGTAGAAGAGATGGAAGGTGGCATATTTTGTGATTGTAGACATTCTCTCTCCTCCATGCAGCCCTGACCACTCTGATGATTTCTGAAGAATGCAGACTTTGCTTTTATGACATCTTTGGCCTCTCACTTCAGCAGTCATTATATCAATACAAATAAATTCAGACCCCTACATTAATCCAGATATCTAAATAGGAGCTGATCCCTAAATAAATTCAACTCCTGGGGTGACATGTGCCAACACATACAGCCGATTCAAATCACATGATCCCTGTCCATTCCTCCCGGGGTGTAGCCACTATTTCATGGATGTTTTTCTCATTTGTGTGCTATCAGACCCATTATTGCCAGTTAGGCTATTTACGTGAGAGTTTTTTCACATGAATGGATGGCCTGCATGAAAAGAAAAACCTGTTCTATTCTGGTCGGTATCATGGAGAAGAGTAGGACATGCAATGTCCACCGTCCCCGCTGCTCCGTCAGCACACAGACATGTTTCTTTGTGCTGTCCGATGCAAGTTGTGCCTGAGAATCTCAAACACAACTCACATACAGATGTGTGAATTTGGCCTAACAGGGACCCCTCACATATAATGTAACAGACCCCACGCCAGCACAGTATACAGTGTAACAGGCTTTGCACTGCATATAAGGGCTTAAACAGATGGGCATGATGTTGTCCCATCATGCGGCTGTGAAAATCACTTCCACATACCGGGATGAAATGAAACCATTGATTTCAATTGCTTAGTTTTCACTAGCAGGATTCTCACGCGCTAATACTAGAAGCGATAAAATATAGGGCAGGACCTATCTTCGGAAATCTTCCCGATTTTTTTTTTTTTCAAACTCCGCTATAGTGAATAGAGATGAGCGAGCGTACTCGGATAAGCACTACTCGCTCGAGTAATTGGCTTTATCCGAGTATCGCTGTGCTCGGGTCTAAAGATTCGGGTGCCGGCACGGAGCGGGGAGCTGCAGGGGAGAGTGGGGAGGAACGGAGGTAAGATCTTTCTCTCCCTCTCTCCCGCCCGCTCTCCCCTGCTCCCCGCTGCGACTCACCTGTCAGCCGCAGCGGCACCCGATCTTTAGACCCGAGCACAGCGATACTCGGATAAAGCACATTACTCGAGCGAGTAGTGCTTATCCGAGTACGCTCGCTCATCTCTAATAGTGAACGATCCTGTTAAAGAAAAAAATAAACAATTTATCTTTGTGTCTAAACTGACGGCCTGAGCGAACAAACAGACTGTGACATTGTTTGCTTGTTCGCTGGGGCGAATGATAACATTCCGTATAAAAGCACCTATAGACATGTTGCTATTAAAATGAAAGCCAGAATGCTATCAAAGTAACAGAATGATCCTAATAGTCTGCATCATATCTGCTGCGGACTGTTACTTTGCCATAAATGATAATGTACCAGCACATAAGTCTTATGTAGCGTAAATGATGAACATTTTCCGCATGCGAATAGATAATTAAACATGCATAATAACTGAGGGAAATAATAAACACAGATTTACTGACGCTGCATCTGGAATATTGTCTTTTCTTTTATGTCGTACATTAAGTAAATGGTCTTTTTCAACTCATGTTTGTCTAGAAACATCCCGCTTTCTTTAGTGCTAGTCAGCAAGCCAGGGATGTGCATCTTTTGAACCTCTGCCCTGGACAGGTCTAATTCTTCCCTCCTCAAGCCTTTCCTTGTTCCGTTACATCCATCTATTTAATCATCAGACTGTCTGTTGTAGGAATAACAGGCACCATCTGTACAATCTCATGGGACTTGTGGCACGGCCTTGTATCCTTCTTAGATGTTTCTGTAATTTGATAATTATGACTAGTAAACAGTGGATTACAGCATCTGTATATGTGGATGAAACCCTTATATGATGTATTAACCCTTCTTTGTTTGCAGACATTTATTAGGGTGGTTTCACATATAGTGGTTTTTGCTAAAATGCAGCAGATTTTGTAGCACTTATTAGTGCAATTTTTTTAAGCCGAAGTCAATTCAAAAGGAATGGGACATATGCAGGAGGATAAAGGGACATATGCAGGAAGGATAAATGGCACAGATTTTCTAATTAGAATTTCTGCAGGGGAAATCCTCAGTATTTACGCTACATTCAACCCTAGGGCTTACTTACACGGGAGTATATCGGCCGGCCGATATATGCTTCCATCTGAGCAGTTCCCACCTTCCCTCCCCCTCACCGGCTCTCTGCCTCTCTCCTCCACTCCGGTGTTTGAAATGGGAGGGGCAGGGGTGGAGCTAAGCTCTGTCCTACCTGCTTCCATTGCTGGCTGCAGACAAGCAGCAAGAAGGGGGCGGGAGCTTAGTTTGGCCCCCGTCCCGCAAACTCTCATTGCAAACAGCCAAAGGGGAGGAGAGAGGCAGAGAGACGGTGAAAGGGAGGGAAGGGGGAGGGACTGCTCAGATAGAAGCGTATATCGGCCGGCCATGAAAATGCTGGCCAATATACGCTCGTATAAATAAGCCCTTAAACAGACAAACCTGATACGCCACGATTTCAATGGGTCCATTCTCACTTTTATTTTTGCGCCCATTGTTTTTGCAGGTGCAAAATAATAGGTCCTGCCTTATCTTTTGCGTGTTTGCAAACCAAAGCTCGTCATGGAGGTCTAGGCGAGGAGCGCAAACACGCACATCTGCCCGCGCGGGTATGTACTAAACGCAGCGAATACTTGCGATCACCAGCACCATGTTAGGCTAATTAGTTCTTTATCGTGTGACTGAGCAGTGCCTCTGCAAATACGCTCCATATTTGTGCAGGTGCAAGCGCAAAATACACTCATTCACTGCACAAAAAATTGAGCAGGATCGAGCATATTATGTAATGCACTCGTCTATCTAAGCCATTAGTGCACATTACATTGACGTGTGCATGCGCAGAATTTGCATGTGCAATACGCACAGAATAAAACCTATTGACTTTAACAGGTTTCAACGCACTTCCTTTTATTTCGTGCGCATTTTGCGCATGAGGAAAAAATGTAGCATGCTCTACATTTGTGCCCAAAGTCCCGCAATTCTGCAACAAAAAAACACATCTCGAACTCATTAGGCTAAGTAGCCATTTAAACAGGGCGTGTTCGTCTGCCGCTCGCAAATGAACATGCCCTGTGAGTGCAAAAAGTACAGTAAAATATGCCAATACAAGCACGAAAAAAACTGGTTCATATCGCAAATACATTGCACTAAGGTGCGCTGAAAGACGCATGTGCCTGTGTGAAGCCGCCCTTGGGGTATGCTCCTATGCTGCAGATTTTAACAGGAAATCAAAAGCTATTTTTATGCAGAAACACACTGCAAAGGGTTAAGTCTGCATAAAAAATCTTTAACATAAATTGACATTCTATAGGTCTTCGACATCTGTCTCAGAATCTCCGACCGGATGTTCGGTCACAGATACTGGAATAACAAGCGCTGCATGCTGTGCCTTTTCTTCTGTCCAAAAGCCGGGCAGTTTGACAGAAAGCAGGCGGACCCCATTTTAACCAATGGGGTCCATCTGGAGCTGTTTGGTTCCGTGCAGAGACGGAACTGTTTGGCCACGGAAATTTGCCTTTCCTGCTACCCGAACAGCATGGGAAAGCGGAATCCCCAAGGCAGGTGTGAAACCACCCATATTTAGATTTTTGATTATAGATATTGTGACAGTTTGTGGCAAGTTAGCTGAGTGGATCACTATTTTCTGAGCATGAAGGAAATTCACTCTAACAAAGTTTTGTTTTAAAACCAGCTTCAGCTGCTTAATTTTCTTGACACGTGGCAAACAAAATAAACATGGCAAACATGACAAAATAAATCCTGGTCAGTCTAGCCTCTAACAAAATATAATAGCGTTCCTCACTATGAGATCCTGGGCTTCTTACCCAATACCTCAAAACACAGAAGCAGAAATTTATGTATGCCTTTGCGCCAGAATTCAGGCATGAAAAAGTCACAAATTTTGTTGCCACACTGCAGTTCTACGACAATTTGTGGCTTTTTTTCATTTTTACGCTGTTCTTGCTACTTTTCTAAAACATTGATGGTCTTAGCGAACGGTGGCAGGGCTTCTTGCAACCTTACAAATTTACTATAATTTAAGCTAGAAACTAGCCTAAATCATGGCACAATAACCCACCAGCTCAAAGCTGGCATAGATTTGCATTTCTGACATATGGGCAGCCAAAGATACGTCAAACTTATTTAGAGGTGGGCATCTCTTAATAAATCTGATGCATTTTTTTCCAACTCAGTGCTGCTGAAGACTGTGATAGAAGAGTGCTAAAGGGGCAATAAATAGTGAATGGGCATTAAGGGGGCACTGAACAGAAGACCACTAAACTGGCAGTGAGTGACAATTGGGCATAAAGTGGGCACTGAACAAAAGACAGGGGCATAGATGGGGACAGGGGGGCAGAGTGCCATGGGTGCCATTGGAGGGTGGGGTGGCAGAGCAGCTTACAAAGGAGGCAATCAGCTGCTTGCTGCTGGAAAGTAGAGGAAGATACACCTTTAGGAATAAGGGACCTTTGATGTGATGATCAGGTGACCAGTCACATGTATAGGAGGGCTGCTGGAGAATTTGAAGGACCTTTATTGATGTTGTGAGCATGTGATCAGTCACCTGTGTAGGAGTAGTCAGACTCCAGGCTGTGCTGCTGTCCAGTAAGTTTCTTGCAGTTTTTTTATGCATTACAGGAAATAAGCAGGTAATAGAGATCTAACACTGTGAAGAGAACACATAGGAGAACACTATGACTGTGGGGAGCACATAGGAGAACACTATAACTGTAGGGAGCACATAGGAGAACACTATGACTGTGGGGGCACACAGGAGAACACTATGACTGTGGGGTGCACATAAGAGAACACTATAACTGTAGGGGGCACATAGGAGAACACTATGACTGTGGGGAGCACATAGGAGAACACTATAACTGTAGGGAGCACATAGGAGAACACTATGACTGTGGGGTGCACATAGGAGAACACTATGACTGTGGGGGCACACAGGAGAACACTATGACTGTGGATCACAAGGAGATGTAGCCAGATAGCGCCTCAGGTTGTCATTCAGTGGAAAACGACACTATTCTAATCCTCCAATGCAAGGGGGAGAGCTGCAGAAATAATTGGGGTCTCTCAAAAGAGAGTGATCCCAAAGGAATGAAATGCAAAAAAAGCTATCAGCAAACAAAAATATTTTCTGCGCTCACAAAATAGTGCGCATCCACAAATAGTATTCTGTCAAAGAAAAATACATATGGCTTGAGAAAGGTGCCTGTGCGCACTGAAACGCGTTGCCCGTTATTTTAGTGAAGTCTGAGAATAAAAGGTGTTATTATTTCATCTCGTATACGTGTGGAAACATCTATTTGGAGACATCACTTCAAGGAGGGGGCTCATGGTCATCATACCCCCCTCCTCCCCAGTAAGTGTAACTCCTATGTATTTTTCTTTGACAGAATACTATTTGTGGATGCGCACTATTTTGTGAGCGCAGAAAATATTTTTGTTTGCTGATAGCTTTTTTTGCACTATGACTGTGGGGTGCACATAAGAGAACACTATAACTGTAGGGGGCACATAGGAGAACACTATAACTGTAGGGGGCACATAGGAGAACACTATGACTGTAGGGGGCACATAGGAGAACACTATGACTGTAGGGGGCACATAGGAGAACACTATGACTGTAGGGGGCACATAGGAGAACACTATGACTGTAGGGGGCACATAGGAGAACACTATGACTGCGGGGTGCACATAGGAGAACACTATGACTGTAGGGGGCACATAGGAGAACACTATGACTGTAGGGGGCACATAGGAGAACACTATAACTGTAGGGGGCACATAGGAGAACACTATAACTGTAGGGGGCACATAGGAGAACACTATAACTGTAGGGGGCACATAGGAGAACACTATAACTGTAGGGGGCACATAGGAGAACACTATGACTGTGGGGTGCACATAGGAGAACACTATGACTGTGGGGTGCATATAGGAGAACACTATGACTGTGGGGGGCACATAGGAGAACACTATGACTGTGGGGGGCACATAGGAGAACAATATGACTGTGGGGTGCACATAGGAGAACACTATAACTGTAGGGGCACATAGGAGAACACTATGACTGTGGGGGGCACATAGGAGAACACTATAACTGTAGGGGGCACATAGGAGAACACTATGACTGGGGGGGCACATAGGAGAACACTATAACTGTAGGGGGCACATAGGAGAACACTATGACTGGGGGGGCACATAGGAGAACACTATGACTGTGGGGGGCACATAGGAGAACACTATGACTGCTGGGGGCACATAGAAGAACACTATGACTGTGGGGGGCACATAGGAGAACACTATAACTGTAGGGAGCACATAGGAGAACACTATGACTGTGGGGTGCACATAGGAGAACACTATAACTGTAGGGGGCACATAGGAGAACACTATGACTGTAGGGGGCACATAGGAGAACACTGACTGTGGGGGTCACATAGGAGAACACTATGACTGTGGGGGCATAGAGGAGAACACTGTGACTGTGGGGGGCACACAGGAGAACACATTGACTGTGGGGTGCCCATAGGAGAACACTATGATTGTGGGGGGCACATAGGAGAACACTATGACTGTGGGGGGCACATAGGAGAAGACTATGACTGTCGGCAGCACAGAGGAGAACACTTTGACTGTGGGGGGCACATAGGAGAACACTATGACTGTGGGGGGCACATAGGAGAACACTATGACTGTGGGGGGCACATAGGAGAACTATGACTGTGGGGGCACATAGGAGAACACTATAACTGTAGGGAGCACATAGGAGAACACTATGACTGTGGGGGCACACAGGAGAACACTATGACTGTGGGGTGCACATAAGAGAACACTATAACTGTAGGGGGCACATAGGAGAACACTATGACTGTGGGGGCACACAGGAGAACACTATGACTGTGGGGTGCACATAAGAGAACACTATAACTGTAGGGGGCACATAGGAGAACACTATGACTGTGGGGAGCACATAGGAGAACACTATAACTGTAGGGAGCACATAGGAGAACACTATGACTGTGGGGTGCACATAGGAGAACACTATGACTGTGGGGGCACACAGGAGAACACTATGACTGTGGATCACAAGGAGATGTAGCCAGATAGCGCCTCAGGTTGTCATTCAGTGGAAAACGACACTATTCTAATCCTCCAATGCAAGGGGGAGAGCTGCAGAAATAATTGGGGTCTCTCAAAAGAGAGTGATCCCAAAGGAATGAAATGCAAAAAAAGCTATCAGCAAACAAAAATATTTTCTGCGCTCACAAAATAGTGCGCATCCACAAATAGTATTCTGTCAAAGAAAAATACATATGGCTTGAGAAAGGTGCCTGTGCGCACTGAAACGCGTTGCCCGTTATTTTAGTGAAGTCTGAGAATAAAAGGTGTTATTATTTCATCTCGTATACGTGTGGAAACATCTATTTGGAGACATCACTTCAAGGAGGGGGCTCATGGTCATCATACCCCCCTCCTCCCCAGTAAGTGTAACTCCTATGTATTTTTCTTTGACAGAATACTATTTGTGGATGCGCACTATTTTGTGAGCGCAGAAAATATTTTTGTTTGCTGATAGCTTTTTTTGCACTATGACTGTGGGGTGCACATAAGAGAACACTATAACTGTAGGGGGCACATAGGAGAACACTATAACTGTAGGGGGCACATAGGAGAACACTATGACTGTAGGGGGCACATAGGAGAACACTATGACTGTAGGGGGCACATAGGAGAACACTATGACTGTAGGGGGCACATAGGAGAACACTATGACTGTAGGGGGCACATAGGAGAACACTATGACTGCGGGGTGCACATAGGAGAACACTATGACTGTAGGGGGCACATAGGAGAACACTATGACTGTAGGGGGCACATAGGAGAACACTATAACTGTAGGGGGCACATAGGAGAACACTATAACTGTAGGGGGCACATAGGAGAACACTATAACTGTAGGGGGCACATAGGAGAACACTATAACTGTAGGGGGCACATAGGAGAACACTATGACTGTGGGGTGCACATAGGAGAACACTATGACTGTGGGGTGCATATAGGAGAACACTATGACTGTGGGGGGCACATAGGAGAACACTATGACTGTGGGGGGCACATAGGAGAACAATATGACTGTGGGGTGCACATAGGAGAACACTATAACTGTAGGGGCACATAGGAGAACACTATGACTGTGGGGGGCACATAGGAGAACACTATAACTGTAGGGGGCACATAGGAGAACACTATGACTGGGGGGGCACATAGGAGAACACTATAACTGTAGGGGGCACATAGGAGAACACTATGACTGGGGGGGCACATAGGAGAACACTATGACTGTGGGGGGCACATAGGAGAACACTATGACTGCTGGGGGCACATAGAAGAACACTATGACTGTGGGGGGCACATAGGAGAACACTATAACTGTAGGGAGCACATAGGAGAACACTATGACTGTGGGGTGCACATAGGAGAACACTATAACTGTAGGGGGCACATAGGAGAACACTATGACTGTAGGGGGCACATAGGAGAACACTGACTGTGGGGGTCACATAGGAGAACACTATGACTGTGGGGGCATAGAGGAGAACACTGTGACTGTGGGGGGCACACAGGAGAACACATTGACTGTGGGGTGCCCATAGGAGAACACTATGATTGTGGGGGGCACATAGGAGAACACTATGACTGTGGGGGGCACATAGGAGAAGACTATGACTGTCGGCAGCACAGAGGAGAACACTTTGACTGTGGGGGGCACATAGGAGAACACTATGACTGTGGGGGGCACATAGGAGAACACTATGACTGTGGGGGGCACATAGGAGAACTATGACTGTGGGGGCACATAGGAGAACTATGACTGTGGGGGGCACATAGGAGAACACTATGACTGTGGGGGGGCATATAGGAGAACACTATCACTGTGGGGGCACACAGGAGAACACTATGACCTATGACTGTGGGGGCACACAGGAGAACACTATGACTGTGGGGGGCACATAGGAGAACACTATGACTGTGGGGGGGCATATAGGAGAACACTATCACTGTGGGGGCACACAGGAGAACACTATGACCTATGACTGTGGGGGCACACAGGAGAACACTATGACTGTGGGGTGCACATAAGAGAACACTATAACTGTAGGGGGCACATAGGAGAACACTATGACTGTGGGGAGCACATAGGAGAACACTATAACTGTAGGGAGCACATAGGAGAACACTATGACTGTGGGGTGCACATAGGAGAACACTATGACTGTGGGGGCACACAGGAGAACACTATGACTGTGGATCACAAGGAGATGTAGCCAGATAGCGCCTCAGGTTGTCATTCAGTGGAAAACGACACTATTCTAATCCTCCAATGCAAGGGGGAGAGCTGCAGAAATAATTGGGGTCTCTCAAAAGAGAGTGATCCCAAAGGAATGAAATGCAAAAAAAGCTATCAGCAAACAAAAATATTTTCTGCGCTCACAAAATAGTGCGCATCCACAAATAGTATTCTGTCAAAGAAAAATACATATGGCTTGAGAAAGGTGCCTGTGCGCACTGAAACGCGTTGCCCGTTATTTTAGTGAAGTCTGAGAATAAAAGGTGTTATTATTTCATCTCGTATACGTGTGGAAACATCTATTTGGAGACATCACTTCAAGGAGGGGGCTCATGGTCATCATACCCCCCTCCTCCCCAGTAAGTGTAACTCCTATGTATTTTTCTTTGACAGAATACTATTTGTGGATGCGCACTATTTTGTGAGCGCAGAAAATATTTTTGTTTGCTGATAGCTTTTTTTGCACTATGACTGTGGGGTGCACATAAGAGAACACTATAACTGTAGGGGGCACATAGGAGAACACTATAACTGTAGGGGGCACATAGGAGAACACTATGACTGTAGGGGGCACATAGGAGAACACTATGACTGTAGGGGGCACATAGGAGAACACTATGACTGTAGGGGGCACATAGGAGAACACTATGACTGTAGGGGGCACATAGGAGAACACTATGACTGCGGGGTGCACATAGGAGAACACTATGACTGTAGGGGGCACATAGGAGAACACTATGACTGTAGGGGGCACATAGGAGAACACTATAACTGTAGGGGGCACATAGGAGAACACTATAACTGTAGGGGGCACATAGGAGAACACTATAACTGTAGGGGGCACATAGGAGAACACTATAACTGTAGGGGGCACATAGGAGAACACTATGACTGTGGGGTGCACATAGGAGAACACTATGACTGTGGGGTGCATATAGGAGAACACTATGACTGTGGGGGGCACATAGGAGAACACTATGACTGTGGGGGGCACATAGGAGAACAATATGACTGTGGGGTGCACATAGGAGAACACTATAACTGTAGGGGCACATAGGAGAACACTATGACTGTGGGGGGCACATAGGAGAACACTATAACTGTAGGGGGCACATAGGAGAACACTATGACTGGGGGGGCACATAGGAGAACACTATAACTGTAGGGGGCACATAGGAGAACACTATGACTGGGGGGGCACATAGGAGAACACTATGACTGTGGGGGGCACATAGGAGAACACTATGACTGCTGGGGGCACATAGAAGAACACTATGACTGTGGGGGGCACATAGGAGAACACTATAACTGTAGGGAGCACATAGGAGAACACTATGACTGTGGGGTGCACATAGGAGAACACTATAACTGTAGGGGGCACATAGGAGAACACTATGACTGTAGGGGGCACATAGGAGAACACTGACTGTGGGGGTCACATAGGAGAACACTATGACTGTGGGGGCATAGAGGAGAACACTGTGACTGTGGGGGGCACACAGGAGAACACATTGACTGTGGGGTGCCCATAGGAGAACACTATGATTGTGGGGGGCACATAGGAGAACACTATGACTGTGGGGGGCACATAGGAGAAGACTATGACTGTCGGCAGCACAGAGGAGAACACTTTGACTGTGGGGGGCACATAGGAGAACACTATGACTGTGGGGGGCACATAGGAGAACACTATGACTGTGGGGGGCACATAGGAGAACTATGACTGTGGGGGCACATAGGAGAACTATGACTGTGGGGGGCACATAGGAGAACACTATGACTGTGGGGGGGCATATAGGAGAACACTATCACTGTGGGGGCACACAGGAGAACACTATAACCTATGACTGTGGGGGCACACAGGAGAACACTATGACTGTGGGGGGCACATAGGAGAACACTATGACTGTAGGGGGCACATAAGAGAACACTATAACTGTAGGGGGCACATAGGAGAACACTATGACTGTAGGGGGCACATAGGAGAACACTATGACTGTAGGGGGCACATAGGAGAACACTATGACTGTAGGGGGCACATAGGAGAACACTATGACTGCGGGGTGCACATAGGAGAACACTATGACTGTAGGGGGCACATAGGAGAACACTATGACTGTAGGGGGCACATAGGAGAACACTATGACTGTAGGGGGCACATAGGAGAACACTATAACTGTAGGGGGCACATAGGAGAACACTATAACTGTAGGGGGCACATAGGAGAACACTATAACTGTAGGGGGCACATAGGAGAACACTATAACTGTAGGGGGCACATAGGAGAACACTATGACTGTGGGGTGCACATAGGAGAACACTATGACTGTGGGGTGCATATAGGAGAACACTATGACTGTGGGGGGCACATAGGAGAACACTATGACTGTGGGGGGCACATAGGAGAACAATATGACTGTGGGGTGCACATAGGAGAACACTATAACTGTAGGGGCACATAGGAGAACACTATGACTGTGGGGGGCACATAGGAGAACACTATAACTGTAGGGGGCACATAGGAGAACACTATGACTGGGGGGGCACATAGGAGAACACTATAACTGTAGGGGGCACATAGGAGAACACTATGACTGGGGGGGCACATAGGAGAACACTATGACTGTGGGGGGCACATAGGAGAACACTATGACTGCTGGGGGCACATAGAAGAACACTATGACTGTGGGGGGCACATAGGAGAACACTATAACTGTAGGGAGCACATAGGAGAACACTATGACTGTGGGGTGCACATAGGAGAACACTATAACTGTAGGGGGCACATAGGAGAACACTATGACTGTAGGGGGCACATAGGAGAACACTGACTGTGGGGGTCACATAGGAGAACACTATGACTGTGGGGGCATAGAGGAGAACACTGTGACTGTGGGGGGCACACAGGAGAACACATTGACTGTGGGGTGCCCATAGGAGAACACTATGATTGTGGGGGGCACATAGGAGAACACTATGACTGTGGGGGGCACATAGGAGAAGACTATGACTGTCGGCAGCACAGAGGAGAACACTTTGACTGTGGGGGGCACATAGGAGAACACTATGACTGTGGGGGGCACATAGGAGAACACTATGACTGTGGGGGGCACATAGGAGAACTATGACTGTGGGGGCACATAGGAGAACTATGACTGTGGGGGGCACATAGGAGAACACTATGACTGTGGGGGGGCACATAGGAGAACACTATCACTGTGGGGGCACACAGGAGAACACTATGACCTATGACTGTGGGGGCACACAGGAGAACACTATGACTGTGGGGGGCACATAGGAGAACACTATGACTGTAGGGGGCACATAAGAGAACACTATGACTGTAGGGGCCACATAGGAGAACACTATGACTGCGGGGTGCACATAGGAGAACACTATGACTGTAGGGGGCACATAGGAGAACACTATGACTGTAGGGGGCACATAGGAGAACACTATAACTGTAGGGGGCACATAGGAGAACACTATAACTGTAGGGGGCACATAGGAGAACACTATAACTGTAGGGGGCACATAGGAGAACACTATAACTGTAGGGGGCACATAGGAGAACACTATGACTGTGGGGTGCACATAGGAGAACACTATGACTGTGGGGTGCATATAGGAGAACACTATGACTGTGGGGGGCACATAGGAGAACACTATGACTGTGGGGGGCACATAGGAGAACAATATGACTGTGGGGTGCACATAGGAGAACACTATAACTGTAGGGGCACATAGGAGAACACTATGACTGTGGGGGGCACATAGGAGAACACTATAACTGTAGGGGGCACATAGGAGAACACTATGACTGGGGGGGCACATAGGAGAACACTATAACTGTAGGGGGCACATAGGAGAACACTATGACTGGGGGGGCACATAGGAGAACACTATGACTGTGGGGGGCACATAGGAGAACACTACGACTGCTGGGGGCACATAGAAGAACACTATGACTGTGGGGGGCACATAGGAGAACACTATAACTGTAGGGAGCACATAGGAGAACACATTGACTGTGGGGTGCCCATAGGAGAACACTATGATTGTGGGGGGCACATAGGAGAACACTATGACTGTGGGGGCACACAGGAGAACACTATGACTGTGGGGGGCACATAGGAGAACACTATGACTGTGGGGGGCTCATAGGATGACACTATCACTGTGGAGAGTGCACAAAGAGGGATTATCACTGTGTGGGAGAAGGAGGGGAATGTAAGTCTTGAGGATTACGCCATTGATCTCTTAAGAGTCTAGCAATACCCTTGGCTGCTATTGCCACACTGATTGATTACTTAAGACCATGCTCACATGGTGTTTTTCACTGTGGATTTGAAGTGGAATCTGCATCAATTCCACATCAAAACCGCTGTAAAATCCGTATCTAAATTCTCACAATAGTTTTAATGACAATCCGTGCTGTGGTATATATTGCATATATTTTTTCTGCACACAAACTTGTAATCCAGAAGTGACGTGTCACTTCTTGATGCAAATTCGGTGTCTGAAAATTGAACTTGGATTTTTCCTATTGACTGTGCTAAATCTGCATGTGGTTCTGCAGCTGTAACAAAGAAAAATCCATGTCGCAAATCTGCGGCAGCCACGAGGATTTCTAAAGTGAATTTTAATTTAAATTCCCCCCTATGTAAACAGCCTAAGAGAGCCAGCGATGCAGTGGAAAGTTACGGGCGGAAATTTGCCAGCAGCAATGAAAAAAAGGTGTGTAGAGGAGCCCCAAAGTGAGTTTTTGCACCAGTCTGTAAGCCTTTAGCTATATCCCTAGTCTTTGAGTAGGGTCACTGAGTGGCATGGCCACAGTACAGCCTAGAGCTGTGCTGAAGTACTATGTGGTGTGGTTTCAAATTGATTGTTAAATAGCTGCACAATAAAGAATCCATAGAGTACATACTCAAATATTAAAAAGTATATAATATTTATTGAATATTATCCAGTTATTAACATGAGTCCCTGTATAAAGCACCATCACCGGGGCCGAAAACAACTGCAGAATGGGACCAGTATGGGCAGTGGTAGAAATTGGAATGTGCAGGGATGAGTCATGGCTCAATATATTAAAATATGCAAAGCAATGAATGAGGTAAAACGAGAAAATAAAACCCTTGTTCAGATGTTAGCGCTATTGCTTTGCTGGAGGACTGGGGTCAAATCTTTGAAAAACTCCATCCAGATGTTGCCCTTAGTCATACATGAGCCTACAACTCCCAACAGTGCAAAGCAGTAGTGCTTACAACTGAGCTAGAACCCTAGTTCTTTCTGCTCTAGAGGAGAACAGGAAGAATAAGCACAAAGAGAACATAAAAACATCCAGTTGTTGCCTTTGGACAGATTTGAACCCAGAACTCCAGCATTGAAGGGCAGCAATATTAGCAACTGAGCCACCACACCTCTCCTATCTACACCAGAGGAGGAGAACAGAAAGTATAAATAAGAGAACATAACAACACCATCCCAATGTTCACCTTTACAGATTTGACTGTAGAACTCCAGTACTGCAAGGTAGCAATGCTAACAACTAAGTCAGCACACCTTCCTCTTCTCTGGAAGAGAAAGGAGAGAACAGGAAGAATAAACACAAAAAAGACATAAAATACTATCCAGGTGTTGCCTTTGTACTGATTTGAACTTAGAACTACAGTACTATAAGGAAGCAATGCTAACAACTCAGCCTCCACACTTCTCCATTCGCCAGAGGAAGAGAAGATGGAGAAGACTTTGTGATAGTTTTGCAGAAACTGCTAATGGACAGTAATGTCCATTAGCAGTTTATTACCTTCATCTGCGTGTAAATTAGTTTCCAGCATGTGATCTCAGCTGCATTGCCTTCTCACGGGCTGCCAGCTCAATACAATGTAATCAGCTGCTCCCATGGAGAACACAGTGTGCAGTCCTTGCTATCTCTCTCTGGCTGAACAATGGATTTTATGCTCATCTAAAAATCATCGTTCAGCCGAAGAATGGAAGATGGAAGCGTTTACACGCAATGCTTTCAAAAGCCATCGTGTGAATGAATTTTGAGCAATAATCGTTGCGTGTAAACGGGGCTTTAGAAATTCTGCTCATTGATTAGTACAGAAGATTTACATGTTTTATGTTTTTGTAATAATAACTGCCTTTCACCCTGTTTCTTAGATTTCTCAATTTATGTATATATTATATCATTTGTATTAGTATATCACATCATGTGCATATCATTGCAACTTTCCTATTTGGTAGATTCTGTTGGAAAATCTATTTGTCACGTCACTGCCAGCACACCTTTGCTACAGGATTCTATCCTGACTAGCTGGGGGTTAATATCTCCTGTCCTGACTAGTTAAGGGTAATTAGTGCCACAGCTGGTAGCTAAGGTATAGGCTGGTGATTGACAGCTATGTCAGCCAATCAGCTTTTCCCCTTTCCCTATATAATCCAACTCTTCCTGGCCAGAAGTGCTGGTTATCTTTCAGTATTTCTGGTCAAGTCAGCTCGCTCGGTTTACCTGTCTATTGTCTGGCTCCTGTCTTCTGGTTAGTCCCCTGTGTTCCTGTTTGTATTGTATTCTGTGTATTCTTGTCTTTTATTTGTTGTCAGTTACTGTTTGCCTTTTGTTTCTGTACTCTGGTCTCTGGTTCCCCTCTGACTCTGGACCTGGCTCTGTTCAAGTAGTGGGGTTGCCCCTTTCAGGACGGGTGCTCCACTTTGAGGCAAGTTCTGTCAGTGGGGTTCAGAGTGCCCCGCTCTGATGATTACCCCTTGGTTCTGTCTGCTTCTGCGTCTAGCCAACTGAGTAGCAAGCATACTTGACTCTCCTGACTGCTCCAGTACCAAATCACCTCATGGTTTTGTCAGCAGTCCAGGACACTATTACAATGATAACTAAAATTTAATTAATCAGTTAACAAATCTCTAGCATTGAGAAACCATAAAATATTTGTACTTTTTTTGGTGTTTAAAGCTGCCCATACACATTAAATTAATACTGATAAAGATGACCAGTTTCAACCAATATAATTGATCACTAGGTAAAACAATAATTTTATCCAACCTGTAACAGATTGTTATTGTCTGGAAAGAAGTCAGCCCCTTTTGTAATTTTTGTTCGAAAATTGGACAAAAGATCTTTTGAAAGAACATTCCTAGAAGGAGCCTTCCTCCTTCACCCTCTGTCATTTAAAAATGCGTGGAAAGCTTGAACAACTGTGAAAGCCAATAGGATCTAAAATGGGTATGGCTGCGCAGACGTAACAATCATTCACCGGACAGTCATTGATTCAACATTGTCCTGCTGTCATCTTACTTCTATCTAATGTGCATTGACACCTTAAATGAGGTGTAATGTTAGATGATTTTTATCCTACTCATTGCCACAAAATGGTAGAAAACAAACTAAATAGAATGACAGAAAGGCAAGCAAAACAAATAAAGTCTACAAAAGGCATTAGTGAACTAATCAAGCATAGCTGAATTTTGAGGGCAAACGTCAAGTTAGCTTTTTTTTTTGTACTCACTAATGCATTACTTTGTCATCATTGGTTATTCAGCCAAAGACTGGCATTCATGGAGGTTTGAATGGTTGTTAATGATGCAATTTGTAGTACATTTGTGTTACAGATTACTAATGTTATCCTATGGAGGTTTCTGTACCTTCTGTATTTTCATACAGAAGGTTTTTAAATACAAAATCCATTATCTGGTGTATGAAAAGAAAATCGGATCCTCTAGAAGTAAAGAGTGAGGAGAAAACTCTTTTGCCAAAAATGTATGCATTTTTAAAGGGGTTATCCAGTGATGGAAAAAATGTTCAAACATGTATACAGTGGTGAAAAACAGAAAAAAGATCTATGCTTATCTTTCCTGCTCCTCCACTGTTCCCGTTCCGCTCGTACCCAGTAAATTTGGTAGGGCAGTGTGGGAGCGCAGCTGGCGACATATGTTGTGCAACCCATGCGTCTCTTGGACTTAGAGGGCTTCTATAGGTCATCCCAGTGATAATTAATTCTGTACTTTTACACAGATATTAGCATCACTAGTGAATAGAGGCTGAACAGTGCCGGGAATACTTCTGGTCCACCCACCTCCATTCACAGTAAGCATTCACACAAATGAATGACTGTCTGTTTACATGGGCCAGTCTGTTATTTAGTTTTGTGCATGCAGAACAATGAACTAGAAGCGAACAAATTCTCGTTCATCCGTCAGTCGGTGCATGCATTTACACTGAACAATCATTCAGATTCTTGTTGGATCATGAGAATCCGAACGATTATCAGACCGTGCAAAATGGGGTCCAGTTCCCGCAGGTTACTTAGTGGTGTGGCGTAGAGCTACAGTGGGTGGCCCAGAGGTATTACTAGTGCATCGGAAACATTGTGGCAGGAGCTGCTAAAGACTGCGGGAGCCTGGTTTAGCATAGCCATGGAGTGCTAGAGTGGATGCATGCAAGTTATCAGAAACAGTTGGCAGAGTTACAAAGCATAGTGACCGAAGCAGAGTCAACATTAGTAGGGTTGCTCATCGTGACTAGTCGGGAAATAACATTGTGACAATTTTTGCAAGATTGAATCAGGTGATCCTGACCTGATTTTAAGCAAAAAAGTGAGAGTGTGTTTTCAGTTGTTTCCACTGTTGCCTTTCTCATGCTGGGGTCCTGGGTTCAAATCCTATCAAGGACTGCATCTGCATGGATTTTGAAAAACTCCAGATGTTGCCCTCCAGCACTGCAAGGCAACTGTCTCGGCTTGTCGGTCGCAATGGCGTTGTGGTGTGTTGGCCCCAATACGGGGACAGACCAGTCACTCTGCCACTATGCAGGTCAGGAGTTGACACGTGGTGTGGGGGGTTGCTGGCTGCTATCAGTACCTGTATGCTGGTATTCTCTCTTAGAGTCCTACCTTTGAGAGAAGATTTGGGGTGTGGTTCCTTCTCGGTCCTACCTATCAACAGGTGAGGATGGCTTTATATTCCTACCCCCTCTTCTAGTCCATTGCTGTTTATTCAGTTCAAGTGGTGGTGGTTGGAGCCTCTGTTCTGTGTGAAAGCCATCTACTTACAGATAAGTGTTATTCACAGGAGAGACTTAAACTAAAATAATCTTTATTAGAAATTTTTTTTTAAAAACCACAGTAAACTTAGGGCACAACACAAAACAAAAAGTTGGGGGTGTCGCAACCACTCGTGGGTGATCAAACCACCAGGTGCTAGTACACCTAAACCAACCTAGGACTAATTGTCGCAAGCTGCAAGTATGTAACGACCCTATCAATGTGAATTGGGTTCACAACTATTAGGGTGTGATTATTTGACTGGAACTGCGCGTGTTATGGTGTAACTATATAGGAGATGGTGACACCTCTATCAGAGGGTAAGGTGATAACACGCTCTTTATTTAGATAGTTCAGTCTGACCATCAAGGCGATGGGACCTCTCTTTATTATTTTGACAGGATAAGCCTGCTATTCTACTTAGGGAAACAATCTATGCTGTAGACTTTAATTTTTCAGACATCGGACTAGGGCGATTGTGCCTTATAGATATTAGCCTTGACCTATAGATTCTAGCTTGGCAGTTTGGTACGCTAGGAGGATTGATTCCAGCCTCATATAGCCAACAGTGCCAACCACAAGTCTTTGACTTGAATGTTGGACTTCCAAATCATTTGACTAGTGCATAAACGGAATGCATAAGTCTATTTAAGGAAGACAACTAACTTGGTCCGTTGCTCCCAGTCTACACGCTGGATCGATCTTCCCTAAAAGGAGACCTAGGCATTTGCATCCTTTTTTGAAGCTGTCTTCTCCTTGCTTATAGTTATTAGCATGAGCACTGTTTGCATCTAGGACTCAAGACCCTGGTGTATATTTATCACTTAGCTCTCCATTTTGAGCCTAGTGATCTATTTCCGTTATCGACACGATCTACTCAGTACTATCACTCCTGAAGATCCACTATTATCAAGTGGTGAAACGCGTCGAGACTAAAGTACGATGCAATGAATTTAAAATTAGTGTATCAAATGGAAAAAATTTTTTAGACCTTGCTTGAATACGAGTAAGCTTTTATAAACACTTCTGCTGCATGAGCTACATGTGAAAACGTGACCGAAATACTATCGTTAGTTTCGGTCGGACTGAACTATCTAAATAAAGAGCGTGTTATCACCTTACCCTCTGATAGAGGTGTCACCATCTCCTATATAGTTACACCATGACACGCGCAGTTCCAGTCAAATAATCACACCCTAAGAGTTGTGAACCCAATTCACATTGATGGGGTCGTTACATACTTGCAGCTTGCGACGATTAGTCCTAGGTTGGTTTAGGTGTACTAGCACCTGGTGGTTTGATCACCCACGAGTGGTTGCGACACCCCCAACTTTTTGTTTTGTGTTGTGCCCTAAGTTTACTGTCGTTTTTTAAAAAATTTTCTAATAAAGATTATTATTTTAGTTTAAGTCTCTCCTGTAAATAGGGCGTAATTTTCTGGTTGGACTTTGACTGCCCCCTCTGTGAATTTGCTTACAGATAACTGTTGGTTTACTTTCCTCTTGCTGTGTTGATGTTTGCACAGTTATGTTGTATATCCTGTATATCCCTTCTGGTGTTCATATAGGCATAGTCAGTTCCTTGAACAAGATAGTAGGGCCTTCTTTTCCAGGATGCTTACTCCACATTTAGGTAGGAGTTCCCCATCTTCCTGAGCAGTAAGGGCAAGTTACTTCCATCTACTGTAGTCTGGTGTGGTATAGTCTTTTCCCAGCAATTCTGTTAGGATGCCGCCCTGTGTCAGTGCTGCTCTAGCACCCAGTGGACGGGACAGCAACAGTGTTAACAACTGAGCAACCACAATTTTCTGTTCTGCTCTAGAGGAGGAACAAAAAGACCCATCCAGATGTTGCACTTGGTGATATTTGAACCTAGAACTCCAGCACTGCAAAGCAACATTGCTAATAACTGCGCCACCACACCTGTCATTTCTGCTCCAGAGGGGAAGAATAGTAAAAATAAATACAAAGAGAACATAAAAACACCATCCAGATTTTACTCTTGGACAAATTTGACCCTAGAGTTGCAGCACTGCAAAGCAGCAGTGCTTACAACTGAGCCATCAGACCTGTTCTTTCTTCTACCTTCTCCATAGGAGGAGAATATGAAGAAGAACAAGAATAATAAACACGAAGAGAATATACAAACTCCATGCAGATGTTGTTCATAATCAGCCATGAACCTAAAACCCCAATGCTACAAGGGAACAGTGCTAGCCACTGAGGCATCAAGCTTCTTCCTCCTCCTTCTCAGGAGAAGGAGAAGAAGATATCCTCCTTCCTCCTCTTTCCGTGGAGGAAAAATAATAAAAAAAGGACGTAGTAGAAAAAGAGAGAACAAGTGTCACGTTTGTCTCCTGAGATCTGTTGTATTACAGGTTCTCTGGAGTTCTCCTGCTCAGGTGGTGGGGATTGTGATGGCTGAGTGTGTGTGTCTCCAGTCAGCCAATCACTCTAGGTCAGTACACATAAAAGCTGTCTTCCCAGGTGTGGGTGTGTTCAGCTTTCCCTGTTCTCATTCCCTCTCTGTGTTGTGTGAGCAGGTTCTGTGTGTGGTGGCTGCAAGAAAGGTTTGTGTCTTGTGGTTTTGTTTGGTTATATCGCTGGACTCCTGGTTAATGTAGGGACTAGCTGTATTTCCGGGAGCTGTGACATGGCACGCTCATTTCCATATTTTGGCCAAAATGTCAATAAATACCTGGCATTTATAGCATTAACATCTGCTACTAGTGTTTGTGTATTGGCTGCTGTATGGTGTGATTTTTTTTTTTTTTGGTTCTGTGTGAACTTTTTGGCCATAATTCCAAAAGGTATGTTTGGCGCAAAGACAACACTGTGCATCCCAAAAGAACACCATACCCACAGTGAAGATGGTGGAGGCAGCATTATGCTTTGGGGCTGTTTTTCTGCTGCTGGAACTGGGGCTTTAGTCAAGGTGGAGGGAATTATGAGCAGTTCCGAATTATCAGTCCATTTTAGCACAAAACCTTCAGGCCTCCACTAAAAAGATGAAGATGAAGAAAAATTTCACCTTTCAGCACAGCAACGACCCAGAGCATACCTCCAAATAACTAAACACTGGCTTCGGGAGATGAAGATTAAAGTTTTGGAATAGCGCAGCCAGAGCCCAGATCTGAATCCCATTGAAAATCTGTGAGTTGGCTGTACACATAAGATACCCTTACAATCATTTTTAGGGCACTGTTGCAAGGATGAATGTACAAAGATTGCCAAGTCAAGATGTGCCATGCCTATAGACACCTACCCAAAAAGACTGAATGCGTCATAAAGTCAAGGGGTAGACCAACAAAGTATTAGTTTTAGGATGTGCATATTTATGCAACCACATTATTTTAGTTGCCTTTTTTGGAGGGGAGGGAGGCCTCTAAAAGATTTTAGTTTGTTTTCCAATAAAATTGTAATGAAATAATGGGTCACAATTAGAGATAAGCAAGCCTACTCGGTAAGGCAGTTACTCGAGTGAGCATCACTCTTCTCGAGTAACTGCTTAGTGATCCGATCAAGGCTCGTATGGGCTGCGGGGGGAGCGGAGCGGGAGGAAGAGTGAGAGAGATCTCTCTCTCTCTTCCTCCCGCTCTGCTCCCCCCCCCATCCCGTTCACCTCCACAGCCCACCTGGTCTGCTCGGATCACTAAGCAGTTACTCGAGAGGAACGATGCTCGCTCCACTAACTGCCTTACCGAGTAGGCTCGCTCATCTCTAGTCACAATGAGGGTGAAAAAAATCTGAAAATATTCATCTTTGTCAGATTTTTTAACATGCAGACTTTAATATATGTATATAATGTTATACACAATGCAT
The DNA here is from genome assembly GCF_035609145.1 of Eleutherodactylus coqui. Lineage (NCBI taxonomy): Eukaryota > Metazoa > Chordata > Amphibia > Anura > Eleutherodactylidae > Eleutherodactylus > Eleutherodactylus coqui. The sequence goes on from NC_089841.1 coordinate 179,691,816, forward strand.
TTGGAAAGTCTTTAGACCCTTTCACTTTTTTTTACAATTTGTTATGTTTTGGCTTTGTATAAATTAAAATAAGTTTTTTCCCTATCATTCTGCACTCAATACCCCACACAAAGTCAAAACAGAATGTTAAAAATCTTTGTCAATTTTTTTTAATGAAAAACTAACATTTTCAATTAACAAAAGTATTTAGACCCTTAGGTATGACGCTTGAAATTTAGTTCTGGGGGCCCCCCATTTCTCTTGATCATCTTTAAGATGTTTCTACACCTTGATTGGAGTTCAGCTGTGGTAAATTTAGTTAATTGGGCATAATTTTAAAAGGGACACCTCTGTCTATATAAGATCTCACAGTTCACAATGCCTATCAGAGCCAAAACCAAGGCTTGAAGTGGAAAGAGCTACATGTAGAGCTCAGAGACAGGGTTGTGTTGAGGCATACATCTGGAAAAGGCTGCAAAACATTTCTACTGCATTGAAAGTTCGCAAAAACACAGAAGCCTCTATAATTCTTAAATGGAAGATGTTTGGAACAACCAGAACTCTTCCTAGAGTTGGCTGAACCACCAAAACAAGTATATGGGGAGAAGGGCTTTGGTAAGAGAGGTGATCGAGAACCCAATGGTCACTCTGACTAAGCTACAAAGATCCTGTGTGTGTGTGGATAGGAGAAACTTCCAGAAGGTCAACCATCATTTTCAGTGGCTGGGACAGGAAGACTGGTCAGGGTTACTGAAAAGCTGAATGGAGCAATGTACAGAGATATGCAAAAAAGAAGGCTGAGAGGAGACTTAATAGCTGTCTACAAATATCTGGAGGGCTGTCACACTGCAGAGGGATCAGCCCTATTCTCATTTATACAAGGAAAGACTAGAAGCAATGGGATAAAATTGAAATGGAGGTGACACAGATTAGATATTAGAAAAAACTTTCTGACAGTGAGGGTGATCAATGAGTGGAACAGGTTACTATGGGTGGTGGTGAGTTCTCCTTCAATGGAAGTCTTCAAACAAAGGCTGGACAAATATCTGTCTGGGATGCTTTAGTGATCCTGTATTGAACAGGGGGTTGGACCGGATGACCCTAGAGGTCCCTTTCAACTCTACCATTCTATGATTCTATATTCTTATTGAAAACCTGATCCAGAGTGCAAGAGCCCTCAGACTGGGCAGAAGAATCACCTTTTAACGGGCCAATGAGTGACATTTACTAAGCCCGACATTTCCAACCCCAGGCTTAGTACAGTTTTCTTCTGTACACTGTGCACTTCATCCATGAAGAGACACATTCCCGGCTCCTCCATGCACCTTCAGAGTAATGGACACCAGGTCTGTCATGGCGTACATTTTTGGAATAATTTACGTCAGTTTTTGACATACATTCTACATAAATCTTTCAGTCCAAGTGTCCATGTGCCCCCCTCACCCTCGGACAAGACCTGCCCACTTCCTAGGGCCGACACAGGAAGAAAAAAAGTTGGAAATGTTTGTGCAAATACAAATATTCAACTTTTTTACACCAGAAACCATTATGAATGTTCCTCTATGTAGACAGCCAAGACAACACAGGAGTGGCTTAGGAACAACTTTGTGAATGCCCTTGCGTGGCCCAATCGAACATCTCAGGAGAGGAAATATAAAGCAAAAAAAGAGGCTCACCATGTGTATTATAGTGTTTCATTCTCTTCACTCCTGTATTATATGCTGACCGTGCTGGTAAAATGCTGATCAAACTTTTTCCCAGCACTAAACCCAATGGAACATTTCTGGAGAGACCTAAAAATGGCTGTCCACAGACAGCCCCCATCCAACCTGACAGAACTAGAGAAGATCTGCAGAGAAAAATGTCAGAAAAACCCCAAATCCAGGTGTGCAAACCTTGTGGCATCAGACCCAAGAAGACTGAAGGCTGTAATCACTGACAAGGGTGCTTCAACTAACTACAGAGTACAGAAAATCACAGAGGTGAGGAAAAAGAAAAAAACACATATTCACTGAAAAAGCCAAAAATACCTGAAAGTCTGCGAAGCAGACACGGTCGCCATAGGCATTATGGCGATCGTGCCTATGGCGACCGTGTCTGCTTCACAGACTTTCAGGTATTTTTGGCTTTTTCAGTGAATATGAACTACAGAGTACAGGGTGTGAATACTTATGTCAATGCAAAATATTAGCTTTTCATATTTAAAACATTTACAACTATTTCTAACATTCTTTCTTTCACTTTTTTATTATGGGATATTGAGTGCAAAATGATGGGGAAAAACTTGATTTTTTAAAAATTTGCACAAGGCCCCAACTTGCCAAAATATAAAATAAGTAACAGGGTCTGAAGACTTTCCAAATGCATTACATATAAAATGTATGTAAAACTATTGTCTCTCCCTCAAAAATTATGAAGGGATTTTTGAATGCTTCAACAAAGGAGAGCATTTAGTTGCAATTGCTTACTTACTGCCACTACTATATTCTCTAAGTGCAAAAGTTTTAAGATAATTATGAATTTTCCATTGGCTAACCCTGCATTAACACCATTTGCCTATTTCTATATGTTATATAAATTACTTTCTGTGGTTCTGGGTAATTATTTAAGCCACTCATTCAAATGCAGGTAAAAGAAAACTATTTGTTTGCAGACCCCCTACACAAAAAAGAGGCTTATGTAAAGCAAGAACCAGTGTGTTCCTGCGTGATAACATTTAAATCTGTTCATTCCGTTCAACTCTTTATAGTAATCATAACTGAGACACCGTCATGGGGACAGACTGAGTTATTCATTGTGATGGATAATAGGCTTAAAAACGAACATTTTCTGAATCATTTCATGGTTTGAGGGAAGACAGTCAATTAAGTGTTGGTGTTTAGTAAGGAACCCTGCAAAGACCTGTCAACAATTCAGCGGGGTAGGATTTGCTCAGTGACCTACAGGGCCTTGAGGTTCACAAAACCCAATGAATGGATCAGCTTTTTATGGGCTTTTTCAGACAAGAACAACCTGATTTGTCCAGTGATAAGGTTGAACGAATCTGTGAAGAAAAAGAGAACAAGAACGTGTTACATATACATTTATGTTACAATTAGTATGATGTATTCTGTTCTTCTATATATTGAAAGGCAACATCTGTAGGGAAATAAGATGAGAAGAAAACCTATTTTATAACTATGAAATATCTTTCAGCTATTAAACGTTAATATTTTTGCCTGATTATGTCACGTGGGCAATGGGCATGACATCACACAACACATCCACATACTACAAGTAACTGGTGAACATTGGTGGAAATCTTAATATAACGTTTTTTTCTTTTAAATCCCCCACAGTTTCCCATCTTAGTTTACGAAGTCTCAAGTTCTGGACAACTACTTTAAATGTTAACAGTAAGCACAAAGGCCCTTATGTTTTTAATATTGGCTTATTCAGTGTCAATCTTGTTTTACTTTGTACAAAAGTTATTAAATGTTTGTAATATTAGTTGCATTTTGTGATGGCTCAGTTAGTTCACATTTTAGACTAACTCAATAGTGGGAATCAGATGCTACTTCATTTCAACTTTCTAAAAAGTCACATTTAATTTATATATCTAAACTAGTAATTATTAGGAAATGATGGTAAAAGTGTTTCTGGTGGTGCCATGCGCCATACAGCTCTGCTACATGCAAGTGACACACACACAGCTCTGCTAAGTTGCTTTCGCATATCAGCTGCATGTGATTTACGAATTTCAGCTGCTCGCTGAGGAGAAATGTTGGCTTGTAGCTTTCACATATCTGCTGCGCAAGATTTACACACCTCCACTGCTCGCTGAGGTGAAATTGGGACTTGTCGCTGTGTCATGTAAGCTGCATTAGCTTCACGGCGGGGTTGAACCCTCTGTGGTGACATGTTTGCACGACAGCGACGGTTTGTTCCAACACTGGACAACGGTTGACGATTAGATGAAGGCTGGACTGGTGTTGGCGGCATTAGCACTTGAGATGACATGATATCTCGTTCAGGAGATGTGAAGATAGTGGGGAAGGACTATGCTTCAATGTTGTTGGCCAGTATGCACTGCTAGCTATGTATGTGGACATTTTGTGAGGTGTCATTTATTGGAGTCTCCACACAGGTGTCCAACTACAAACTGGCAGGCTGAGTACTACTTTATCTATAGCAACTGAGGCCACAGGGATTTGTGGGGGATGTAGTCCACCCAAAATCCCTCATTAAGCTCAGAGACCATGTAACTGATCACATGCTGATGACATCAATACAGGTCCTGTCCGCACACAAGCTATGTATGTGTAAATTTGTGAGGTGTCATATATTGGAGTCTCCACACAGGTGTGCAGCTGTCTCACGACCTGGTACAAACGTCCATACGGAGTACTGCTGTATTCATAGCAGCCGAGGCCGCAAGGGTTTGTGGGGGATGTAGTCCACTTATAATCCCTCATTCAGTGCACAAGGAGGATAAAGGACCTATAATGACATCACCGTCATGTGATCATGGGGCGGAGCTAAGAGACGGTAACTGGCATCACAGGTGCTATCAGGCTCTATATGTAACTTACACAGCACGCACGGACTGACGGACAAGTGATCGTTAGCATTTTGACAGTAACTTCACCCATAATGATGCCCACTTGGCTAACATAAATCACTGAGTGGTGCACACAGAACAAATGGTAATTCTTTTTAAAATAAATACTTAAAGAGGATCTGTCACCTCTCCTGAAATGTCTATTTTAGCAAATACTTGTATTCATCAGTAATTGTGGAGTATTTTTTTCTTAGAACTTTGCATTATGCAGTACCTATTGTTCCTTGGGAATTTATGACTGAATTGACAACTGGGTGTTACCGCTTGAGTGGGTGTCCCTACAGTCTAGCAAGTCTAATCGGTGGTGACAATATCAGACGGTGTAGGGACACTCTTCTTTTACAAGGGGAATGCTAGTACCCAGTTGTCAATTTATTCATAAAGGAAGAATAACAAAGGAACAGTACATTGCAGAATTATAAGAAAAGATGCTACAGGATTGTTATTTCATGAGTAATACAAGTATTTACTGGAAACACACATGTCAGGAGAGATAACAGGTGCTCATTAATAAATCAGAAGCACACAGTATAAGCCATAATTTACACACAAATGTACCCAAAAAGGGCTTGATACACGTGCCAATCAATTTAACTGCAATCCAACTCGCTGTGCTGAATGGTACATTGTTTCCAATCATTATCTGAAGTGCATAAACATATTTGCCAAATACTATCATCACAATGATTGCAGCACTGTACTATTAAGGGGGATAGCAGAGGTTTACTTTCCTAAGATGGGAACATATTTCCTTGTTCCAATGATAACACATTCTTGAGTGTGTGAGGAATCTGTAAGGGTAAACCCATCCACTTTGCATATATCGATTAGCCAGACATGCTTTAAAGAGGCAATTAAATGTCCTCGGAAACTAAATATGTCAGCATGTCCCAGTCAGTAAAGCTCATATATGAAACATGTCAGTGTGTAAAATGTCACAATTACATCTAAATAACTTATGTTGTTACAACAGGCTTGACAAATAAATGTTTTCAGATGTTCAGTTATTCTGTATTTTCTGCATAAAACATTCTCCATTATTTTCAAGCACACAAAATATACAGGGATTCATATTGAGATAAGGTAGAAACTAGAGATGAGCGAGTATACTCGCTAAGGCACTACTCGCTCGAGTAATGTGCCTTAGCCGAGTATCTCCCCGCTCGTCCATAAAGATTCGGGGGCCGCCGCAGCTGACAGGTGAGTTGCGGCGGGAAGCGGGGGAGAGCGGGCGGGAGAGAGGGAGAGAGAGATCTCCCCTCCGTTCCTCCCTGCTCTCCCCCGCAGCTCCCCGTTCCGCGCCAGCCCCCGAATCTTTAGGGACGAGTGGGGAGATACTCGGCTAAGGCACATTACTCGAGCGAGTAGTGCCTTAGCGAGTATACTCGCTCATCTCTAGTAGAAACATTTATTCCCTATTGAGTAGCACAGGCCTAATTAAGGTATACCAAGGCCTTGTCCACATTAGCCACAAATGGGGCCATACAGTGGCAGGAGATTTATAGCAGCGTTGCAGAAAGGCTGAAATGGTGCAAAATTCACTAAATGTATGAAGGGAGCAGGAAAGTGCAATCTCCAGTGCAAATGAGAAACCACCCTTAGGCTCACGCCCACGATCGTGTTTTCACCGTGTATCATGTGTGCGTAGCACAGATGCAGTAAGTGGAGTAAGTGAAAATCAATGGACCATCAATGATCCATTCAGATTGGCGTGGGGACACTACGTATAGATATGCAAGAGAAATAAAACGCAGCATGCTCTATTTTTCTGCGTTCTTACGCAGTGTGGCCCTTATACACTTGTATGGGCTGTGTATGATATGTTGTCCATATGTAATATGTTCATATGGGCAGCGTTTTCACATGCATCCCCACTCTGAACAGAGCTGGGAATTAAAAAAATTAATTAATTAAAAAATCACACTGCGCATGTGTTTGTGATTCACAGACATGTGCAGTGCCATACGCAGCCGTATGCGGTCTCTGCCGGCAGAGCGTAGGGTTGCAGAACTTGTAAAATGCTGCAGGAAAACCTGCAGCATTTCATGCATATGGCCATTGGCAGGAGCCCTTCTAGTATTATAGTCAGCTATTACATATACAATTTAGTTTATATACAGTATGTAGTGTGTAGTATGCTAAACTCGTATTCCATAGTCTGCTGTAAACTAGACCTGCTTTAAATCACTGATGTTTGTAAATCGTTTGCCCGTGAATTCAGATTAATCACAATTAAGTAAACAGTTGATAGTGTGCAACATTAACTTTGACACTGCATAAATTTAATGTTTGGCAGCATTCCTTTGGCAAGCTCAATTTTACAAGCTCGGCTCGTAACATAAATTCTGTGGTCTTATTATTTTCATGTCACAATGTTATTAGACCATATCGTGCAAAATGCTCAACAAGGGTGTGACCAGGGAGTACATCAATTTTTTTGGGCCGGTTCCCAATTAAATATAACGTTGAAAAGAAATGACTGTAATCTGGTCATGTAGACATAAGATAAAAATGCATATTGACAATGAAATACAGTAGAGCAGTGATCCACAACTTGTGGCTCCGCAGCTGTTGTGACGCTTCTACTTTAAGGGCGTGCTCCTCGTGGAAACAGGAGAGCTGAAGCTCCCTATTTCCATATTGACATATTTTTCATTTGGTGGGAAGTAGGAGGAGAAAACATGGCAGAAGCAGTCATGTAACCAATCATGTAAGTAAAAAGTGCCAGAATGCTAACTAATCAGTGGAATCTACCATGGGGTGGGGGGGGGGGGGGGGGGTAAAAAACAGGTGAAATCCATGTCTGGTCCATTTTTATAAATGTCAGCTAATCCACATTGTTTGTAGATAAATGGATGCGTCTGGCATTTATCTCTTCTTCCACTGTGCTGAACGCCCTTTCTGATAGCACTCCAGCAGCGGGGCAGTCAAGCACCTCTAAAGCATGATGTGCAAGCTCTGGCCACTCATCCAGCTTAGACACCAAGAAGTCAAAGGGCCATCCATGCGGGAGCTGACATACTCTTGGATCATCATGGATAGGTGCTGCCTGTGACTATCATTTCTGTACTTTTACTGCAGGCTGCAATGGGTTGGAAAATTATGCCACACCTCTGTTAGACTTCTCCTACCACCAGTAGTTGTGCTGCTCTTGCAGCTTCCTGCTCTTCCGCTATTAGCTGCAGAGTTACGATTCATATCCGGGGCAATAGGGAAATGCTGTGCTCAAGCTGCTTAACAATCTGTCCTGATAGTGCTGAATCTTGAGGCTCCTCTACATGGTTTGAATAAGATTTGTCATTTTGGCCTTGTAGCTGTGATCAAGGAGAATGGCTACCCAGTTATGATCAAATTTTTTGATGTGGGCTATGTGACGGTCCTTCTGCAAGCACTGCAGCATTAAAGCACTCAAAGTGCCTAAGGGCCATGGTTCACATTCCTCAGAGTCAGGCTTAATAGTGTCCTTCAGTTGGTCCCCTCCTCTTCCTCCCTATTATACTTCTCCCATGATTTGTGAAACGTCTTGGAGAAGATGCCCCCCTTTCTTGCCCAAAGTGACCCTCCCTGCGGTGTTGAGTAATAGTGGACTGGCCAGACAGTTGGGAGATTGGTATCCTGTTTCCCACTCCTGGCTCTGAAGCCTGCAGCCCAATCGTCAATTGTGGAGGCAAGGCCTGAAGTAGGCGTTTTACTGCACCTACACAAAACTGTCTCTTTACACTTAGAGGCTACTGCATGAACAGGGAGGGAGAAGGAGGAAGAGGCAGCTACAGCAGTGGAAGAGGGAGTAGGATGAGGCTGACTCTTTGGCCTCTGGACTAGGTAGGCTCTCCAAGGCACTGTGTGGTGGGAGTTCATATGATCATTCATACACATTGTGCTGAGGTTATTTATGCTCTTGCCACATTTTAAACACTTACCGCAGAACTTACAGATGATCACTATTCTGTCATCAAGTGCAGTTTCAAAGAATGCCCAGGCTGCACAAGTCCTTTGAGCAGACCTAGCTGTGGGCTTGATGTTGGTTCTGCTACGACTAGTAGTACCTGAGTGTAGTGGCACTGCCCTTTTATTTTTCTTTGACATTTTATTTGCTGCCTTGGCAGGGTACTGCCCTGCAAGTGCACCTCTTCCTACTCCCAGCTGATATGATGACTCCCCCAGCTGATATGATGACTCTCCCTGCCTCTCCATGTTAGAGCAAGTACTTCATCCTCTTCCACCTCCTCTTTGTCTTCTTTCTCCTCCTGAGTGGACTCTATGTCACAGTAAGCATCTGGAGCTGACATGTCCATTTCCACATCCCCTTAAGTACACATTGCCTGTGGAGGGCTGACTGCGTGCAATGACCCATCCTCATCTTCCTCTTCAGAGGAAAAGAATGGTTGAGCATCAGTGCATTCAATGTCTTGGTCTTCTCTCTCTGGTTGTTTAAACTTCTTAGGAATGGCAGTGGGTTTGCTTTGCCTCATGTGGAACATGGAGTTGTTGCTTCATTGTTGCTGCATGAAGTCCCAACTTGGTCCATCCTCTACCACCTCCACCACCATTGGCATATCCCCTACCCCATGCTTTCTTCATGTTTCCATTTTATTTAATTTTTTATTCCCTTGTCAGTGTAGTTTTATGTAATTTTGTAGCTAACTGTGCCTTTGATATATATGGGTAGGTCATGTGATAAAGGCAATGAACCTGCTGCCCATATGCAAGTTGGAGGACACATTTGGTGACATCAGCAAGGCGTCCTGGCTGCTAAATGCTGACCTCTTCATCACGCATTATGGGAAATTTGATTTTCCCACGATATTGACCAAGAATCTGTTTGGACTAACTCGATTAGATTTTGCGAAATTCAGGATGATCAAGATGAGCAACACTATTTACTACCATAACAGTCATAATAATGTTATAGTTTGCAGCCCACACTGTAATCTTGGCACACACATTATTGACCGAATTAGGCAATTCGGATACAGCACACTTATCACCTTCAGTAACGCAAAGAACTTACAGTATAACTGTCATTTAATTTTTTTGTTTATGTACAGAAAATGAGATTCTAAGCTTTTTTGCAGTAGGTTTTATTAGCTACTCTGTACATCTTTCCTTCAAAACTCCTCTTCTGCTATGTAGCTAGAAGTCATTGCTAGGGAAATCTGTATTCACCTAACTGCATAGCAGAAGAGGGCGCTCCAGCTGTGTCTACACTGTTCTCCCTAGTCGCAGCTGCAGATACGGCTGTTTCCATTGAACACTTTATTAATAACGCCTGCTTTATATATTTTGGTTGCTCCTACTTGCTCCTGTTGTATTGATTGCTCCTACTACGTGCTCCTGTGCCCCACAATCAGTCCCCAGCACTGTCTCCTACCTCCACTGTTCTTCCCCTGATAGCGCACTGTGTATATAGAAGCTGTCCTATGCTGCAGACAGCTTCTCCCCTTCACAGCGCCCGCACTCCACCGAATCCAATGCACTGTCAGGGTCTCAGTGCATCAGGAATACACTACTATATGCCACCATCTGATGCTTTGAGGCCCTGAGTGCAGCAAGTCTGGCACAATCCAGTGAGAATTTGAACAAATTGTTCAGTATAAAAGGGCATTTAGGCTAGAAGCACTCGGCCAGAATGTGATTTGGAGCTAAGAAACTTAATCACAACTTTCAATGGCCAGCACATGGACACTCAACTGTATGTTGTCCTGTCTACACAGACTCTGCTCATTGAATGCCCTACATTCGGCCATGAAAAGGGACAGGAATAGAACGGGCAATGAGTTTTTTTCATGCGGACCATTGGTTATACTATGCTCGTATAAAAAGTGCCCTTAAGGTGTCCTAAGTTTAAGGCTCTATTTATTTACTTCAAATTAGCTTTTGGCCTCCAGAACTATGGCAACCCTAATGACACTTCGCATTATTTATATGTCACATACCTGGGAAGACCCACCAGCCACTGATTTATGGCCTTTGTTTGTCAAATATATCCTGCTAGGGCATTGGCTCCAGTTCTCCTTCCTGATAAAATCGGCATGTTATCCAAACCTTATCACTTTCTATTACCCATAACAAGGACTGACAGCAAGGGACAGCCCTCATTAATTTTAATTGGGGCAGAAAAATTAACAGCGCACAACTTGCACTTGTCTTTCAATGGATACATGTGACATAATCTAGACAGACCAGCAAGTAGAGAAAATTGTGTGTTAAACTATAACCTAGAATCTCAAAAGTATTTTATTGCTGCTTAGCAACTAGTATATTTTAGTTTTGGTTGCTGACTTGCTTCAGAGTAATAGAATAAAACGTGATAGTTGGAGAAGTTACAGAAGTTGTGGAATTTGGGCGCAGAAAAAATCCCCAACTAGTAGGCAGTGTTTGAAACTGTCCTGATTTAGCTTTCTAAGTCCTGTCTGATACTGCTCTGGGTAATGTTCTTGGCATGTTCACAGGATCTTGGATCCTGTGACATATTATGCACCTTAAAAACACGAATGCCCATAAGGATTGAATAGAGCTGATTTATATAAAAGAAGTGCTATTCACTCTATACAAAGTTTAGTAATCCAAAGTTTCTTCTCTGCAAAGCTAATATGGACTTTTGCCTTGCAGTTGAACGCATCGAAGTGTAAATATACAAATTGAAGGATCATGCCAAGATAATGCAATAAGTGATGCCCGCTGCCTGTATTGGAATGCTGGAAGCAGATGCTACTCTTTGTTGCTAGGCTAGATGATAGCAAGCTCTTTCCTTGTGAGCTCCGATTACAATGATAGCCGTTAAGTCCCAACCTTCTCTTGAATTATTTCATCCACTGTAATCAAAGCATAGTCTGCTGTACTCTACCTCACTAGGAATTGGGTTTCACGTGTGTCATGTAGAAAGTATATGCATTCATTGCCTTAACCACTGACTTACATTGTAAAATAGAATTAACTTCCAGGGTACAGGCAATAATAAACACCATGTTAAATGTTTGCTTGTATTACTTAGAATATTTTTTTTCTTTCTCTTTCTTTCTTTTTCTATATGTACAAAGTAGCATAGCAACACAGAACACAATAAATGCATAATATATGGTTGTTAAGAGTACTATGGGGCAGGTTTTGTAATACAGCCTTAACACTTTAATGACCAGCCATTTTTTGAATTTTTGTTTTTAGTTTCTCACATCCACTTTTCAAGAGCCATAGCATTTTTCTATTTGACATAGCCATATAAGGTCTTGTTATTGCGGAATGAAATAAATTTTTAATGCTCAGCATATCAGTCAATGAAGTTAGTCAATGTAGAGAAAAAGCAAAAAAAAAAAAAATATTCTGTTATTCTGTGTCCCTATTTCCGTCTCTGTGGTCACCCACCCAGTGATTGCCTGTCCCGTGGTCACCTACCCAGTGATCGCCTGTCTCATCGTCACCCACCCAGTGATTTCCTGTCCGATGATCATCCACCCAAATCGATAATTTTTTTTGTGAAATTTATATGATAGCATGCATTGTGTCGCAGTACATTTTTGGTGCATAATAAATTTTAAACCTAGCTATGGCCCACAGGAGGTTTACCATTGAGGAGGCGTATACCATTATTGTATCTAGAATAATAGAGTTGGATGGGACCCTCAGGGTCATCGGATCCAACCCCCTGCTCAGTGCAGGATCACTAAATCATCCCAGACAGATGTCTGTCCAGCCTTTGTTTTAAGACTTCCGTTGAAGGAGAACTCACCACCTCCCGTAGTAACCTGTTCCACTCATTGATCCCCCTCACTGTCAGAAAGTTTTTTCTAACATCTAATCTGTCTCTCCTCCCTTTCAGTTTCATTCCATTGCTTCTAGTCTTTCCTTGTGCAAATGAGAATAGTGCTGATCCGTCTGCACTGTGATAGCCCTTTAGATATTTGTAGGCAGCTATTAAGTCTCCTCTGCCTTCTTTTTTGTAAGCTACAATTTCCCAGATCCTTTAACCGTTCCTCATAGGACATGGTTTTCAGATCACTCACCATCCTGGTAACTCTTTTCGGAACTTCCTCTCGTTTGTCAATATGCTTTTTTAAACTGGGGTGCCCAAAACTGGACATAGTATTCGCAATGAGGAATACTATGAGGGGATAGTTACCTCACATGATCTAGACTGTGTTCTTATCTTAATACATCCCAGAATTGTGTTTGCCTTTTTTGCTGCTGCATCATACTGTTGATTCATGTTCAGTTTGTGATCTATTAGCTCAATTCCTCCTATTCTGTATGTGCTTTTTTCATTTTGCACAGATGTAGGACTTTGCTTTTTTTCTTGTTCAATACCATTCCCTTAGTCGCTACGCACTGTTCAAGCTTGACTAGATCTTTTTGAATCCTCTCTCTTCTCTAGTGTTATCTATCCTTCCTAGCTTTGTCGTCGGCAACTTTGGTCTATTCCCCCTCAATTCCCTCCTCTAGATCATTTATAAAGATGTTGAACAATACTGGTTGAACAACAGTGGTTCAGCAATTACCTCCGCTGCTTCCTTCACTATCCTAGCATGTAATTCATCTGGACCTGCAGATTTTTGAATTATTGAATTAATTTACATTAGCTAAGTATTCCCTCACCCTCTCTCAGCTTATAGATAACCTGCATTCTATTATTCCCCTAATTTCACGGGAAATATCAGTTGATGTTAGATCTTCTTTCTGAGAGAAAACATACTAAATAAGAATTTAAAAGTTTGGCCTTCTCAACATCATACCGTATTTGTAACCAATTCACTATTTTAAGGCTGTAAACATTCTATAACATCTCTGACTTTTCTTTTGCTTTTGACATACTACCCCCATATTCCTTTTTTATTGCTTTTGGTCTCTATTGCAAGCCTCAATTCATTATTAGCTTTTCTGACTTTTGCCCTACACTTTCTGCAGACTGTATTATATTCTACTTTAGATATTCCCCCCTCTTTTCATTTGATAAACATATTTTTCTTCCTTTTTAGTATTATTTAAGTTCTGTGTTTTACTTTCCCGGTTGCTTTAAATGCTTCCCATTGTTCCTTCTTTTAGGGATTGTTAACAATTGCATAACTTCACAATATTTCCCAATCGTCAATGAATGTTTTTGTCCTTTAAAAACATCCAGCCATTGAATCCTTCCTACCCTCTTTCTGAATTCATTAAAATCTGCCTTTCTGAAATCCAACTTTGAAGTCGGAGTCCTCACAGGTCTTCCTCCCCTTGTTATCCAAAAGTCAAGGATAGCACAATCACTGCTTCCTAAAGTCCCGGCCACCTTACTTCCTCAACCATTTCCTCTCTGTTGGTAAGAATTAGGTCCTTGTTTCTCTTCATCATCTAGTGACTGAACCCCTAAGAAGGCGTCCAAGGACTGCCACTGCAGAGGCCCTTTATTCTTCTGATCCTACATAGATTAGCCCTGAATAATTCATATCCCAGATACATGAATTCATTAGGGACTCAGGAATACAATTTGAGACAGCAGAGCTCAGAGGGGTGGACTTTTTTTAAGTTCTTTATTTCTGATAATTTGTTTCCCCTAATGGTAACCAAAACCAATTTATATTCTGAAATTTTATCAGATTAAACTTTAACTGTATTTTTGCTAAGCTCCACAGGAGGACCATTGTGGAATCCAGCAGAAATAATATAGTTTTATGGCATTCTATTAAGCATGGGACTAGTAAAGAAGTCGAGCATTAGGGCCTACTGGAGCACTGATATTTTAGACCACACCACAATGTCCTACATGGCTATGGCAATGACGCGTTTTGAAGCGATCATAAGATTCCTTCATTATATTGACAATATGCAGTAGCCACCCAGCGATGACCTCATTTATGATCGCTTATATAAAAGGCCAAATTTTCCAGTCATCCACTCATGAGAAAAACATTTGTGTTACTGAGTTCATGGTATATTTTAACGAGTGGCTTCAATTTTGACAGTACCTGCCCAGTATGGCATGAAAATGTATAAGCTATCGGGGAGTGCATCAGGGTACACCCATAAGGATATACAAAGAAAAAAAACACAAGACTTGAGCCCCAAAATGCCCCCCTCCTCCTGGGAGTTACAGGAGTTAGAAAAAAAACAAAAAGCCTCCCTAGGTCGCTGCTTGGACAAATTTTCAGAAGAGATGTGAGCAGGACACTATGCAGCGACAACGTATTGTGTGTCAAATATAAGGACAAGAGGGATGTCCTTATATTGAGCACAAGACAAGGCCATAGCAGTACCCCCTGCTAAGTACGAGGTTCCAATACAAAGACCCTCAAGCCAGACTGCATCCATAGTTACATAGAAGGGGTTGACCTATCTGATCAAGTACTCAGACCGTATATTGCCATGCAAAAATCGGGTGTGGTATAAGAACCTGGCTGGATAGCACTGTATAATGCCTAAGTGCTGTATCGATGTACAGGCCAGAGGGGCACCTTTCGTGAATTCCTAGAAGAGGTCATCAAGGCCCTAATATTTGGGGACCAGGAAGGGGGAAGCCTAGTACTTTTGGACGTCAAGCAACATGTATAATACCCAGGCAACACTTTACTATTGAAATTTCCTCTACTGGGAAGTATCCAAAAAAGTGCAGAGTATGTTACAAACAAAAGACAAGGAAGAAAAAAATGTATTATTATGAAACCTGCCCCACACAGCCTGGGCTGTACATAAAAAAAATCAAAATATTCCACACATCCCTGCAATCTTACATTTTTTATTTTGTCCTGCACGGCTTATACATAAAGCCACACGCCATTCCTTCCCTTCCGAGCCCTGCCATGTGCCTCTGCAATGTTGAACCAAATTTGTATGATTTACCCTGATCTACACCACATAGCTTATACATTAAGCTGCATGCCACTTCTTCCCTTCTGAACCCTCCCATGTGTCCAAACAGCAGTTTACATCCACTATTGGGCATTTCTATAGTCAGAAGAAATTGGGTAACACATCGTGTGGTTCTTTCTCCTATTGGCCCTCGCAAAAATAAAAAAATAGGGAAAAACCTGTGGGGTCAAAATGCTTAGTACACCCCTCGATGAATTCCCTGAGAGGTGTGGCTTTCAAATTTGGGTAATTTTAGGGGGATTATTATGTTTCAGCAACTTATGACCTCTACAAACCTGAAGTGGTTCCTAGGTAGAGTCCTAAATCCTAATAAAAGGGAGGCCCCAAAATCCACAAAGTGCTACTTCATTTCTGAGGCCTGTGTTTGAGTCATGTTGCACACTAGGGCCACATGGAGTATTTATATAAACTGCAGAATCTGGGTAATACATTTTGAATTTTGTTTTCCTGATAACTCCTCCTGTGTTTTAAAAAATGGGTTTGAACTGAAAATTTGCAAAAAATAAAATAAAATTTCAATGTCCTAATTTTTGATCCAATGTTTGTTAATTGCTGTGCAACATCAAGAGGGTTAAAAATCTTCCTAAATGCTGTTTTAAATTTTTCGAGGGGTGCAGTTTTTAAAATGGGATGATTAGTGGGGCTATGGAAAGCATGCAGCAAAGCTAGGACATTTCCTATCTTTGCCCACACCTTGGAGCCAACATGAGAGTTTGCACATCTTTTTTAGATGCGCTGATTCAGCGTGTCTAACAATCGCTCATGTGAACGCTTCAATAGGAATGCTAAAAACACGCTCGTCTGAACGAGGCCTTACAGGCTTGTTTTTACAGCTTTCATGGTACAGTAAAATGACGTGTTTATTTTATTCTGTGGGTCACTATAAATGCATTGACCTCAAATTTACACACTTTTTTGTTTTACTACTTAAAAAAATATAAAATTACCTTTTTTAAAATTGCTTTCTCTTGCCATATTCTACGGCCCATCACTTTTTTATTGTTCCATAAATAGTGCTTTGTGAAGGCTATGGCCTATAGTTTTTTATTCGTACCATTCTCGGGTATATATGACTTTTTGATCCCTTTATATTCAAGTATTTTTAGGAGAAGGGGTGCACAAAAAACACAGTTCTGGCATAGTGTGCTTTTTGTTACGACATTCACCGTGCAGAATAAATAATATAATATTTTAAAAGTTTGAAATTTTTAGATGCAGCGATACCAATGATGTTTTTTTTTATGTGAAAAATTGGAAAAGATGGGTTTTAGAACTTTTAATTTTTTTATATATTTTTTTACATTTTAATGAATTTACTTTTACTTCCAGTAGAGGACTTAATCTTGCAATTACTTGGTTGTTTGTACAACATTGTCATTTCTGATGCAAGTCTATGAAGCCCTTCCACAGACAATTTAAACTTTGTGGGTCAAAATTAATAAGTATATTTTTTTATGTTTTGAACAGTAAAAACATTTTTTCAAAAATCATTAGCTTTTTACTCTGAGCACCATATCTTTTTTATTTTTCAATCTACATATCTGTGTGATGCCTTGTTTTGGTACCATTGTGCAGTACTTATGACTTTTTTATTGCTCTTTATTCCTTTTTTGGGAGGCAGGGTGACAAAAAACAATACTTCTGGCTTCACTTTCTTTAAGGCGCTGACTGTGCTGAATAAATAACATGATCATTTTTATAGTTTGGGTGGTTATGGATGCGATGATACCAATTATGTAGAGTTCTTCAATTTTTAATTTTTTTCCCAAAAATAATGAACTTATTAAAGGGGTTGTCTCATGAAAGCAAGTGGGGTTATACACTTCTGTATGGCCATATTAATGCACTTTGTAATGTACATCGTGCATTAAATATGAGCCATACAGAAGTTATTCACTTACCTGCTCCGTTGCTAGCGTCCCCGTCTCCATCGATCCGTCTAATTTCGCCGTCTTCTGGCGATTTTTAGACGCGCTTGCGCTGTGCGGTCTTCTCCTGGTGAATGGGGCCGCTCGTGCTGGAGAGCTGGTCCTCGTAGCTCCACCCCATCACGTGTGCCGATTCCAGCCAATCAGGAGGCTGGAATCGGCAATGGACTGCACAGAGCCCACGGTGCACCATGGGAGAAGACCCACGGTGCATCGTGGGTGAAGATCCCGGCGGCCATCTTGGTAAGGTAAGAAAGAAGTCGCCGCAGAGCGGGGATTCGGGTAAGTATTAAACTTTTTTTTTTTTTTTTAACCCATCCCTTGGGTTTGTCTCGCGCCTATTGAAAGAAAAAAAACCCCCCGTTTCAGCGTGAGACAACCCCTTTAAGGGAACAGAAGACATTTTTTTACTTGAAATTTTTTTTTTTTTTTTCCTAATTTTTGAAAATCTTTTTTATGTATTTTTTTTAGTTCCTCTGGACATGAGCATCTGATTTCCTGTTCGCTGGTATAATCCACTGCAATACCTAATATACATTATGCCTGTCTGTGTACAACAGGCAGTCTATTTGTCTAAGAGCAATCTGAACTTTTTAACCAGGGCTCATGAGCCTTTGGTTGCACCTCGAAGTTTTAGCATTTTTTAGAGAACATGTGTTTTCTCTTATGCCTATTCGCATTGAAGGGTTCTCTCAACTGTAAAAAAAAATCCCTTATTCATAGATCCTACTAGGGATTTTTGAATTATTAAAGGGAACTTCTCTGTTCAGCATCCTGATTGCTTGACTAAAAAGTGGTAAGTGGCTAGAAAGTATTTCTCTCGCTCTGGAGAACCTGTCCCGTCTTGCATTACACATCACATTATTTTGAATGAGCACACTGTGTTCATCTAATGGGATCCAGAAATCTTTTAATCGCTAATATTATACTGCAAAATATAAAAAGCAATTTTCTAGCAATGAATGGACCATTAAGTCATTATACTCCACAAATCATGGAAATCATGAAGCATAACATTTTCATGTAAACTTCAAGGGAAACAGATACTCTGCTGTGTCCATCATTAACATACAAGATCACAATAGGAGACACATGATACAGTAAATACCTGTCTGTGTGAATTGAACAGGTGTTATTTTGGAGATGTCTGGTGCATTGTTAATGCATCCCATGGCAACATATAATCTCACACTTGCTGTACTTGTCTAATGGGAAAATCCTAGCAGTTATAGAAATCCGTCTGTTTGCAAAGGAAGTCTGGCATGTCATTTTTGCAATATAAACCAAATATATTGTACATCATTCATGATGTTTCGCCTGCGAGTATAGACCCTTCTACATGGGACGGCTGTCGGGCTCAAGCGCCAAACAGCTGTCCCAGCGATAACGCTCCTGTGCTTTTACACAGGAGCGATGATCAGTCAGTGCATGGAAGCGGAGTGGGCTGGAGATTATTCCGGTCTGCCTGCCTCCCTACACAGGCCGATCGCCATTCAATTTTTATGCAGTCTTGGGATATTAATGACATAACTATATATCAGGCTCAGCGCTGAGCCAATCAGGGGGCAGGTCTGACTCACACCCCCTTCACACCCACTGCAGGCCGGCTGCGCAGAACTCCGGCTGCCGGGAGCAGGTGAGTATGTATATATTTTTTATTTTAACACTTTTCTGGATGAATTGCAGGGAAGGGCTTATATATTTAAGCCCTTCCCGACAATTCATCCCACACTCGCCCGCAGCGCATTGCTTTCAATGGAGTCGGCTGTATTGCCGGCTCCATTGAATGCAATGCGCTGGACAGCTCCAGCCCGTTTCTAATGAAACGCGGCTAGGAGCAGATTTTCGGGCGATTTTCAGGGATTGGTCATGCGATTTGCGGATGTGCATCTGTCATGCGATCCGCAAATCGCGCGAAAAAACGCCCGTCTGACTAAGGCCTCAAAGAGCCCTAAGTCACTGCACATGCACTGGATCCCGCAGTGCAGTACATGCACAAAAAAACTTGGAACGCAAGATGCCAGAGCTGGAGATATCAGTCCAGGGGAGGTTTTACAGGACCAAAAAGGGAGGTGAGCTGCCCATCAGACAGTCCGACAGTTAGGCATGACTGACCCACCTATTCAGCGTCTGCGGTAGTGCTCTCACGTATTGGCTGGATACAACTCTTTGCTCAATTATGGGTTCTGTCAAAGTTTCCGGTTGTAGCCATTTTTCGTCAATGCATGAGGTCATACATCTGTAACTTTGGCAGCCTTTCCAACTGGTAAGTCCACTTGTAAACCTGCTGGGCTCTAACCGCTACTGTCACCCAAAAATTTGCCATGACCTTGGCTTTCAGGGTAGTTTAGTTCTGAGCTGAGTACACCCCAGATCAAAATATGCATTTTCTGCTTCTATATTCAGAAATGGAATGCCTCTGGCCATGCTTCACATGGCGCTATTCTCTCAAACGTTGCAAGAAAAGCCTTGACATTATCATCTGCTGGCATCTTCTGGATATATTGGCTCATGCGTATGCCTTGCAGGATCCCTGGCTGGCTGCACCATGGGTTGCGCTATGGGTAGATTGGCCACACACTCCACCACCTCCTGCAGGAATTGGCATTTTTGTTTGTAGCCTCTGTCAACAAGACCAACTGTGGTGAGAAGAAGTGGTTTGCCTCTTGCAGAGCTGCACTTTCTTTTTGCAGCTCACAGATCGCAGCCTGCTGAAGGGCATTTGTGCCCCGTTGTTCCTTGATTGCATCTGGCTATGCTGCAGTAGCACTCACTAATGCCTTCACCAGGTCTTCTATGTTGCTGCTTATACTGCATTGCCCGCATCCTCCACCAAATGTTGGGGAATTAGCTTGGGATTGCCTGGGACAGACACTGCAGGTCACACCTCCAGCTTTACAGACATCACTCTCTTCAGGTAAAAATGCAAAGCAACATCTGCCTGCCCTGTTCTAACTTTACATAACACGGTCCTAACCACTAACTGCTGGGCTAGCCCTCCCAGCCAAAATATACCAAACAAGTCCAGATTTGAGATTCTCACACAGATTCTCACAGGTCTATCAACTCTCAGAGTTGTGGATGTCTAGGTCTCCAGTGCATAGAGAGAGACTGCACATTTCCTCTGCCTTTTAACGCACCCACTAGAGCTGGCCCACAGAAGACTGATAGAAGTCTTGGAGTAATATACCTCCCATCTAGTACCATTCCCATTACCCTGTCTGTCTGTCCATCTGTCTATCTATCTATCATACTCACCAATGCTTCTTCCTGTCTTTTTCTACAATGCTAAAATAAATTGCTGAAGATTGGAAAATTGCAGTCTGTTCTATATGATTGATTGGAACAGTAAAGAAGGCACTTTGTGATGTACAGAACTTGTGGCCAATGCCAGTGTAATTGTATTTGTACATGAAATATTAAACTAATGCCTTGTAAGCATGAAGTCCGTTGCTTGTTTTGTTTCTGCTTCCTAAAACTTTGATGTAGTGCTCAAACAAAAGCATGGCCAGTGATATTGGATGTCGAGTAATATACATTATTAACTTCAGAAAAAACCTAACACCTTATCAACTGACCCATTTCTCACATAGACTGTATTCTTCACAGAAAATCATCTTAATGCATGAACAGAAAATCTTTCGCTAATTACCAATTGACTAATTCGGTAAGATAATGAGCCCATTTATTTATTGCAGCCCCTTTAGTCATCCTAGTATGTGTTTTATATAAAATTCTTCAGGCTTCCTTCACACAATTTGTGACTTTTTTTTCAAGCTTGTTAAAAAAAAAAAGCATGAATTTCATGAAATGAATTTATTTATTTTTTGGGGTCGTCTTTTCCTATGGAGAAGTCTGGGAACACGTCTGAAAAATGCCACAGTTGAATCAAACTGCGTTGTGGAAAAAAAACACTATTGATGCAAAGACACCTAAAATTAGGAAAACCCCACAAAAATATATGTTTTTAGTATGTTTCATAACTCCTTAAAGGGGTTGTCCCGAGGCAGCAAGTGGGTCTATACACTTCTGTATGGCCATAATAATGCACTTTGTAATATACATCGTGCATTAATTATGAGCCATACAGAAGTTATAAAAAGTTTTTTACTTACCTGCTCCGTTGCTAGCGTCCTCGTCTCCATGGTGCCGACTAACTTTTGGCCTCCGATGGCCAAATTAGCCGCGCTTGCGCAGTCCGGGTCTTCAGCAGTCTTCTATGGAGCCGCTCGTGCCAGAGAGCGGCTCCGTGTAGCTCCGCCCCATCACGTGCCGATTCCAGCCAATCAGGAGGCTGGAATCGGCAGTGGACCGCACAGAAGAGCTGCGGTCCACGAAGACAGAGGATCCCGGCGGCCATCTTCAGCGGTAAGTATTGAAGTCACCGGAGCGCGGGGATTCAGGTAAGCGCTCCGGTAAACTTTCTTTACTTCCCTGCATCGGGGTTGTCTCGCGCCGAACGGGGGGGGGGGGTTGAAAAAAAAAAAAACCCGTTTCGGCGCGGGACAACCCCTTTAATGATCTACAGCTAACATCTGCCCACTGCATTTTTGTCACAAAAACGATGTGTCAAACCATCCAAAAGAGGATCTGTCAGCTTTTCTGAAATGTCTGTTTTCATAAATAATTGTATTCTCCATGAAATAACAATTCTGCAGCGCTTTTAAAAAATAAAACTCTGTGTTGTGGTGTTGCTATGCTTTTTCTCCTAGAATTGTATGAATAAGTTGATACCTGGGTATTACCAGTGTTGGGTCGTGCACAGTCTGATAGTCGGATATTGACCAATCAGTGCTGACCGTGGCACGCGCAGTAAGAATACATATCTTGGATAAGGGGAATGGTAACACCCACTGGTCACTTTATTCATAAATATGCAATAGAAATAACACAGAAACAGCATAATACAGAGTTATCAGAGAAGGTGCGCTAGAATTATTATTTACCTAAACTGATATGTCAGGGGTGACGACTGACCCTCTTTAATCTACAGTAAAGGAACATATTCAGCTTTATTTTAATCAGCATTATACTGTACAGTGGTGCCTCGGCTTCTGAGTGCCTCAGCTTGCGAGCAGACTCTCTCGAGAATTTTTGCTCTGATTTAAGAGCAAAAACTCGGGTTACAAGCTTGCTTGCAAGTCAAGAAGCTCTCAAGCTGAGGCTCGGGAGGAAGAGTCTAATACTCACCTACCACCAGCGTTCCGTTCTTCGTGATGGTCTGCGGCGCTGCTGCAGGCTGCCGCGTCCTCCTCCACGTTGACAGGGCATTTCTTTCTGGAAGCGGGGCTTGAATACCCTGCCTCCAGGAAGCTAATGATCTGATTGGCTGACGCGGCGCTGGATTAACCAATGAAAGTCGGCACTGGATTAACCAATGACAGCCATACAATGATGGTATTGAAGTTTCCCCATTGAAATGAATTACAATGCCATTAATCCGGAACGCATTAATGGCGTTTCAATTCATTTCAATGGGGAAAAGTGATTTGACATACGAGTGTTTTGTGTTAAGAGCTCTGTCACAGAACGCATTACACTCGTATGCCAAGGCACTACTGTATATAGCTAGGTATACATTACATCCATCTGAAAGGATAAGGCAATTTTGACCATAAGAATAGTGACTTTCCAGAATGTCACATCCTCTGTGGCAGTCTTCAGGCGTATCCTTGGCCTGCTCATGATTTCTGTGTTCTATACATCCATCGTGTTGTTGGCCACCTTCTTCCTCTCCTTTCTTTTACTTTGCAGAAGATAATTGTCTTTTGCAATAAGGTCGTCTCATAATATGTCTTTATTAATATAGCTTTAGTTTGGTTATCCAGAAGTTCAAGAATCCATCATTTTTCCCTTTGTCTATAAAACAGAAGTGTTGCTTTTAGATCATTGTTCTATGTTTAGATCGCTAGACTGTTGCTGCCGAGAGTATAGTACGTGAAAATCTTTTAGATGTATTTCCATCTGAAACATTTATCACATTTTCACTGCATAGTTGATAAATGGTTTAGGCTAGAAGACCCCTTTAATTGACCCCTGTCAATCTTTTAACTTTAGGACGCAGAGCAGATACTTTAATGGTTTATTAATTCAATTTTACTGGAAATTATACTATTCTTTACATTATAATATAACTTAAAGGGGATTTCCCAAGATAGACTTTTATCAACTCTCCATAGGTGATAAAAGTCTGATTGGTGGGGAGGGTCCCGTGTTCCCAGCAGCTATAGGGGAATTTGTATTGTTCACTTTATTATTTTATTACAGGTGGACCTATGGAAGCGAGACTATCCAGTAATCAGACAACAACAACCCCTTTGCATTTGCATTTTGATATTTTACGAATATGTCAAGAACAGTAGGTCCTAGAGAACTGAAACTTATTCTAAAACCTTCTGAAGAGTCTGACATTACCTATATGCAAAATTGGTTCAGATTGGTCCAGTCGTTTTGTGATGTATAAAGAACAGACATCAGAAATTCATTGCATTTCCTTTTATCTAATGTTATATATTTGAGAATTTGTTCTGTTTTCAGTTTAGATTTTCTTTATGAAGTATCATACCATTGCAAGAAAAAGTAAGTGAACTCCTTGGAACTTCAGCATTGCTTACTAATTAAATATGGTTGATTGTTATCTAGGTCACAATTGTAGTCAAACACAATCTATCTAAACTACCAAATACAATTATAGTGGTCATGACTTTTTGAGCACATTGGGTCATACTTATTAATACTATCTAATAGTTAGACAGTGCAAACATAAATAAAACCGTCTTTAAATGCACCACATTTATCACAGAGACGCTGCTGAATGATTCATCTGACACATCTTTAGGGTGCATTCCCACGAACGTATATCGTCTCGGTTTTCACGCCGAGCCGATATACGTTGTCCCCATGTGCAGGGGGGGGGGAGGATGGAAGAGCCAGGAGCAGGAACTGAGCTCCCGCCCCCTCTCTGCCTCCTCTCCACCCCTCTGCACTATTTGCAATTAAGAGAGGTGGGGTGGGGGCGGGGCTAATTTCTGAGAATTAGCCCCGCCCTGCCTCTCCCCATTGCAAATAGTGCAGAGGGGCGGAGAAGAGGCAGAGAGGGGGCGGGAGCTCAGTTCCTGCTCCTGGCTCTTCCATCCCCCCCCCCCACACGAGGACAACGTATATCGGCTCGGCGTGAAAACCGAGACGATATACGTTCGTGGGAATGCACCCTTAGACTGTCTAGTCTAACATTATGCCAGCTATTAGTTTGTTTAGTTTACAAGTGCAATTTTTGGTACAAAGTGTTGCACATAAGCCATTCCTCAAGTTGTCTCAAAGTGTCTAAAATCACATGATAAATATGGCAAAATCATGTAAGACAGTTTTTTGGTGACATTTGTGCCTGAAAACTATCATTTTTTAAAATAAATCTGCTCCAGTGAGAAACTATCCAGAGAGCAAGAAATAAAAGTAAACCCTTGTATTTAATAAACTTATAGATCCCCCTTTAGCAGCAATCACCTCCACTAAGAATATGTTCCCACATGGTGGATTTGTTGTGGATTTTCCGCAGCAGAAAAATCCATAGCAAACTATGCATCAAAATCAACACTGTTTAGTGTGGATCCACAACGTATCCCCACCCCCCACCCCCGCTCAATTCACTTCAACTAAGGCCTCCTTCCCAAGAACGGATTTACGCCGCGTAAATCCGCGGCAAAAATCCGCTGCGTTGCCCCCTGCTATTAGGTTCTATTGAACCTAATAGCACAATGCTCACGATGCTGAATTCCACCGCGGAATTACGCACCGTGAAATCTCCCGTCCTCACCCGCAGCATGTTCTATTTGCTGCGGGTGTACGCGCTGACGGCTTCCATTGCAGTCAATGGAAGCCGTCCGTTCACGCTATCTCCCGCTGCAACCAGCGGAAGATAGCGTGAAAAAACGCTTCCCCGCCTACCGCCGCGCGTCATATGACACGGCCGGCGCGTCATATGACGCGGCCGCTGCGTCACGTGACACGGCCGGCCGCGTCATGTGACGCGGTGGGCGTGTCACATGACGCGACGGCGGTGGGCGGGGAAGCGTCTTCACGCTATCTTCCGCTGGTAAGTATGGGGTCTCTGGGGGGCGCCGTGACGGGCTTCACTGCGGAATATTACGTGGCGGAGCCCGTCACGCTCGTGGGAAGGAGGCCTTAAGGGATGTGTTGCAGACATTTCCACCATGCGAGAACATACCCTTGTTTGCTGTAGCTGCACTTAAAGGGGTTGTCTCGCGAAATCAAGTGGGGTTATACACTTCTGTATGGCCATATTAATACACTTTGTAATGTACATCGTGCATTAAATATGAGCCATACAGAAGTTATTCACTTACCTGTTCCGTTGCTAGCGTCCCCGTCTCCATGGTTCCGTCTAAATTCGCTGGCAGCTTGCTTTTTTAGACGCGCTTGCGCAGTCCGTTCTTGTCCTTTCAGCACGAGCCGCTTCAGTGTGCTCCCCGCTACAGCTCTTCTGCGCATGCGCAGACGAGCTGTCACTGCTCGGGAGCGCGCTGGAGCGGCCATTCTGTACCATCCTCTGTTAGAGGAAGGTGCAGAGCCGCCCAGCTGTCCCAAGAAGCCGCCCAGCTGTCCCGCCGTCCTGCCGCCCAGGTAAGTGATGGGCCGGGGGGGCTGCCGCTGCGCCGGGGGCGGGCTGCGCCGGGGGGGGGCTGCCACTGCTCCGGGGGGCTGCCGCTGTGATGGGGGGGCTGTCGCTGCACCGGGGGGGGGGGGGCTGCCGCTGAGATGGGGGGGCTGTCGCTGCGATGGGGGGGGCTGTCGCTGTGCCGGGGGGGGGGGCTGTTGCTGCGATGGGGGGGCTGTCGCTGTGCCGGGGGGGCTGTCGCTGCGATGGGGGGCTGTCGCTGTGCCGGGGGGGGCTGTCGCTGCTATGGGGGGACTGTCGCTGCGATGGGGGGGCTGTCGCTGCGATGGGGGGGCTGTCGCTGTGCTGGGGGGGGGCTGTCGCTGCGATGGGGGGGCTGCCGCTGCGATGGGGGGGCTGCCGCTGTGATGGGGGGGCTGCCGCTGTGCCGGGGGGGCTGTCGCTGTGATGGGGGGGCTGTCGCTGCGCCGGGGGGGCTGTTGCTGCGATGGGGGGGGGCTGCGCCGGTTACCTGCTGCCTGGCGGTGGGTGACTGGTCGGCTGCGGGGCGTCTGGTTGTCAGGGAGACACAGCTGGTAGCATCTCGGGAGCGCGCACGTCGGGCTACAGCAAGCGATGGGAAAACAGCTGGCGGCCATCTTGGGAAAATTTTTATAAGTTGCTGAAACGCTGGAACTGTAAGTAGAAACCGGCTAGAAAAGTCATTTACAGGGGGGCTTAGTAATGTATGCTTAATTAGGGGGACTGGGCAAAAAAAAAAATTCACTGCTTCCTCGAGACAACCCCTTTAAGATTTACACAATGTTGGGGAAGAATTTTGGACCATTCTTCTTGGCAAATGTGTTTCAGTTCATCAATATTTCTGGAATGCCTTGTGTGCACAGCAAGGTCCTACCACAACATCTCCATAAGGTTAAAGAGGACCTGTGACCCGTCGTGACATGTCTGTTTTAGAAAATAATCGCAGAAAAAGGACAAATCAATTTAAAAATCACATAATCACTGATACAAAATAGACGTACAGTATATACAGCACATCCCTCAGCATGCAGATAGGAAAATTGCTATATGGAGGAGCATTGTACTGTTGAACAACCACTCATACACCTACCACATATTTAGGCAGTGGCTGCTTAGTATCATATTTGCACATAGATAAGGTATATAAAGGATAGCAGTCCCGTTTGATACGTGTGATGCACCATGCAGGCTTACAACCTATTAATGACGCCACATACATTTCCACTTCACAGGTTGCTTTGCACCTCAAAAGTGAACCACACTTGCAACAGCACCCTGGGTTCCCCCAGCATTTAAAGCCAGACTGCTTGCTGCAAAAATAATGATAAATACCAATAAATGTGGGGTATTATTTAATATTTTGCCTTAAGTACACAAGCTTGTAACCCATATCAAGGATCCTCATTTTCTTACAAATCCCTACACTAACATTACAAACAAATTCAAGAAAAAGGGTAAATCATTTCAAAAATCACTGTCCGCTGCCTTACTTCTGATATATGGATACGAAATACAAAGGCAGGTATAGGCACCACCTCCCTCAGCATGCAGATGGGCAAATTACTATATGGAGGAGCATTGTACAGGTGCAGTATACTGATGGACAACCACTTCCACATATATGACATATTGGAGGAAGTGGCTGCTTAGTCCTCTACTTGCACATAATGTTTTAGAAAGTACTTGTATTCCCCATAAAATAGCAGTTCTGTAGTATCTTTTCTTAGATCGGTGTGTTGTTCCTGTTTAGAGATGAGCGAGTATACTCGCTAAAGCCAATTGCTCGAGCGAGCATTGCCTTTAGCGAGTATCTCCCTCGCTCGAGACTGCAGGTTTGGGTGCCGGCGCGGGGGAGCGGTGAGTAGCGGCTGTCAGCAGGAGGGAGAGAGAGATCTCCGTTCCGCCCCGCTCTCCCCCGCAGCTCCGTGCCCGCTGCCAGCACCCGCCAGCACCCGAACCTGCAATCTCGAGCAGGGAAGATACTCGCTAAAGGCAATGCTCGCTCGAGCAATTGCCTTTAGCGAGTACACTCGCTCATCTATATTCCTGTTACTCCTCTTAGAAATGTATGAATCAAATTAACAACTGGGTGTTACCTTGACAAAGGGGTCTGTCCCTACACAGTCTGATACTGTTTGCATTGATCAGATAATTTGAGAGTGTGCTGGAACACAACTCTACCTGGTAACACCCAGTTGACAATTCACTCAATAATTTCTAGGTGGAATTACAGAGGACCATCAGAATGCAGAGTTATAGGAAAAGATGCTTCAGAATTGTTATATCATAGGGAATACAAGTATTTAATAAAATAGACATGTCAAGAGAAGTGACAGGTTCACTTTGAGGTAAAATACTCTGACTTGGCCATTCCAAAACTGAAATATTCTTATTTTTAACCATTATAAGTTGATAATTTGCCTGCATTTACTTGTGTGCTTTGAGTCATTGTCTTGTTGCATCACCCAGTGTTTTAAGGTCATGGACTCTTGCCCTTAATTTCTCCTGTAAAATGTTTTGATACATCTTAGAATTTATTGCTCTCTCAATGATTATAAAGTCTCCAGGCTCTGAGGTACGAAGCAGAACCGAATTTATAATCCTTCCTCCACCATGCTTCACAGTTGGGTTGATGCTTTGGTGTTGGTGTTCTGATTCCTCCAAACATAGCATTGTGGATTTGTGCTAAGATGTTCCACTTTTGTCTTGTCTGTCCATAGAATATTTTCGTAGAAGCATCGTATAACAAACAGATGGTCTCAGAGAAACCTGAGATGAGACATAATATGTTTTTGGACTGTAGTAGCTTCCTTCATGGTGTCCTTCCACGAAGATCATTTTTGTTCAGTGTTTTTATAACAGTGGTCACATGAACAGAGGTTTTTGCAGTCTGCGGTCCTCTGTAGGTCTTTTGCTGTTACCTTCGGGTTCTTTGTCACCTCTTTCAGCAGTGCCTGTTGTGCTCTTGGCGTGATCTTAATAGGAGATTCATTCCTAGGGAGAGTAGCCACTCTGTAAATTTTTTTTAACTGTGCATTGATGGACAACTAAGTCTTTAAAATGTGTTTTACGGAACAATTATTGTTTTAAGAAAAAAAATCGCTGGATCATTCGACTTTGAATTATAATTCTTCAGTGTAAACACAGCCAATAGAGACGAGCGAGCATACTCGCTAAGGCAAACTACTCGAGCGAGTAGTGCCTTATTCGAGTACCTGCCTGCTTGTCTCTAAAGATTCGAGTGCCGGCAGGGGGCGAGGAGCGGCGGGGGAGAGCGGGGAGGAACGGAGGGGAGATCTCGCTCTCCCTCTCTCCCCTCCACTCCCCTCCACACCCCCCTGCTCACCGCCGGAAGCTGAAACTTTAGAGACGAGCGGGCAGGTACTCGAATAAGGCACTACTCGCTCGAGTAGTTTGCCTTATCGAGTATACTCGCTCATCTCTAACAGGCAACGATCGAATAATGAATGATAACTCATTTGCTAATCATTCAGTTTATGCAAGCATGAAAATCATCTCTGGCTCATTCGCTAATCGTTCAGTTCAGATACCAATCATTCAGTCATTTTTATTCACTGGTACACTGAATGGGAATGACTGAATGATTTGTGAGTTAACAAGAGCATGATTTATCTACCTGTATACACAGGCTGCACTAGCAAACTGACATCGTTCGCTTATGGGATCGAGAAATCAGTCTGACTAAAAGCACCCTTAGCAATGCTTTTGTAGCCTTTTCCACCTTCATAAGTCTTTATTACATGTCTTTTGAAAGTTTGTTGCATTATGGTATGGTTCACACTAACCAGTCTTTCTGAGAAGAATAGATTTGTCAGTAACCAGACTCTTTGTGCCTTTATTTAATAGGCAAAGCAAATGTGAAACCCACACTTCCAATCTCATCTCATTGATCAAAACACCTTTTGGCCACCTGCACACAGCCAGGTACGATTCGCTGCGATAATTCTCGCAGCGAGATGCGACCCGTTGCCCGGTATTGACCTTATACTCACCCATCTGGGGTCTTCTCTCTCTGCACTACGATGCACCAGCCGCACATGTGCAGTGCAGAGCCAGCGCGTCAGCAGTGATGTATCTGTGTGGGCCTCAGCGAGGCTCGCACAGAATTGGACATGCCGCGATTTGTTTACCACGCGAGTTTTCATGCGGCCAAATGGCGGCTGTCTGCATAGGATTGCATTATCTAATGCAATCCTATGGCAGCGGGCACAGGAGGAAATTCTGCGGGAAATTCCGCAGCAGAATTTCCGCCCGTGTGCAGGAGACCTTTGCCAATTAGCTCTTGGAGAAGTCAATAATATAGAAGCTCACTTGTTTATTCCACCTGCACTGTGGATATCTACTCAATGTGCTCACTTAAAGACACATACACTAACATTGTTTGTGTCTTATTAGTTTGTCTGTAATTGTAACTTAGATAACAATCAAACCACATCTTATTAGTAATGAATACGAAAGTCCATTTAATTCCAATGGGTTCACTTACTATTTCTTGTAACTATATGTTCAAGTCATTACCCCCTATAGCCATCATAAGTTATTTCTATTGATGTCAATTCTCTATAGTATACTGACATGCGATGGAGAATCATGATTTCCTTTTAAACCCTGCGACAGTCCTGATCAGTAGCACCTTATATTCAGGCAACGTGAATGTGACAACTTTCATATTAAATATCTCTAAACAAGAAAAGTATTAACACCTGCGATGAATTTTTTTTTTTTCCAGAAAATTATCATCTTGCGATATAATCCTGTTAAGGTGATGAGCTTTCCTTCCACCCAAACTAGATTAATTACTCTGTAATGAAAAAAGGCCTAATGAAGGATCAAGAGTGGTTGAAACTCAATCGAGAAGAAGGTAGAGTTACTGCTTCTTATCTACATAGCAGTCAGGCTAGTTTTATAGAAGGATGTAGCCACAGGCTGAGCCTCTGTCCCTCAGTGTGAATTATTAAGGAATCCTCCTAACAGAACAGCACTTCTACATCATGCAGTGACAGCAAAAGTGTACTGTAAAGGCATTATTAGATCTACCTTTCAAGAAGCCAGCATGGAGAACCAGGTAATCTTATTGGTCTTTTCTGGTGTGTTTTCTTCTGTACTATGGCAGTCAGATAAAATGACAATACGCTGTGACATTTTGAATTACATTATTCTCGAAAGAAATAAGATTTCTAGAAGATAGCTTTAAAAATGAAACAAAATTGCTATAACTTTGTATAGCGAGTTCTGCGCAGCACAGTCTAATTAGATTAGATTTTGCTTATACGGTAGATGGGCTTATAGATAAGGACATAATGTACGATACACAATGGAGGAAATGAAAAATATAGTGGAAATGTTTCAATGTAATTTAGCACATGGCCAGAAGCAGATGTGTGTTTATTAATCTAGTAACCGATGCTCTAACACCACTAGTACATGGGCAGGCGTTACAACTACTACACAACCCAATGTAATTAAGGCAGCATCCAACTTGGCAGCATCACCTATCCGCACCTTGACATCTCTGATGATGCTTTCCAAGTTGTGAATGTAATTAGTCGGGTTCTCTGGCTTTCCACATTTTTTTTTAAATAATGTTAATCAACTTTCGCCGTGTTTATATTCTGTGTTATGTCAGAACCGTGGATGTACAGACATCCGTACAGCATACACAAGTCTTTGGATGTAAAACAAGATTTCGTCTGAGACTGACTTGGCACAGGAAATATAAAGAGTTGAGTCAAATAAAAGGCATTTAGTTAAATCCAAACATGACAAAAACTATTTTTGAATGGCAAATCAAACCTCCCTGAGCGGTCATATATACCTACATGCTTGTCTTCTTCAATTTCCTGTCACCTACATTGATTACATATCTGTATACTGCAATTTTGTGTTCCTTTACTAGGGTAATATAGCATTCCTGTTTTCTTGTATGCCATTTGGATGATATGCATTATTGTACTACGCTGGAAAATAATGTTTTACGTTCCGTCTACATCCAGTATTTCCTATTAAACTATTGCTAGCACAATAGAATTTACTTAGCAGGTTTACACTACATTTACCTTGTGTATTCTTCCACACTGGTCATTAAAGTGCCACACATGGGAAAATATCGATACAGTTGGGGTTTTCCCTATGGAAAATCATTCCCACTGCTGTGAATATTGTTCATGTACATTGCTTTGTATGTGTTCTCTCATCTGATATAACAAAATCCCAATTAACATTAAGCGGCTTCGCAAAGCTAAAACGTTTGAGAGTGCTTCCAATGGGTATTTTGGGCCACTGCTTTTTTTACAGCCAGTCACTTCTTTGACTTCTCCATAAATATGCATGCTAAGCTTATTCGGACATGTATGTGTATTTCAACAGTGAGATGGAGATAAGCAGCTGACAGATGTGTGGTAACGCTTATCTCCCAGAGAAAAAAGGATTAGGCATGTTAAAATTTAACATGCTTGATCCTTATTTTCCTATTGATCTTCTCCCATATACACTGGATGGTCAGCTAAGAGATATAGATCCTGGATTGGGATGCAACCCTCCAAAAAAGACTTATTAAAAAAAAACAGGTACAAGAGAGTTTTTATATTGGATGAAATTAAAAGCCCTCCAATAGGTAGAAGATAATTTTTTTTTTTTTTTTTTTACTATCCAGTAGTTCTATCTACGTCTCTTTTGGTTTCATGCCCTGTCTATACTGGCACAACTCTGGTTGGTGGCACCTTCACATGAATCTCTGCATATAGGTCCTCATCGAAACCCTGCTTGGGACTTCAGTGACAATATCTAGTCTACACACACCACCGCAGGGTTGTTCCATCTTTTTTTTTCACTCCAGCTGAAAGATATGACAACAATTATATACTCTGTATTGCTACAGTAGTTTCTTGAAATTGTTACATTGTATAGTAGTCAGTTTATGTGGAAATAGCAGCAGCCCTGAGAGGTTTATCTTTGCATTTAGAGTTTTAAATCTGAAATCTGGTATATTTCTGCAATTATATAGTTGATTTTACAGTTATAATGATTGTATAATTAGTTTTTTTTACTTTGGCTCTAAAATGTTCTATGGAAGTTTCATATGTTGAAGTTTTCATTTTTTTTTATCCCACCATCCTGTATCTTTAAAACGTTCCCAGGACAGGAATTTTTATTCTGCAAGAGTAGAGCGCACCAGTGGATTGATACATTTTGGCGCCCGGAAGGGTGTTCTTTTAATGAACGTTTTCACCTGTCTCTTTTCGTTAAACTTGGTAGAGGAGAGGTTCAGTGGAAGAGTGGGAGCCGAGAGAGGGAGGGAATAGAATTGGCAGGTGGAATAGCTTCTCCCATGTATTGAACTGTCTCTCTCTCTGCCTGTCTTCACCAAATAAGAAGGGAAGGCTCTTAACAATTCTCTATTGTTTCCCATCATCTTGAAATGAGTGTCAGATCACACAGGGGGTGCTTTGACCGTTAACTGCACAATTTAGCCCTCCCTCCCCACCTTGTGAAGGGCGGGCTCTTCATCTTGGACTTTCTCAGATTAGACAGCGAGAGTTAGGGAAAAAGAAGCAGTCTTGATTCTACAGAATGGGCTTACCCTGAGTCTTTGTCCGCAGACTGCCCAGTGTGAAATCCACAGCGACATTAAATGTTTTCTAATGAATAATTACTCAAAGGGAATTCAGCAATATATGTGTAATGGATTGTACAGCGTTAAAACGTTTTATGCCGAGTACAAAAAATGTTATCCGTCACAAGCATGGTAATTGTTGTGGGGGAGCTTTTGTAATGGAGAGAGGGAGGGGGTTGTGGATCTGAAAAGCTGATCTGATGGTTTGACATTCCAAAACAAGAATCAAAGACAGGCTTTGGCAGTAAAGTAGGATTTCAAGAGGGCAGTCAGAAAACCTGTCCTGCATTTTGAGCTGTGAGGAATGAATGATTTCCCTCTTTTTCTACAAGTCACCGCACTAGTTCCCAGTGTTTCTGAGAGCCGAAATATATTGTAGATATACTGTGACCACTCATTTTCTATTAAGCAGATTAACATCTCGTTTCTTAAAATGCTCGGCAATCAATCAGGATACAGAATAGCAAATCCAGCAGTTTCTAATTAGGTTTGCTGTCCATTCTGCAAATTACAAGAGACATAAACTACTCGTTTTGCCTTTCTAGACATTGAGCAGCGTGCCTGGCAATGTATTAAAAATTACTGTACATGAGTTTACGGGAAACTAAAAAACTTTCAAGTAAAACTGTAAACTTGTTTAGTGAGTAGTTAGAAAGTGTGAACAACAATCAGGCAAATGTTGTACTAATCATCTGCATTAATTACTGCCTTTTACAAGCAAAGAAAATGACATGGTACTAGGTGCATGGCACCATGTGTATACAGCTTCTTAGATCCTACGAATATACAGTATAAGCCTTGGAAAGAAATCAAGTTGTGTTATCGCTACGAAACAGCAGAGTTTTAACAATGTTCAAGGTTTAATTTAAAATGAGTAGCCAAATGTTACACGATAGCATATGGGTATGCATGGGTCCCGCTTACGGCCTTGGGTTGGCATATGTACATAGCACATGTGAGAGAAAGAAAAGGGTGGATTTATGAATAGGCTTGCATACAAAATGCTTTGAGAGTGTATTTCAAGGCAATCAATCACTATCATACTGCAGTTCAACAAACCACCAAAACTGCACTGTAGGGCCCTTTCGATCCCCAATGAAATGTTATTATTGGATATACGTTATTATACTTGCTAACTTACTTACTCATTTCATAAAAATCAATACGTTTAAAACTAGAAATGTTATTGGTGCAATCAGGCCCTTTAGTAAGAGCCGAGAAGGGCTGTAGGAAATTTTGTATTTCCTGTACTTATACTACAGATTCCTCAACAGAGACCAGGCTGCCAGTTAATGGATTGTAACAAGTCTTATAACAGGTCTGCGGAGGGATCTGAAATACTCTGTAAGAAAATATATATTTATTAATACTGGCCAAGCACTGCGGAATTTTAGTGGAGTGTGTCCATATCACTCAATGCGGTACACGCCATTACGGAATACAGTATAATTACACAGGTAGCGTGCAGAGAAAGGGCAGAATTCTAAAAATATGCAAATGTCATGAAAAGTTATGAGGGTTGGGGGACTGGATTAATATGGTGTTTAGCCTAACCTAATCACATTAATTTATGGCACATTGACAGTGTTGCCTTAAAGGGGTTGTCCCGTGCCGAAACGGGTTTTTTTTTTTTTCAACCCCCCCCCCCCCCCGTTCGGCGCGAGACAAACCCGATGCAGGGGTTAAAAAAGAACACCGCACAGCGCTTACCTGAATCCCCGCGCTCCGGTGACTTCTTACTTACCTGCTGAAGATGGCCGCCGGGATCTTCTCCCTCGGTGGACCGCAGGGCTTCTGTGCGGTCCATTGCCGATTCCAGCCTCCTGATTGGCTGGAATCGGCACGTGACGGGGCGGAGCTACCAGGAGCCGGTCTCAGGCACGAGCGGCCCCATTCAGAAAACAAGAAGACCGGACTGCGCAAGCGCGTCTAATCCGGCGATTAGACGCTGAAAATTAGTCGGCTCCATGGAAACGAGGACGCTAGCAACGGAGCAGGTAAGTGAAAAACTTCTGATAACTTCTGTATGGCTCATAATTAATGCACAATGTACATTACAAAGTGCATTAATATGGCCATACAGAAGTGTATAGACCCACTTGCTTTCGCGGGACAACCCCTTTAAGACAATTTTCTTTGAGAAAAAAATATATGGGACTTTTACCCAGTGAACAAAATGCGGGAATATCATAAATGAATTAATGAATGCAAATTTGCTTCAGATATACTTTATGCTTTTGAAGCATTTACACTAGAACCTTAAATGTCGCACAAATATATAAAAAACTGCAATATTTTACTAGGAAAGCCTCTCAGCAGTAAACACTTTGGGGTGGCTTTACACTGGACAACTATCACCCCAAAAATTGTAGTTGTTCTGAGAAAAGATGGGACCCGATAAGAGTACTGAGGGAGAAATCACTCACTGAAACAAAGCAACTAGAGAGCAAGTTCTCGATCAGTGTGAACAGGCAGTCATTCATCTTTGACCAACTGCCTGTTCACAGTGAATGGGGGCAGGCGGCCAGAAGAGATCTCCGGCTTGTTCCTTTTCCATTCCCTCAACGACTATCGCTGTAGTGTGAAAACACTTCAGCAATAAGTCATTGGCATAACTGTCTGCTGTTGTCCCATATAAAGCCATCCTTAGTTAAAGGCCAGCTTCACACGAGTACATTTGCGCATACACAATTAGTGCACGCAATACACAGAGAATAGAACCCATTGGTTTAAATGGGCTTATTCATATGCACATATTTTTTCTGCATATTTCGGTCGTGCAAAATAACTTGCAGCATGCTGTATTTTCTTACGCATTTCTACACCAAAAGTCCCCATAGAAGCCAATGGGGATGCGCAAATGTGCGCAATAGGCTAGGAGATGAGTGGAGCACTGTGTAATTGCACTGAAAAAAAGAATACGTCTTGTACTCATTAGACTAATTATGGCCAGGAGCATCGGTGTGTATTTTTTTGCACGCTTTACCGGTGTTTGGAAAGGCCAGCTCTGCCGGCAAAGAGCTGACAGAGATCGCATATGCGCATGCCCGCCTATCACAGGCACCCGGTCATGCGCAGTGTCATGGTCTTCTTTTTTTAAAATTCTCCACGCTATTTCATACCAATGTATTGCGTATGTACAGCATTGGCATACGCTGCCTGTACAAAACTAGAGGGTTCACACTGCGCGGTACACCAGGAAAGAGAGGGTGCTGCAATCTTTCTCTCACACGTATCTACATGCAGAGTCTACACGCTTATGTGCATGGATCTATGAAAGTCCACTGACTTTCATTGACCCCATTCACGGTATATTACGCAGCCGTGCAACGCACTCATGATATGCGGTGAACAAAACACCCCTTGGACATGAGCCCTATGCCAGATCCTTTTGCAAACAGATTCTGATTAATCCTGATGGACCTCATAGGCTTATAATGGGGGCTCTTGGGTTCTGTAGGAGGTTCTGCTAGGTTTGACAGCAAGAATAGAACTGAATACTGCACAGTGCCAGAAACCCAAGAGGCTGACAAAAAGCGAGAGCATTTTCTCTACTAAAAAGCTAGAAAATGTTAAATTAGTACATGCATTATGGCATTTTTGGTTTTTTTTTTACATACAAGTGAGTTTTTCCTGGCATTCTCTCCATATAAAGTAGACTATGGAGAAGCACCAGATAAACGGCACGCCAGGAACAGGCTGCAATTTAGAAAAAATGCTAATGTACAAAAAAAAACAAACCCCAAAAGTTAGAAAAAAGCACCAGATAAAAATGTTTCCTAATCCCCTGCTTCCCTACCGCTAACATCTGGATGCGCTGGTTTTTGTCATGAAAAAACCCCATTAAAAACGCCAGCATTAACACAGTAAAAAAACATTTTTTGAAAAAATGTGTGACATTAGCTCACAGAGCCTAACCCAGCATAAATCTCCCAAGTTTTTGTTTTAGAATGTTAGATGTGCCGTTTAGATTATGTACGATTTAATCCAGACTATACCCCTGTACTGAAAACTGTCAGATATGAAGAAAATAGGATTAACCCCTTCCCTCCCCATGACGTAAGGGTACGTCATGGGAGCAGGGTACTTCCCGCAAAATGGCGTACCCTTACGTCATAGGGATAGCGCGAGATCATGACAGATCTCGCGCTATCCCGCAGCTGTCAGTCATAGCCGGCCTCCGGCTGCAGCAGCTGGGGTGCATCTTACATGCACCCCCCACTGTTAACCCCTTGCCTGCCACAGATCGCGGCATGGGAAGGGTTCACAGAGGGAGTGTTACTATATAATCGCAGAGAGCCTGGCTGGTTGCCATGGCAATAGGATGACCGATACCGGCGTCCTATGTTGCCAGAGCCTGCGAACGCTGTATAAGCGATAAGGCATGGCAGGACAGAAGTCCTGCCATGCCTTATCACAGCGATCATCAGTGCTGTGCTTTAAGTCCCCCAGAGGGACATAGGTGGTGTAAAAAAAAGATAATAAAAATATCCAAAAAAGAAAAATGTAAAAAAAAGGTTAAAAAGACCCTTTTTTTAATGCTTTTTGTCATATTAGCATAAAAAAGTTTAAAAAATATGAAAATGGCACATATTTAGTATAGACACATCCGTAATGACGCGTACAATAAGTTGAACACAATTTTTATTCTGCACGGCAAAAAGCATTAAAAAAACGCTAAAAAACAGAGGCAAAATGCT
Source organism: Eleutherodactylus coqui (assembly GCF_035609145.1). Classification (NCBI taxonomy): domain Eukaryota; kingdom Metazoa; phylum Chordata; class Amphibia; order Anura; family Eleutherodactylidae; genus Eleutherodactylus; species Eleutherodactylus coqui. Next base: position 179,730,151 of record NC_089841.1, read on the forward strand.
AATTTTTAGCATTTTGCCTTCCAAAAAAATGCAATAAAAAGTGATCAAAAAACCTGTATATTTCCCAAAATGGTACCAATAAAAACTACATCTTGTCTCACAAAAATTAAGCCCTCGCAGAGCTCCATACATAGAAAAATAAAAACGTTACAGGACTTTGATTGCAGTGATTTCCAAAAAAAGGGTTTTTGTTGCAGAAAAGTGGAAAAACCTAAAAAAATATAAGAATTTTGGTATCGTTGTAACCGTACCGACCCGCAGAAAAAATGGATTGTATCATTTATGCTGCATGATTAACGCTGTAAAAAAAAATCTATGGCAGAATTGATAAAAGTTTTACAATATAGTCTATGTACCAAAAAATGGCACCATCAAAAACTACAGTTTGCCATGCAAAAAACAAGACCTTATATGGCCGCGTTAACGGAAAAGTTAAAAAGTTATGGCATTTGAAAAATGTAGATGAAAATCTGCCAAAAATCATTGCGTCCTTAAGCCCAAAATAGGCCGTGTCCTTAAGGGGTTAAAATGCTCATCAGGTGCTTTGGAAAATATCGGGCATGTATTTGCACCATTCTCAATTCCATATGCTAATATTTCCTAACGTAAAGTATATTTCATATCTTGTGAAGTTATACTGCAGTAATACATTGCGAATCCTCTTTAGATCTCCTCTGCTGTTCTCTAGTGCCTTGGTTATAAGTGTATGACGGATCGTTCAAATCATGCTTTTTGTTTATTTAATTTAGTGAACAATCTAAGGTGCTCTTGGCAATAAGTTATGCTTAGCAAGTTTAGGCTTTTCTGTTCTTTTAATTACAATGCAGTAAGATAGAACATTTGACCCTTGTGCGCATATAATTGGGGCACCTGACAAAGCAGTTTTGAGAATCAAATTTATTGCTGCCTAAGTAAAATACAAAATGGATATTTATTTAAAAGAAATTCAAATTTCTCCCTTCACAAGTCTATTTGTTGAATAATTACCTTTATTGTAACTTGATATTAAGGGATGCTATAATTGTCATGTTAGTTGCAACATCAGCAATTTAATATCATTTATTTATTTTATCCTAATAACCAACATAAACCAAATAATAACTTATATGACTGCAGGGAAATTCAATTTTCTACACTTTCTACAATGACAATTATAATACAGGCTGGGGGCCTGTAGATTTGATACACATAGCAAATTACATAGCAACTGCTTTGTGGTATCCTGGCACAATTGTGTGCTGGACCTGCAGAAGGACCTGTACAGATAAGGTAACAGGACCTTATTTGCATACCTCCCAACCTTGGAGCAAATAAAGGAGGGAGAATTTGTATGCTTTGTAAGGATGTGCAGCAAAATTTTAAGCCAGACCTCTTTTACACTAAGCCATACTCATCAGTGTTCCCCTCACAGTAGTAGTGCCTCTCAGTGATCCTCTCACAGTGCTAATATATCTCTGAATAATAATGGATATCGGCTCTACATAGTGATGATGATTACAATGTAGTTCTCTCCAGTAATAGAAATTGCAGTGCAGTTACCTCCAGTGATCACAGATGACAACTTCTCTGATTGGTGGCATCTGCTTTTTCTTCTCGGGCCCAGACCACCATGGCTAGCAATGACCTGTTTCTGCACGCTCTCCCCATCCTGTCGCTACCACCAATGAACCTCTCAGTAGTCCCACAGAGTACTAGTGCCCATTCTATGGTCACACAAAATAATGTCCCCTCTGTGGCCCATAAATAGTTATAGTGCCCCATTCTGTGGCTCCAGGTATAGTGCCCCCATTCTGTGGCCCATGTAATAGTGCCCCATTCTGTGGCTCCAGGTATAGTGTCCCTGAATCTCAATCAATTAGTAGAATATCTACTGTATCTTCTATTTTCATTACTCACTGAGGACTCAGGTCTGGACTGAGATCTGAATTTATTTGTGTTGCTATTGAGGCTGGGGATGCCTGCAGAAGTGGGGATAATGATGTCTCAGTAGTAAAGTGGATCAGATGGAGAAGAAAAGGAAGGAAACCATCTCCAATCAGAGAGGTCACCTGGAGTCACTGGATTTATAGAGCAGATGTCGCCTCTTTGGATATATCAGCTTTGGTAAATAATTGTATTCCACAAAAAGTATCCAAAGAGCATCCATGCTATCCAGACCTAATTGATAACTGGTCATTACCATTCCACTTGCCAATAGGATTTGTTCTTACACAGCCTTACACTGTCAGCAATAAATGGGCACTGTCAGTGTGCAGGGGCACAGCCCTTTGACACAGGGAATGATAACACCAAGTTTTCAATGCTAGCACGGAAAGGCAGTGTTGGCTATATACACATTGTGACAGTATGGCAGTAGGGAGGGGCAAGCTTGGGGAGCAGCCCAGAGCCTGTGGTCTACTAAATCTGCCACTGCTGCTTTATATGCAAGAGCCATCAGCAGAATGCCGATGTTCTAAATGTCATGTGTATTTTCTCAATGCAATGTACACAGAGGTTTCACAATATGCTGGTGGCCTTTGTGACCGTTTGTATCAGTATAGTATACAGTGAAATGTAAGTCAGCTGGTGGCTACTGAGGATGACCACAGAAAACTTTACACTTTACAATCTAATAATAAGATATTGAGGGGTTTTCTGAGACTTCTCTAAAAGTTAGTAAAGGCATGAATGAAATAAAATACTAAAAACGAAGTAATACTCATCTGTTAAATACACTCAGTGTAAAACAAAAAAATCAAGCCCTAGAAGGTGTTTTTGGAAACGTTATATGTGTGATTGTAACTCGGTTTCACTCCTTAGCATCCAGTTTAGTTGTTCATCACACAACTACAAACAGAAGTGATGGTGGGTGGCTACCAAAGGCAGTACATGTAATGGGCGCCGTGAGACCTTATGTGTCCTTTTGCCAGGAAATGGCACCGACAGACATAGGGGTGTAACATTGGTGCCACCTGTCTCTGGATGTCGGACAACAAAACAGTTGGAGGTGCTCATGCTTGTCGGACGCTCAGATAATCCTCTCTACTAGTGGTCTGTCAGGGTGCCCTGAGCCCGGTCGCCTTGTGTGTGTGCCCTCATGAAACCACTGGTCCCAATGGCTTCTAACAGTCTGGTCAGAACAGCCCAGGTGGCGGCAATTCGTTGATACGACCATCCAGCATCCAGCTAAAAAAAAAAAAAATTGCCATTTTCTGATGATCTCGCTTCTTCAAAACAGGGGAGTTGGTGGGTTCATTGGAGAATGGCTATTTATGCATTTCACTAAAATAAATAATTCAAGTTGTTCTAAGGTGAAGACTTCTTAAAGGAGTATTCCCATCTCAGCAATCCAATTTCAATGTGTTCGAAATCGCAAAACAATGCATTCATCCATAAATTTAATTCGAAAGTGCTCAATTCTCCACATATTGCAGCTATTGGTTCCTCGGTTCCTCCGTTCCTCTGTCCTCCAGTTGTATACTGCTCATTGCCAGGGAAACAGACCACCTCTTCTATGGAAATAAGAAATAGCAGAGTACAATGGTAGATGATGGCCAGTCCGAAAGCTTATGTGGATGCACCCCTGAGATCCTGGCCATCAGATTTAGATGAAAGAAGTGCACAAGCAGCGACCGCCTCTACTATTATTTTGTGATTTTGAACATATTAAAATAGGATTCTCAAGATGGGACTACCCCTTTAAGCATAACTCCGGCTTCATTTCCAATGCTGCTCTAGTAAAATTAAAGCTTTTTTGAGATTGATTGCTATGGGCAACAAAGACAGTTTTTTTCTTTTATACTGTTTTGATAAATGAGGCCTATTGTTTATAGTTAAAGACAGCCCATAATTTTTTTTTTTGTATTTACGCTTATTGAAAAAATGTTTCTATTCCCAGATATTCCAGGACTAATTGTAGAATAGCGCCACCTGCTGTTTCTATTGAAAAGCTCTTCTGTGTCCAGACCTTCTCAGTAAACATTCCAAGGTGGTCAAACATACTTGGGGCCTTTTGTACATAGGAGCACGTGTCGAGCGCAGATGCCCAACAGGTTGTCACAGCGATTATTGTTCCTGGGCTTCTTCATAGGAGCAATCATTGCTAGTCAATGGTGATGGGGCAGGCCGAGTAGTTAGCCCTTTAGATGTCACTGTCATTTCTGGCAGTGGCATTTAAGTGGCCCGATGGAGGAAGCTCCCTCTGTCACCCGATCGACCTTACTGCAACAAGATCGCAGGCTGCCATTCAGTTACGATGGCAGACTAGAGCCTTGTGAAGATTCCCAAGCCTACCATGGATGGCTTCCCATCAAGTCCTGCCTGTGGCAGGGCTTAATAGAATGCTTGTAAAAGCACAGTATACTGCAATATTGAAGTATATTGTACATGTAATCAGACAATCGGCAGTTCAAATCCCATATGGAGACTAAGAGAAAAGTTAAAATAAGCTAAAATGTACACCTTTGCACTCCGTTTTTTCTTGAATCAATGTGACTTTGGAAATGAAGACTTTATGTAATTGGTTTTCATTAAAATGTGTAATATTTAGTACTGCTTTTTCTAACTGTCTAAGCACCTAGTTCTAATCCAGTCTAGTCTACCCAGTTATTGTGTGTTGCTCCTTGGTTTTCTACTTTAGTCTGTGTTTCAAGTTTGTGGCTTGTCTAATTTTTCCTTCTTTGTTTCTATCTGCATTGGGTTGTTCCAGTACTTGCTTTTTAGCCCCCTAATGGGGTCCCCCTGTTCTTAGGGGTACTGTTTTAGTCAGAGTCATCCATATGAACAACTTAAAGCTGTTTAGGGACAAGGGGTTTGGTGTTGAGGGACCGTGTCAAGGAGAATATGAACAGATGTAAGGAGAGCCATTGTTAGGGTCAGCCCTTTTCTGGTTGTTATATTGGTCCCATACCATCTGTTCCAGTCTCCACTGACCGTTTCACTATATTCATAATCATCATCATCTGATTACCATCACCCTCTGCCCTTATCATGTAATGGTGAGTCTTTAGTTACATTTGTCTTTTCATTATCTTGATATGTTCTTCATATTGATATTTGTTGTTACACTACTCAGCTCCACTGTATGTCCTTGGGGCATCTGAATGCTGGGAGATATTGTTAGTACCCAGGAAAGGTGACTCCTAAAGGTGAGGCCGAATTCTGCCGTTTAGCATCCAGAAGGCTTCATTACACTTATGACATTCACAGGTGTTTCCCGAAGTTACTATTGTGTTGGCTGTCTTGTTGCAAGTTGAACTTTTGCCAAATCTGAGACCCGGGGGACTCTATAATTAGTTCTGTCCCCTTGATCCTGACTAGTCTCCATGATGCAACCACCACACATCATGGAAGGGCTGATATTGACCAGGTGATGAGCGATGCATGATTACTTCCAGACATAACACAATGCATTTAGACCAGTCAAGTTCAACCTTGATTTAATCAAATGAGGAAATCTCGTTTCTTACATTCAGGGTCATTTAGGTTCCTTTTGGGAAACACCAAATGGGTTTTTATGTGGCTCTTACTAAGAAGTTTTGTTTGGCCGTTCTACCACAAAGGCCTAATGGATGCTACTGAACTGGTTTGGTTATCTCCACAGCAGATGTCTGAGGTTTGTCTTCACCAGCCTGAATACAGCCCTTCTTCCCTGATTATCCAGATTGGTCATAGATCCAGCTCTAGAAAGAGTCCTACTGGTTCTACCATTCAAGAATAATGGAGATCACTATGTTCCTCAGACCATCAATTTTCAAGAAACTATTGTCCCCTTTCCCAGATGTGTCTCAGCAGAGTCCTGTCAGACTATTCCTCCATCTTCATGGCTTGGCTTTTTCTCCGACATATACTGTCAGTTGTAAGAACTTATAAAAACGTGGTGTGCGCTTTACCAAATTATCCCCAACAATTGAATTTAACAAGAATGGATTCCAATCAATGTCTAGAAACATTTGAGGGTGTTTTCACATGGTCACGGTGAATTTAAAACCAACATTTGAAGAAATGCATGCATTTTTTTGAGCAGTTTTCAATGTGATTCTAGTTTTTGCAGGGGAAATGGTAAAATTAATGTTTCACTTCTTACAACTGCAAGCACATGAAAAACAATGGCAAAAATATACGTGTTTTTTTATGTGGTTTTACCACAACCCCACTTTGTGAATGCAACTTTAAAGGACCTTTCACACCGGACGGATAGGCCGCATGACGCACCGCAAGACACGGTAAATTCCACACCAAAATCCACAGGCTACTTGTGGATTTTGATACGGAATTGAAAATGGCTCAAAACCCGCCTGCAATTCTGCATCAAAATCCACAGCTAGACCTGCAAATTTTGCGGTGGTGCCCAAGCTGCAGATTTTGCTGCGCCCAGTGCTCCCGTTCTATGCTTCATCAGGAATGACGCTCAAAATGACAGACACCTTGTCAGAACCCAACAGACCCAGGAAGTTTTAAAACTAGTTCCCTGCTATGTAACATCTCTCTATTGCTATAAAAATACAACACATGCATAAGATCACATTTACACTAGGGCTACAAGGCATCTTTTGGCCGTGCGACATTAAAGTTACAATGTCAAGTAGCTAAATCACATCTAATCTAGTGAATGTGGTCACATTGAAATCACATTTTTGACATGTCATGTTCTTGTTTACCTGTGCGCTGCAACATGCCTACATTCACTATCATTATTTGTCATTTAGTAGTGCGACATCTTAAAGAAACACAGCTATCACCCTTGAGCTCCATATACTAAGCTGTGGGGCTCAAGGGTGATGGAACAGGGAGTCCAGCTTTCACACTCACGGGGTGTCAGTGCATGCCAGTAGTTTGACTTTTTCAGAAGAGATGAGCGAGTATACTCGCTAAGGCACATTACTCGAGCGAGTAGTGCCTTAGCCGAGTATCTCCCCGCTCGTCTCTAAAGATTCGGGGGCCGGCGGGGGGCGGGGAGCGGCGGGGGAGAGCGGGGAGGAACGGAGGGGAGATCTCTCTCTCCCTCCCACTCACCCCTCTCTCCGCTGCAACTCACCTGTCACCCGCACCGGCTGCCGAATCTTTAGAGACGAGCGGGGAGATACTCGACTAAGGCACTACTCGCTCGAGTAATGTGCCTTAGCAAGTATACTCGCTCATCTCTATTTTTCAGTGTAAGCATCTTTCATTCATGTCTATGGGAGGTTGTGCATAGAAAGAGTCAAGTTGTTGGACACAGCGATGGGACAGGGTTCCTGGTGAGCATGAAAGATACCTGCTCGGACTCCCTGTTCCATCACCTTTGAGCCCCATAACTTATTTTATGGGGTTCAAAGGTGATGAAAGTGTCCCTTTAATGTTGGGTGACAAACATGTGGCCCTAGCCCAAGGTCCCCTTCATACATGTTTTTCTGTTTTACAATGCATTTAGCAGCCATGCTAGTGCCCATTGTGTGATGGATCCAACACAGCGTTGTGATTTTAACACTACTCACAACGCAGATCTGCACGGAGCCTAAAGACGACCAATGGAAACAAGATGCACTTTAACACTTTTAAACAAACTTGATTTTAGCTTGTCATTATAGGGTAAAAACATTTAGAACAAGGACAAAATGTGAAAGCAGGGAAGAAAGCTAAACATGTCAAACCGGATCAAACAGCAAAAAACCTTGAGCGCTAAATGCAATGTTACGTTACAGCTTCTTTTCTGATTGTTTTCAAATAGATAAGCGCCATCTAGTGGGTATGTGACAAATGTGTTATCGGCACTTTATTTCTGGTGGTCAGTGACAAGTATTTTTATTGGCTAATGCTATAGCAACCACATTCTTTGTCATTACTGTTGCTGACCTAGTTTTCATATGACAGTAACAAAGTAGAAAAAACACCCCAAAACAAATGTTACGTATTCAGTTATTTATTTTTAAACTACAGTTCCGTTTTTCATATCTGGTTTTCCATGGCTGCATTTCTACCTATGGGATTCAAGGGTGAATGACACCACATAGATGCCTGGTAGAGAATGTATAGGAGCTAGAGATGAGCGTCTTACTCATTTAGGGCGATTTCGCAATCGAGCACCGCTTTCTTCGAGTAACTGACTAGCCGGGCGAAAAGATTCGGGGGGCGAGGGCGGCGTGGTGGAGCGGGGGTAGCAATGGGGAACAGGGGGGAACTCTCGTGCCCCCCGAATCTTTTCGCCCGAGTAGTCAGTTACTCGAAAAAAGCGGTGCTCGATTGTGAAATCGCCCTAAACGAGTAGTTCGCTCATCTGTAATACGGGCTTATTTTGAAAAATGCTGAGTGCTTTAGACACCACGAAAACTGTCTGCTTACCTTAAAACGCTGTGGATTTCTCCATAGATTTTGTTGCAGATTTTCCACAGGTCTTCACCCTTCTATTTCAAGAGTTGAAAGCTTCAGCACATATATAATACTGCATAAATAGACACGCTGCAGAATTAGAATCCACAGCATTTGTTAAAATCGCTGCAGGTTCTGCACAGACATTTTCTGCTCTGTATGGAGATTTTTGAAATCTCCTCCACATGCCGTGTGTTGTAAATGCTGTGAAATTGCATCAGAAACATCCGCTGTGGATATTCCACAGATTGTGCACTGTGTGAAGGCACCTTAAGGCTGGACTCACATATCCGTAAGTGTTTTTTTACGTGAGCCCACCGGCGCCTTATAAGCGCGTGAACGGGCGCACAAATTGCCTGTTCAGACGGCCCGAGCTCAGCGAATATATGCCAAGGCCGCAATGCCTTACCTTCCCCTTGCCGTCTCTCTGCCTCTCTCCTCCCCTCCGGCTATTTGCAATGGGATGGGGGGAGCTAAGCTCCTGCCCCCTCCCTGCCCCTTGTCCTCAGCCAGCAATGGGAGGTGGCTTGGTAAAGCTTAGCTCCTCCCCCTCCCATCGCAAACAGCCAGAGGGGTGGAGAGAGGAGGAGAGAAGGGGAAGGGAGTTTAGCAGTCACGCTACTAAAGTCCCTCCCACCTTCCTTCTACGGCCACTGTCATTGGCTCCCATAGTAGCCCATGCATCGGCCAACGTATTCCAGGACTATCTTTCCTGTCCGGCGTAAAAGTGCCCGACGCTATATTTGCTGGCTGGGCACTTTTACGCTGCCAGAATACGCCTGTGTGATCTGATGGATTGGAATCCAATGCATCAGATGGTAGCGTATATCGCGCAGCTGTGAAAATGGCGGCCGATATACGCTCGTGTGAATAAGGCCTAAGGCTGCTTTCACGCAGCTGAGAAAATTGTGCAAAATTTGTGCGTTGCAAGATGCACAAATCTCGCAATGAATATGAACCCTATTCCTTTGAATAGAGGCATATGCATGAATCCAGGTATACGAAGCATATTTTCCGCTATAGACTTGTGTGCTCTGCATTTAGCGTATCCCTGCTCGGGCAGATGTGCATGTTTGAGCACCTCCCATAGAACTCTATGAAGTTCTTTGGTGTGCAAACAGGCACAAGATAGGGCAGGTCCTATTTTTTATGCGCTTGTGAAAACAACGGGCACAAAAAAAAAGTAAGAATGAACCCATGAAATCAATGGGTTCTATTCTGCACGTTATTCACGTGGGAAAAACGTGCGCAAAATTGCGCCGTCTCATGCTTATCTGTTTAAGCCCTAAAATGCATGTAAAATACCAAAGCATGTGTTTCAAGCGTACTTAATGGAGTTGGGGTTTTTTCTACCATTTTGAGCATGCCTTTTTAAAAAGCTATAATGATTCCCCTCTAGAGCACGCAGTGCTTTCATGTCACTGACCTCCAAAATGTTAGCAAAACACTAGAGATGAGCGAACATACTCGGTAAGGCCGATTTCGCAATCGAGCACCGCGATTTTAGAGTACTTCAGTACTCGGGTGAAAAGATTCAGGGGGCGCCGTGGGTGAGCGGGGGGTTGCAGAGGGGAGTGGGGGGGGAGAAGGAGAGAGAGAGAGCTCCCACCTGTTCCGCGCTGCTATGCCCCGCTCCACCACGCCACGCCCGCCCCCCGGCGCCCCCCGAACCTTTTCACCCGAGTAGTGAAGTACTCGAAAATCGCGGTGCTCCATTGCGAAATCGGCCTTACCGAGTACGTTCGCTCATCTCTACAAAACACCAAAAAGCAAAGCGCTGTGCATGTAGAAGTTTCAGTAACATTTGGATGCAGCATTTTTAAGCAAAAAACTGTAAAAGCTGCCCCCAAAAATGCATCAAAACATAGGGGCACATTTACTTAGACCAGCGTTTTTATATAAGTAAAGTGTGTGCTGACATTTCTGCACGTATGTATTGTGTACATTTTAGAGATGAGCGAACGTACTCAGTAAGGCCGATTTCGCAATCGAGCACCTCGATTTTCGAGTACTTCACTACTCGGGTGAAAAGTTTCGGGGGGCGCCGTGGGTGAGTGGGGGGTTGCAGAGGGGAGTGGGGAGGAGAGGGAGAGAGAGCTCCCACCTGTTCCGCGCTGCTACCCCCCACTCCACCACGCCACGCCCCGCCCCCCGGCGCCCCCCGAATCTTTTCACCCGAGTAGTGAAGTACTCGAAAATCGCGGTGCTCGATTGCGAAATCGGCCTTACCGAGTACGTTCGCTCATCTCTAGTACATTTGTCACACAGGGTGCTGGAAACCTAAGTCAGCTATTAGCTGGAATAGGTGTCTGCTATAAGTTTCGCCAGATTCTGATGGGACGCTTGTGGACACGCCTGTAATGCTAGGCCCTAACCATTTTTTTCTTAATTTTTATTTAAGAACAGAGGCAATACAACAAAGATCGGGAGAGGACACACCCTCAAACATGTCAATAGTCCCCAGATAGAGGAAAGAAATGAGCACATGTAGGCACAAAATAGAGCCATCATGCATATACAGAACCAGACAAAAGTTATAGAACACCTCTATTTTTCCAGTTATTTTTTACATTAACACAGTTTGAGTCCAGCAAATAATGTGAAATGGTGCAAGGGTTCAAAAGTAAATTAAAAACATAATGTTATGAAATTTTAACCTAAAACACAACTATAATCCAAGTTTGTGATTTTTTTTTTTAACCAAAGGCCTTTTTTAAGGGAACACATCAAGGACATCAGCTCTACAGCACAAAAAGCTAATTATGGTTTTAAATTGGACGCAAACTATTCCTACAGGTGTCTCAATGTTTGTAGATTACTTTCAAACGCTCTGATTCTGTGTAACCAGTGTTGTTACAGGCCGCATTACAACACTCAGGACAGGATTTGGACAGTTTTGCTCTTCAGGACAGAACACATTGCTATTATAATGGCAAGATAATAGCAAGACAAAAAGAAAAAAACTCCTCAGCGCTCACATCAATATAATGCATATGAGTGTAGATGAAAAAGGGTGGGACTTACTCTGTGGAGGCGCCTATAGCCCAGGCGCCTCCCAATCCAGGATTCGCTTATACCACGAAGATGTAAACCAGCGGCAGCAGAGGTATTATCACAACTTTTATTCTGTGCAATCAGGGTATACACAACGCGTTTCGGCCTGAAGGCCTTTTTCAAGTGTACAAACCACATAAAAACATGCAATTATATAAGGATTACCTGAGAGTTGATGTGTGCTGTGACGAATCCCGTTTGTGTAAGGGGGAGGGTCGGGGGAGTGAACGAGGGAGGGGAAAGCGCCAAATTTGGTGCGGTACTACTTCCGGGAAATCCCTGGTGACGTCAGCATCACGTGTGTATCCGCATCACTGCAGGCGCCCCGTTTGCTGGATTAGAGCGACCTCAAGGGGAGTGGCCACCTGCTAGTGACCACCCACCAGTCGATGTGTATAATGGCAAGATATTCTTTATGTACACACCATAAAAATGTCAGTTCTTTATGTAGGCACCATATGGTAGCATGTGAAGTGCCTCTGGGTGCTGCCATATAGGGTCTGAGTATATGTTCTTTGGTTTTGTTATATGTCTTTCGTTCATGTTCTTTTAACTTTTGTTAATTACACAATTTTAATTTTTTTAGGTGGCAAATTGTAAAGAAAATGATGAAGATATGCACATAGAGGGTTCTCTTATTGCCCGGGAGAAGGTTGGAGTTCAAGATTTTGTGCTGCTAGATTCCCACACCAGTGAGACTGCTTTCCTTGACAATCTTCGCAAACGGTTCCAGGAGAATCTTATCTATGTAATTTTTCTTATTCCTTAGTAAAAGTACTAGTATCATGCAGCAATATACTCCTGTGGGATTAGCATTAGTTAATGAATAAGGCATAGAAGATGGTGTAATAACAAAAGCATATAAGTGCATAGTTTCACAGTGTCTGTCATACTTGCACAGTCTCTTAAACCACAGAAAAGCAGAAACCTTGCACTGCCTCTCGCTGAGGCCTTGTTAGGTTGTGTTTAAGATGCCCAAACTTGCTGTGGCACTATGGGTCTAAGGGAGGCTACCCCCTACTACAACATGCACCATTCACTTGAGAATAATTCGCAGGGTTGCACCAGCCACTTGTATATGATGCCCTGCCATAAGTCTTTTCAAGCAAACAGCATTTACTCATCAAAGTAAGACAAGACAGGCACAGCAAGACAAGGCTCGGGTTCTTGAAAGGACAGAGGTCAAACACAAAGTTGTTATATCACATAGATGACACACATCTTATGTTCTCTTCTCTACATGGAAACCAGTCTTCTCTGAGACACCAGGTGCGTGTAGGTGCCTCAAGACAAACAATGAACATCCTAACCTCTGTCTAGTTCTTCCTCTGCTGGTCTGGTGGAAAGCTATACATCTGTCACAGTAGGTTAAATATTGTGTGATCAAAATTAAAGTGTAATTGAACCAAACATGGTAATAATACTATCCAGGATATACAGCAGCCATCCATGTGAAAATAAAAGTTCAAAGTGGCCGGTGACAACCATCTTTGATTCAGCCCAAGAAACTTCAATAGAAAAGGGGTCATGAGATGCATGCTTTAAGGGTAGAATTTCATCAGAAACTCATTGGTTCAGTCACTTTTTGAGTTATAATAAATTATGTCATGTTTGGTAGTAATAAAGTTGTTACGTTGAATTATGTGGTATGGAAAAATACTAATCAGATGTCTTTTTAGATACCAGAAGATGCTGTTAACAATCCAAGATAGAACTGAGATCATCCTCATGGTCGATAACAGAAGTTCACCTGAGGTGAACGAAGCTTTCAATCAAGAACACCCAGGAAGACAGACAGTTAGTGCACAAACTAATTCAGAAGTTCAGAGGAACTAGTTGCGTCCAGGAATAACTGAGAACTGGTCCTCCAAGCATCCTCTGGTGTCGAAAGCTGTGCTGTTTTCACGAAGAGTCCACATAAAAGCACCAGGAGACTGGCACTAGAGCATGGTGTCTGTCAACCAACTGTTGTAAGGATCCTCAAGACACACAAGTGGCACCTATACAAACTGCAGCAGCAAGAGAAGTTATGTGAGGATGACCCTGACAGGCGCTTGGAATTCTGTCAGTGGGTGCTACAAATGTGTGAACAAGATGCACAATTTGCAAGTTCTGTCTTGTTTAGTGATGATGCACTCAATTCTATCCTGGAACGTTAACAGCACATTCTGGTACCTGAAAACACTTGCAATTGGTGATTTCCATAACACAAAATTCAATATAACAACTATATTAATACTCAACATGACATCAGCCATAACGTGAAAATGGTTTTAGGTACTGAAAAAATGACCGCACTTTTCAATTACTGATGAAATTCTACCCTTAAATCATGTATCCTATGACTAGCTTTCCACTAAAATTTCTTGGGCCGAATCCAAGATGTCTGTCACCAGCCATTTTGAACTTTTTTTTTCACATGAATTCCTTTTGCATGTACTGAATAGTATTATTAACAACTATGCACACTTTTGCAATCAATGTTTTTATTGTCCAAATAAATCTAAAATGGGAAATGAAGCGACTTTGCACTGGGCATTAGTTACAAAATTTCCTATCATTTTGTTTTCACAGCTCCCATGCACACTTACCGTCTCCATGGTAACAAATGGCAAACAAATTCATTTGTAGTGTAATTTTGAAGTTTTATACTTTCCTCCATTTGTCCAGTACTTTAGCAGGTTACATTTCATCAATTAGTCAGAAGTGGAGGACAATAGGAGGGAATATGACTGCAGTTTGTTTGCTGTCTGTTAGGGACTATAGATGAGCAAGTATACTCGCTAAGGCAAACTACTCGAGCGAGTAGTGCCTTATTCGAGTACCTGCCCGCTCGTCTCTAAAGATTCGGGGGCCGGCGGGGGAGAGCGATGAGCTGTGGTGGTGAGCGGGGGGGAGAGAGTGAGAGAGAGATCTCCCCGCCGCCCCCTGCCGACACACAAATCTTTAGAGACGAGTGAGCAGGTACTCGGATAAGGCACTACTCGCTCGAGTAGTTTGCCTTAGCGAGTATGCTCACTCATCTCTATTAGGGACCTTTCACACAGGACGGAATATTCCGCAACAGTCCTCCCAAGGATTATTCTGCACCAAAATCCGCACTGTTAATGTGTCAAACTGAAAAAAGCTAAATCCTGCTGGCAATCCCGCATCAAAATCCGCAGTATGCAATGCAGATTTTGTTGTGGAGTTCAGGGTCAGCATGTTCCACAATGCGGGAGCGGAATATTCCGTCCTGTTTGAAAGGTCCCTGACCACTGCATAGGATCTACTAGGAAATTTCTAATCTACACCTTTTGCAAAACTTCTGCATTTTATATGCATTGAGAGATTTAAAGAAAAAATGGTTTGTGAGGGTGAACATAGCTCTCGATTTTCTCTAAATCCATAAATTGTTTCGTTTTTTTTTTCAGACCTATATCGGGACATTGCTGGTTTCTATGAATCCATATACAGATCTTGAACTGTATAATCAAAAGCAGATGAACTTGTACCAAGGTGTAAATTTCATTGAGCTGCCACCACACATGTAGGTCTGTGCTTAATACCATGCATACTTATAAGTTGTCTAGTACTAGTTTTATTTGCAGCATCACTTTCTTTTCTACTCCACAATTAAGCACAGGTCTTGCTAGGTTTACAGAAACCCAACTAAACTCAGTCAGTGAGGCACAAAGTTGCAAATTTACTAAGCCCAGCATTCCCTATGCTGGGCTTAGTAGATTTGCCCCTAACACATGGTGCGCTGAATACATGCAGAGGTGCACGCCTCCTCATGCAGTCAGCTCATCCCCGACACTTCCATGGGCCTTCACAGACAAGTGTAGTGGCCAGAAGTCTATGTTGCTGGCCCCTCTATAAGTTTCATACGTGTCCTGTCTTTTTCAGATGCGCCGTACAAAGTTGTCTAGTCATTTTGTTATGTGTATTGCACAGCTGCAGCAAATGAGAGGTTAATGTTTGCACAAGACTGGGAGATGCCTGCAATGTATCAATATTTGTCTAGTCACGTGATCTATGTTGTCTATAAAAATGAGTGATTTGGGTGTGGTAGTGAGTCTTCAGAGCCCATCACAGTGAGTTAGTGAGTTGGAGAGCCACATGGGGGTACCTTCAACCCTCACATGGTGAAGAATGGAAGAGAAGGAGAAGTTTCTGAGGATCTATATGTCAGTAACCGCGGAGGAGTGAGAGCCGGAAGAGAGAGAGTGGGAGCGGAGAGACAAGGTTGAGATCATCGTGTAGAGGTACTATAACCAAGAGTGTCTGTGGAGTGTCCCTACCCTTATCCTCCTCTGGAGATTTCCTTCATCCAGGAGCAGTGCCTGTCAGATAACTTGGCCTGCAAGACCGGTGTTATCCTGTGTTTTCCTCCTGGACCTTAAGTCTACTGTTTTGCCTGCATGGCCGTCTTCTATAATTGTGCATTGTACTGAGCTCATGTCAAGTAAGGTTTTGCCATGCCCTGATTGTTCCCTGGGTCTTGAGGTATGTTACATAAGTCTGCGGGTCATTTATTTACCGCTGAGGGTCATTCTAGTGCGTAATGGAACGGTGGCGTCACCCATGACAACTTTAAAGCCCGTTCGCATGGTTATTGGCCATCTCTCTCCTAGGGGTGTCTGGAAGAGACCCAGCGCTGCTCTAGGCCGAGGCTAAGTGTGTCCCTCCGGGAGGGAGCCTTGTTAGTGCCGCTATGACAAACGTCCACCTTACCCTCCCAGCTCTCCTGAGTCTGGGATCACCCTACAGGGCGCTGCACAAGTACGCCTATAACAATTTCTGGGCAGTGCTGAAGACTTTCTTACTGCTGTATAGAAAAAAGGAAATAAATAAGTTCCTGTTCACATTGTGTTAAGCCTACTGATAGAGCTGTACTCCAATGGAAGGCTATGATGTATACTACTGTATTGACATATCTTGCACATAAGACCTCATAGGAGAAAAAACAATTCCACTATATAACTGAAGGCTTATTTACACGCAACGATTATCGCTCAAAATTCGTCCAAACGACAGCTTTTGAGTGATAGCTGTGTAAATGTGCGCCCATTGTGCACTTACCATGCACTCTTCGTCCATTGCTGACTTCAGGTCAGCATGAAATCGTCGTCCCTGATAAGAGGCATGGCATGCTATATTCTCCGTGGGCAGCGCTGATAGCATTGTATGCATCCTGCTGTCCTGCGGCAGAACAATAAAGATATATTTAGAGAACAGACCACTCGCTGTTCTCTAAATACATGCAAATAAAGCTAGTTACTTACTAATGGGCTGATTAGCCCATTAGTTGCTAATGCAAAATGATCGCTCAAAGCTGAGCGATAATCTTTTTGTGTGTAAATGGATCCTAGATCCAGAGGTGGCGGATATTCTCGTTTACAGATTTTACCTTAAATTTACATCCAATCAATGGCAATATCCACACGAGAATTAGCATATTGTGGATCTTCTCTTGTGTGCATTTTTAAAAACCTTTTCTACATGTACTATACTGTAAATTGCTGGGGACTTATGGTGCACAATCCGAATCGCATATCTGTCATGCCTGAACATGAAGCCTCTTCATGGAGAAGACAAATGCATTAGGGCTTCTTCAGATGGCGTATGTGCAAATACACTCGCCTAAGCGCAACAGGTTTGTGCACGAACAAATCATTTTTGAGCGCATATCGACGCATAAGTACTTTTGTTTTGTGTGCTTGCATAGCATGTTCACATGCCCGCACAAAACACTACCACCCTGATTTAAAAGGCTACTTATCCTAATGAGGTCCACATGTGTTCTTTTCCCCCTCGGTTTTGTGCAGCATATTGCGCATTTGCGTTGGTATTGACTGCGTATTTGAGCACTTCCATAAATTTGTATGGGGCCCTTGGTGGACAAATACACAGACAGAATAGAGCAGGTCGTACTTTTTTGCATGTGTGGAGAATGTGCTCACAAAAAGCGTTCATGAAACGAACCCATTGAAATCAATGGGTTCTATTCTCTGTGCTATGCGCATAAATATTTTACACACGCGAAAATACGGTAATCTGAAGAAGCCCTTATACTATTCCATGCAGCAAATAAAAGCATAAGGATACATTTTGGCCTGCCCTATTTTCCTGCGTTTTGCGTAACGAAACTCCCATAGAAGTCTATGGTAGGTTCAAAAATACTCAAGGGAAAGAATGTGATCCAACCCTGTGCACTCAAAAATTACATTAGGAGTGGCCATATGCAATTTTATGTGCGTGTAATATGCAGTAAATAGAACCCATTGTTTTCAATGCTTTCATTCTCACGGTTCTTTTTTGTGCACGTATTTCATTCGCGCAAAAAAAACGCAACATGCCCTACTCGGGGCTTGCGCAAAAAACTGAACAAAACCGTGAGCACCGGTACCTCGTTAGGCTAATTACCCTTTTAAATCAGGGCCAAGGTTATTCTACCGTCCGTGTATACAAGCAGTGTCTGTGCAAATACGCTCAGTATTTGCGCAGGGAGGGGAGCAAAAAACACTACTTCACTGCACTTACGCTCGCTGGCAGCCACCTTATTATGCGCAGACACGAGCGCAACACTTTGATTTATAGTCCTCTCCAAAAGTCATTCATGTGCAAATACTGCAGGAAGCATATTTGCGCATACGCTCGTGAAGCTCCCATAAGTGCTTAAACAGGCATACATGTTTGCACACATTTTTGTGCTCATGAAACTCACTACCATAATTGATTTCAATGGGTTCATTCTCATGAGTGTTTCTCATGCGCAATTCCTGCACACAAGTAAAAATAGGAGCTGCGTTTTACGCAGAAAGCTTCCATAGAAGTCTATGGCAGGTTAAAAAAAATCCAGTGGAAGTGGGTGCAACTGTCATACAACACAGGGAAAATAAAACCCTAATTAAGATGTGTTACCGAAAATTCTGTGACTGCTTAATTCAACTGAATGGAGCTTGCAGAAATCCATGCATGTGCTACCGGACCAACCTATTCCTATTCTTCTGTGTCTTCCTTGAGATATGCGGTTGCAGATAACGCCTATAGGGTGATGTGCACGGAGCGCAACAATCACTTCATCCTCATATCTGGAGAAAGTGGATCTGGAAAAACAGAGACATCCAAGAAAATCCTTCAGTACTTGGCTCTGGCTTGTCCGACCACAGAGAAGCTTCACACCATCAGAGACCGACTGCTCCTTTCGAACCCTGTTCTGGAGGTAACTAGTACTTGTAGATGTTAGATAGCTCTTACTGATTAGATTGCTTCTCACAAATGCTTTGCTTGATTTTTGTCAGGCTTTTGGAAATGCCAAAACTCTCCGTAACGACAACTCAAGCAGATTTGGAAAATATATGGATGTGCAATTCGACTACAAGGTACATACAACATCTTTCTTCTTATCAAGTCTGTAGAATATCATAAGAGCAGTCTTTCAGAATACAAGTGAGACTATGAAATGCGATTAAAAAGGTGGTACCAAAATTACACATTATCCCTTATCCATAACAAGATAGGAGATAACTTGCTGATTAGTGGGGATCTCACCACTGAGACCTCCATGGATCTCCAGAATGGGACTCTCAATGTGACTGTAACGGTGTAGGTCACTTCTTCCCCAGTAGTGACATCACTGTGAAAGGAACGCTGTCTGAGCATGTGCAGTCAGCTCTCCATTCATTTCAATGGGGCTGACAGAAATACTCGAACGGGTATCTCGGCAGTCCCATTGACAGTGAATGGAGGACCAGTGTGCTTGTGCCACCAGCGCTCCATTCAGTCTCCTCCTCACTGTGGGTGGTGCAGTAACCTCACAGGGAGGAGGATGGGGGACATGGAACTCCCGCTCTTAAGATTGGTGGGGGTCTCAGCGGTGATCAGCA